>NC_080783.1:126431854-126734885 GCF_028018385.1 Neofelis nebulosa
GGACTCTGTGATCTGAGATCTTGGGAAAAAAATGAAAAAAGCACCAGGTCTTCTTGTCCTCAGAGCAGCCCCCATGAGAGGTGACCCGTGGTATAAGGCAGCTGCCTCTGTTGTGCTGGGGAAGGCCCAGACTGGCAATGACTCCCAGTTAGAAGGGACAGATGGGCAGAGGTATGAGGCTCTCAGGGAAGGAGACTGGACTTTTGGCCGGGACTCCAAATAGGACCTGAGGCTGGTTCTAATCCTATGCTTTCTCTCTGCCTAACTCATCTTCGTCCCCTTCGTGTGACCCCTAGTCATGGCCCTCAGGCCACACTCCTCTTATGTCATCAAATCCTGAACCTTCTTTGGCCTGCCTTTCTCTTGCCAGCCCCGTGGCTTCCCTCCTCCCCACCCCCCATCCCTGTGTCCCAAGTAGAATCTTCTCTACTTCCAAGGAGGTGCCTTACCTTCTCCGCTTTTTCCTCCCCCTCTGCTCTTTCACTGAAGCCTGGCTTTCTGTCTTCATGTCTAACTTGGGCCACGAGAAAGAGTGGAGGAATTTATATCTGAAGCTTCCCAAGTGAGGGCTTTTCAACCTAGACCAGCCTAGATTCAGGCGGTCCCCAGACCAGCAGCATCAGTTTGCATTGTGGGGCTCGTTAGAGGTCTCTTGTTAGAGACCTAGTGGATCAGGAACTCTGGGGGTCAGGCCCCACCATCCGTGTTTTGACAAGGCGTCTTGCACACCCAGGATTGAAAGCCACTGTTCTAGACCAGTTTCTCACAACTTTCTCTTGGTAGCATCTTCCCTGAAGCTCACATAGGCTGTGTACCTGCCTTCTCCTACCATCCATGGCCTCCAGTCACTCCCCACCTTCCCAAAGGAAACTGACCACCCTGCCTCAGACCATTCACCAAGGAGCTATGTTTGCCTCCTCCTGTGTCCCTGCTCTGTGCCTTCTCCCTGGACAATGTCATCTTTGCTCACAGAGTCAGCTGTTACCTCTGTGCCGGTAACTCCCACATGCTCATTTCTAATAGGCAGCTCCCTCCTAGGTGCTAGAAATACGCTTCCTTCTGTCTATCAGGCGTTTGACCTTGACTTTCTCAGACTCCTTACCCACCTATCCGAAACATGGCTGCACTTGGGTTCCTTATTTCACTGAATTCCCAGCCCGGGCTCTATTCTAAAGCATAGAGACTTCTCTGGCTCTTTCATTTTCTTCAGCTGTCAGCCCTCCCTCCTGCACACCTCTCCCACCCCCCTGCACAACCAGCCAAGCATGGGGCCCATAGATTCTGGGGCTCCCCTTCTTGGCTGTTTCTGTCACCATTGCTAATTCAACAGCCTTAGTTTGGCCCCTCACAACCCTCCACGACCTCTCACTTCTACCCTCCCTTCTCACTGCTCCAGAGTTGTTTTGCTAAACCACAGTTCTTACCACGATGGCCCCCCATGGCCTACAGGATGGAACCCCAGCTGGGCTTGCTGTCCTCAGGCCTTTCCTGCTAGAGTTCTTACCACTGTCCTTGCTTGGCCTGTGCTCCCGTCACGAGACATGCTGCTCATTTTCGTACCTCTGTGCATTTGCTCATGCATGCTCTTGTCTTTGCACAGAAGGGCTTTCTGTCTCAAGAATTCCTTCTCAGCCTCGAAAATGCAATTCAGTGTACCCTGCCTGCCTTGCATGCAGTCTTCCCAGACAGCCCTTCTCCCTCTCTCTCCTCCCAGCTCTGGGCTCCCAGTGTGCACTGCTCTTGTCCTTTTATACGATGCACCCTTTGTAGTGTTCATTTGTCATGCTTCCCAGGTTGGGAGCTCCTCAAAAGTCTCTGCGGTGCCTCAGTCGTCGGTGTTGTCCCAGTGCAGAGCACAGAGCATGATTCCCGGGACACAGCTGAAGCTACATGACTCCTCCTTTTGCTTGCTTCCCCCAGCTGTTACTCAAAACACCAAGCCCTATGCACATACAATCACCCATAATCTTCGGTGACCTTCTTTGTGTCACTCCCTATCACCCAAGCAAAGTGCTGGCTGTCCAGGGGAGGGTCCGTCACTCCCACACACGCCTCAGGCAGCTCTTTGACATTGGCTTTCATCCTTGTCATTTATCTTATATGTCAAAATCTCTCGCACATTAGCATCGTGGAGAAAATGAGCATGGGTTATCCCTCAGGCCTTGCCTAGGGTGGTCCCATTCTGCTTTCAGCCCAGTCTGATGACACTCCCTCTGGCAGAGAAAGGAGGAAAAGGAGAGTTTCCACAATCCCGACCCTGGCTGGCAAGTCTCCTGTTATCTCGGACACGGAGATGTGCTGTAGGGGTCTTTCCAGTGGCGCTGGATCCTGAGCTGCCCCCAGAGAGATCCCTGTGTCCAGAGACAAGCAGCAGGGCTTAGGATACAGCTGGCTCTCAGTAGGCGTTTGTAGAAGGAGTAACAAAATGCTGAGGAACAGAAGATGCTCTCAGAGTGTCCCTGCTCGCCTGGTGTTGCCAGTTCCTGCCTTTACAGCCCAACTGCAGCGTCTTTCTGCAGAGCGGAGCCAGGAAGCAAAGAGAAAGATGGAGAGAGTCTTGGAAGGAACATTTCTCCAGGATTCTCTCTTCTACCTCTGAGGAGGACCTCTGGATCAGGAAAAGCACACTGGTTTCCAGGGCCACCAAGCCCTCCTCTTTCTTGCCCTCAGCCCTGGGCTTGTGCCCTTCTAGGCTACGGGCAGGAAGAGGTAGACAGACTAGCGTGGAGACAACTTTAAGTGAATTCAATTACCATAGCAACCAAAACCACCAGAATGGAGATTAGGCTCCCGACAGCAGTGATCCAGGCATCTAAGAGAGGCAGCGATCCAGAGGCCATCACTGTGAGACTGGGGGGCTGGCCGGGGGGTGGGGGCAGGGACACCTCTGCTCATCTACCTGCACTCCCTCCCCCACTCACCTGTGCTTTCTGGGACTCCTCAGAGCTCTAACCTGTCGAGGAGCAGATTTCCATCCCTGCCTGGAGCTGGAGAGGCCTGGAAGGGCCGTGGGAGTCAGAGCAATGAGCAGGTGCTGCTGGCCTTCCTGTGGCCTCTCACTTTCTACCGTGTCCCTCCATGGATAACAGGGCACTGGCCTGCCTTCTGCATCTCTCGGCAGAGCTGCATTTAAAAGTAGGGGCTCTGGGGTCTACTGTTTGTTTCCAAATCCCAGCTCTGCTAATGATCTTGAGCAAGTTGTTGAACTTTTCTGAGCCTTGGTTTTTTTCATCTGATAAGTGGGGGGTGATGGTATCTGTTTCATAGGAGTGCTGTAAGGACTAAAAAATAAGAAAACAAAAAATAAGAATGCATATAAGGCCTCTGCACAGTAACAGTTGTTACTAATTCCATGGTGGTGATGATGATGTGATGATGATGATGGCAAATCCAGTCCCTCCTGACCCTTGTCTATTTCCCTGCCATGAGTACCACCTTTGACAGGTGGAGGTACCCAGCCTAAGGTAGGCAGAGAAGATTTCCAGAGGCTGACAAGCTGGGTCATGGTAGTCAGTTTCCTCCTGCTCCAGAAGCCCGTCAGAAACCCCAAGAGATTGCACAGGCCACCTGACAAATGACCGAAGGCCTTGCTTTCTGGAGACTTCATCTGGACCCACGAGCTACAGTCAGCCTGGGCAAGCTCGTTTGCCCCACTGATGTTCGACAGGTCTGATCTTTAGCGCCTCCCAAAGCTGATGGTCTCCCTAAGGGTGGAACCCTCATCTGTAAAATGGGGATAAAAATAAAGGCTGATTTATGAGACCTGCTCTAATAATAGACCAGCTCACGTAGAACTGAGGGCAAATGGAGGCACTGTCTCTGCTACTCTCCTCTCATGTGTGTGCATGTGTGCACTGGTGTGATTTCCCACGGAACGTGCGAGTACCTGGAGGGCAGAGAGGAGCCTCTTCATTGATGTGAGAGGAACATGAGGAACTTGGGACCTGGGCTGGGGAAGATGTCTCGTCTACCTCCAGGGCTGTGGTTATTCATTTCACAAGCGGTTTTTGAACACTGGCGAGATGGTCAGAACTTGTGCAGCTGCCGGGGAAGCCAAGATGAATACGACTCAGGAGTTGAGCTTGGAGGTGGAGAAAGAGCTCAGAGCAACTTAATCACAAGGTGCTATTTGACAGCGGGAAGTGGGGTGAGGATGCCTGGGGCAGTCAGAGAGGACCCGCATCTGGATTGGGCTGGAAGGAGGAACACAGTTTGCCCAGTGGGGAAGGAGGAAGGACTCTGCAGGCAGAGAGAACAGCAGGTGCAAAGAGGGAGTGTGAAAGGGCCTGGTGTGTCTGGGGGAGGTGAGAAGTTTAGGGAAGCTAAAGCGCACGCACGCCTGTGTGTGTGTGCGCCTGCGCGGGCATGCATGTTGGGGACAATAAGGGGGTGGAGGGAAGAATGGCAGGGGATGAGACCCAAGGGTTAATTTCTCCTCTTATCTCACAAGAGGTCAGCAATTCTATAGGCCTCTAGCTACTGTGGCCTGCTGTGCTGAGATGTGTTCAGCCCTATTTTGAAAATTCATTCCCCTACAACCAGAGGAATTGTGAGCTTGTTTTGAGGAAATGCCAGCCTGTTTCTGAAGGTCTGCATTGCTCACAGGTCTTGAATGTCCCCGGCTGACAGCTTCCTCCAGCCCGGTATAAACAGCCCTGCCTGGAAAGGGCCCCTGGAGAGGACTGTGACTAGCCCTCCCTCCCAGAAGGGCTGCCTCTGCACCCCAGCTGGTTCCACATGGCATCCCCCAGCCCTACATCGGTAGGGTCGTGTGGCCAGGTGGCACAGCCTGACCTGGGGGCCTCTTGTGCTCCATGCCCAAGCAGTCCCAAGTCCTGATAATTTTACCTCCAACTTCTTTCTCTCATGCTCCCTTTTGTCCATCCACCCACCACTGCCCTAGCAGAGGCCCTCATCATCTCTCTCCTAGAATACTGCAATAGCCTGCTAATTGGTCCCCCTGCTTCCCATCTGGTCCTCCTCAAATCCATCCTCCACACTGCCAGGCCAGAGTGGGTTTTTCTAACATAGATCTGCCTGCACTACGCAACTGCCCGGAGCCTTCTGGTGGCTCCCCGTGGCCTGCAGGACAGACTCCAGTTCCTTGCCTGGGCTTCCCAGCCTTAGCCCCTGCTGCGCCCTGACTCTGGCCCCACACCCCGGGCACACACTGGACTCATTCCTGTCTTGGTGTGTTTGCTGCCTGGTGTTCGCTTCATCCCCTCAGCCGTCATCATTTAGCTAATTCCTTGTCCTCTTTCTGCTCCCAGCTCAGATGTCATCTCGTCCAGAGCATCTTCCCTGACCCCACAGGCTGGGCCAAGTGCCTCCTCCCTGTGCTTTCCTACCTCTCCATGCATAGCCCTGGCTCTGTCACTAGGTAGCTATGTGATGCTCGCCTCCGATTCTTTGTCGGCAATGGGAATAAAAATAAATCAACCTCATGAGATTGTTTTGAGAATTTGTGAATCTAGCTTCCCTTCACCCCTCGGGCTTCTCTGACCCCCAGAAGAGGTTGGTGAGCCTAAACCTCAGTGCAGAGCACACATCCACGGTCTGTCTTCCTGTTTAAACCATGAGCTCCAAGAAGTCAGGGCCTGCCTCCATCTTGCTCATCACCATATGCCCAGCACAGCAACTAGTGGATGTTCAATAACTACGTGTTAAAGGAATGAATGGTTTGATACATGTTTGTTGAACTAGTGTTAGTGGATGAAGACCTATGGGTTCAATTAAAATGTTTCCTGGGGCGCCTGGGTGGCTCGGTCGGTTGGGTGTCCGACTTCGGCTCAGGTCATGATCTCACGGTCCGTGGGTTCGAGCCCCGCGTCGGGCTCTGTGCTGACAGCTCAGAGCCTGGAGCCTGTTTCAGATTCTGTGTCTCCCTCTCTCTGTAACCCTCCCTCGTTCATGCTCTGTCTCTCTCTATCTCAAAAATAAATAAACGTTAAAAAAATAAAAAAAAATAAAATGTTTCCTGAGTGCCGGGCTCAGGGCTGGGGCTCCCCTGTTAATATTCAGGTGGGACTAGAGACGCAGATAAGACAAAGCATACTCACGTGTCCTAGTCAAAAGTGCATCTTGAGCTGTGACTTCAGTTCAAGTCAAAGGAACATTTGAGTAGGCCGAAAAGGAAGTGAAAAGAATCTTCCTGGGGAAAAACAGTTCATACCTGGCCCCCTCCCCATATCCCTCATCACGGCCTCACCAGGGCAAGCAGCACTGTGTAATTCACTAAGATGGCTATGGTGTGTTTCCTTTTTTGTCCACTCCAGGAATCTGCAGCAAAGAGGGAACCTGCTAACATTGAGCCTGTATTTGCAAAATTGACTCAGGCATTAGCTACGATGGTGCACACTTACCACTTTAAAGATGCCAGTCTGCCTGGGTGGGAGAAGCACCCCTAAAGAGCCATGGGAAGGGTATTCACTCTGTCATCATCAAAGGACAAGAAATTTACTAACTTCTTTAAGTATGCAGTTGCTTTTTTTTTTTTTTTTTTTTTCATGCTGAGCCCAGCTGTCTCCGTTCTTTATGACTCTGGACATGATTTAATGTGTACACTTAAAAAATGGAAGAACGACTTCTTAAATTTGCAGTAAATGTATTGTTCAATAGATTTGATTTACTAGTCATGAACCATAGAAGAGCCACCATGGCAATTTATTGTGATGTTGTCTCAGGAGTTGGAGTCCACTGCCTGTCTCTGCTCTGATCCCCATAAAAATAATCCAGTGAAGGGAAGACCCATGGTTTACCTTGGCACCAGCCTGGATTGTGACTGCCACACCCTCATCTGCATATCAGGCCCCCCTTTCAGATGATGAGAGCATGGCAGGTGGGAGCAGGGCATGTTCCATGGGTTTAGTGGCATTTGTTCTGAGCAGCTGGCTGGGGTCAAAAAGCAGAGGTCTCTGGGCATCGCTGTTTGTGAGAGATTTACAGGGCTCCACTTGCCTCCTTGGTGACTCTGCAGAGGAATCAAATGGATGGAACATGTGGGTGTGAGTGTGGGTGTGTGTGTTGAGGGGAGGGAGGCTCATAATTTAGAGGGACTCAGAAGGGTCAATCTCTTGGCAAGAACTTGTACAAGATAGTCTCTACTGATTCCTAACTGCAAGTGCCTCCTTCCTGTTCTCAAGGAAGACTTGGAAGTGTGGAAAGTTCTATAGCTGGTCAGGGCTGAGAGTCAAGGGAGATGGACTGGAGGGGTCTGTCCCAGGCTGAGGGGCAAGTAAGGCCTCCTGGAAGAAGTGTTTCCAAGCTTAGGGGGACATGTAGGCCTAGCTAAGCAGAGGTGGGAAAGATACATAGAGTTCTTGAGGAAAGAACAGCTTGAGCAAACACTCAGGGGCAAGAGAAAGCTGGGCACTTAGAGAACTGCATCACTTGTAATACGGTAGGAACATGGGCTTCTATCAAGAGCTCCAGGAGTTGAAGGTGGGAAAGCAGAAGAAGTAAGGATTGGATAACAAATGAGACACGGAAGCTATGTGTGCTTACTTGGGAGGGCAATGAGGATTTATAGAAGGATTTCAACCGAAGGGCAATATGGTTGGATTTGCGTTTCAGAAAGATGGCTGTGGCTACCCTGTGGGAAATGGACGCATGTACTTGGCATCCTTGGTTGGGCTTCTCCTTCTGGAAAATTCCCTGTCAATCCCCAGCCTTGGCCAGGAAGCACAGCCCTGGGTCCTTGTGCGCAGGGGTTGAGGTAAGAATGAGATACTGCCCTGCCCTCAGGAGACACAGTCCAGTGAAACAGGTAGGGCTCATTCTGTCAGAAGACATCATACCGAAGCCTGTGACCCTGAGTACAGGAGAGCCACGAGTTTATAGCTGGGAAATTAACTGGGGAAGGCAGGGACAAAGACCCAAAGTCTGGGTGAGGGCTGAAGGAAGGAAAAATTTCTTCTCTACCCTTAAGTTCTTTGAGCTGGACTCAGAATTAAATTTACATGAGGCAGATTAATAGGAGGAAAAACCCAAAGCTTTATTAAGTGCCTAGGGAGCCTCGATAATGAAACTGAGGCCTAAAGAAATGACCAAGGTGGGCAGTTTTTTTCTATTTTTTTTCAGACAAAGAGACAATAAATATATGAGGAATTTGGGCTGAGGTAGCAGATTAGTAAAAAAGTAATAGTTTTGTTTCTATAGTTTTCTTGCCTTTAAAGCTCCTATCTCTGATGATGAAAATGTCTCTTTACTTCTTAGTGCAGGGAAGCTGCCTTTGATATGTGAGATTTATTTCCTGCTTTTAGGGAGACAGAGAAGGGTCTGAGTGTCCTTGCACTGGCTGTTCCCCAAGTAGATCAATACAAAATAATCAATATGACATTGTGGTACATTTTAGGCGGCCTGCTCTTGGCCCCTACAGGGGAAAGGCCCCTTATGCCTGTGGATCATCCTCTGTCCTCTGCATCCCCGGCCCTTCTGTGGGGATTTTCAGGGAAAGGTACATTGCAAATGTTGGGTCTACATACGACGTTGTCTGATGGAACTTTCTGTGATGACGAAAATGTCCTCTCCCTGTACTGTCCAATGTGGTAGCCATTAGTCACATGGGGGCTACTGAGTACTTGAAATGTGGCCAGTGCGATTGAGAAACAGATTTAAAAATTTTACTTTTTATAGCCCTACGTGATCAGCAGCTACTCTATTAGCACAAACCTAAGATGTGAGATCCTCACAGGCAGTTCGATCAAATGCTGAACATGTAGGAGATTATTATAAGCAATTCTGATTTTTTGTGCCTGGAGGCAGTGTGGTGTAGGGCAAGGCTTTGAACATTGGCATAGTCAGCTTAGGGTTTAATCCTATTTGTGCCACTGTATTGGTCAAGGTAGGCTTACTGCTCTAACACACACCACCCATATTTCAGTGGCTTAACATAATAAAAGTTCATTTATTTATTTATTTATTTATTTTACTCACTTCACAATCCAGTGAGGGTTCAGAGAGGTATCTGCTCCACACAGTCCTCCAGGCTCCCTCCTTCCTGTGGCTCCATCCTCCCTTGGGCCTAGAAATTCTCTCCATTCAGCCAGTGGACGGAGAAAGAAAGAGAACATGTAGGATTGCCCTGGATGTTTTATTTTTTTATGGGACTGGCTTATATTGCCTTGGCCAGAACTCAGTCACACGGCCAAACCTGACTGCAAGGGAACCTGGGAAATGTAATCCAGCTATGCCCATGAAAAAGAACGGAGTTCGATTAGCATCTAGTCAGTTTCTGCCTTGGGTATCGACTAGCTGTGTGACCTTGGGCTCAGTTTTCTTATCTATAAGATAGAAGTAAAATCAGAATTGGTGAAAGCTGCATGAAATAACACCGTGAAAAATGCTGAGGCCAGTTGGGACTCACGACGATGATTTCTGCCTCTTAGTTTGGGTCTCATTTCAGTTATTGGGCAGCAGCTCAGCTAATACTCAAAATCTTGCACAGGGCAGTGCCTCTGCGTGACATTTTATGTATGTCCCTTTGTCTCCAGGGAGCAGGACAGACTTTGGGCAGAATTCACCAAACCCTTGAGCTTGCCTAACTTAGAGACCAGCCTTGGGACACAGATGCAGACTGGTCAAATGTTCTTGGCATCATGGGGGGAGGTAGGAAGTTCTTTTCCCCTGGAGAGATGTACTATGTTGGTCATAAAGAAGGTGCAATTACTGAAATATTTACAGATGAGATTATCTTTCATCCGTAAGTGAAATTTTCTTCAAAATTATCCGGGGACGATGGTAAGCAGGGGTATGGATAAAACATTATAAACCTTAAGTTGGTAATTATCAAAGTGAAGTGATAGGTTCATGGGGGGATATATTACACAATTCTCTCTTCTTGTGCATATGTTTGTAATTTTCCGTACTAAAGAAGTTTTAAGGGCCGTGAGGATCCTTTTTTTTAACAAGATTTTGCAGAGAAGTCCAGAAACTTCTTATGACCTTGCAGTATGGGAACAGTAGCTGACTGTCATTGTTTATTTGTTGACTCACCAAAGCAATTAATGATTTTGCAGCTGGGTCTCCCACAAACCCAGTGAGGCAAAAACGCCAACCCCACCCTTGAGCTCTGAAGAAAAAATGCATTTGAGGGGGAGTATCATAGATGTGCTGAACTGGAAGGGACCTTGGCATGCAGGAGCTGTGTCGGTTTACCAAGAGGAGGTTAGTATAAAAACTTGGTGCACAAATTCCTTTATTACGACACTTTTGCAAAGGCTGCAGACTTAATTTTCTAGCTTCAGGATGCAGAAATAGAATACAGAAATTCTTTTTTGTTTATGGCTGCACTAATGGGGCCAGTATTATGAGTGGACAGTGACTCTGTGGCATTGGGAAGAGCCTCCTGTCCCCTAAAACTTCCCCCCCACCCCCGTATTACTCTGATGGATGCCTGAAACCCCACCTACTCTGTTTCATTGCCTTCATATCCTGTTAAAAAGTGACTACTGTAGCCCTGGGCAGGACAGTCACTTACACCTTAGTTTAAATGATCTTATCAGTTTTTGCTGATGAGGAGGGAATGGGGAGAGACAGGCACTTGAAGCTCAAGGCTGCAGAAACGGGGTGCCACGCAATGGAGAAGAGCTAATAGAAAAGGGTATCTGGAGACAAAGTTTTCTGATTTCACACATTTCCCAGGGCCTCAGCATGAACCAGAACCGCATGGAAAGAACTTGAGTGGCCAACCTAATCTTCTTCACAAACAAGCACTGAAGCGAGCTGTGTCCAAGATTTAAAAGAGCACGTTTCAAACGCCTGCAAATTCAGTTACAGTTTTATAGTAACAGACCACATCCTTGTTTACAATTGCATGAGATATGTTACACACATTATGTAATTCAATCCTCATGAACCCTATGAGCTGATACCATCATTATGATCCGTGTTATAGGTGAGGGAACAGAGGATCAGAGAAGTAAAGTGGCTTGCTCAGAGTCACACAGTTTGTTAGAGTCAAGATGTGAAGCCAGGTCTGTCCCAAGCCCATGTCGTCACCATTAAGTCTCCACTGTCCCAGGTTTCCTGATGTGGTGTCCATACAATTTTCTAATTAAACACCAGCAAACTTCGGTCTTGGCATCTCCTTGAGCCAAGCCAGGGTTTTGGCTAATGGGATTTTAACAAGCCCCCGTGCCGGTTTTTAGGGTAAGCATAGTCACAGCTGCAACTAGGTACCATTTCCAACTGACAGAATCCTGGCTATTCCCAAGGAGGTGATATTCTGGGGATGGCGTTGACCTTCTGCCAGAAAGGAAAGAAAAGAGTTCTCTAAATACCAATCTGGTTCAAGAGCAGAACACTGGCCAAGTCTCTGCAGGTAGCATTGACTGAGGCTCACTTTGTAGATTCGTAAAAGGCTGGAGGAGGGGGGCTTTGAGGCTCTTTTCATCTAAGATCAGCCAAAAATTGAACACCCTGAACCTTTCTCTCTGTCCTCATGCCAGTGCTAAAGATCAGTCGGGACCCGGAGGCTGACCAGTTGACAAATTTATCACATATTCTCGGTTACACACAATCAAGGGAGCCAGGTGAACGAAAGTTAAAATAATCCTAATGTGAATTTATTGAGCCTCTGCAGTTGCCAGGCACTGAGGTAACATACTCAGAGATGAGTAAGACATCGTCTTTGCCTTTAAACAGCTTAAAGCCAGAGCATGAGACCACCATGCAAACAACCAAGGTAATAAGGACTTAATTTGAGGAACAACTATGGTAGCCCAAGAGAATGGCTAGTTCCTCCTGGGGGGTCAGGGTGGACTTTACCAGTACGTCTTACGTGACCTTTGGGCTGCGTGTTGAAGGTTTCAGGCTGAGTGGATGCTTGCTAGGAAGACAGATGGAAATAGGAAGTGGTGGAAGGCATTTCCAGAGGACAGAACAGCGTGTACAAAGGCACGAAAAAGTGAAAGGACGTGCTTGGGTCAGGTAACAGAGAAAAGGTCTATGTGCTGGAAAGAAAGGTGTGTGAGTGGAAGGAGGGAAGGCCAGAAAGGAAGTGAAGGGGGTGTCATGATCAGAAGAGGGTGTTTTCGAGGAAATGATCTATCGCAGAAGATTGAAGGAAGCTGGTAAGGTGAAGCAGAGAAGTATCTGTGTACACAGATGGAGATGCCCAGTAGATAGATACTTAGGGGGAGGAGAAAGTTCAGGAAAAGATCATCAACACCTGAATGAACTTGAAACCAGGGGCTCCCATCAACTTTCCAGGGAAAAGGGCAGACAGAGTAGGCAAGAACAAGGATAGAGCCCTGGGAAACGTCAGTTTCCCAGCAAATGGAGCCACCAGAGGAGACTCAAACAGTTACCACATCTATGAGCTGTACCTTCAGCCTCCCCCAGCTCTCCTCCAAATTGTCTCTAGCAAGAAAATGAGCAAATGATTAGGGTATCTCTCTTCTTTCCGGTGCCGATGTCCCCTTCTCAGACTTGCTTTCCTTCTTCCCATCCTTTTCTTCCTTCACTTAGCCTCTTGCCTTCAGGGAGGTCTTGATGAGCAGAAAGTCCCCCATCACGGATATGCCTCCCCGGGATCTGCCTGGGTTCGAGCAGGCATCGGGCTGGCAAAGGTCTCTTGGACAGACTGACTTTTGGAAGATCCACTGGAGCCCATGAATTTTGATGACTTCTCATTTGCCCTAACTGGTCTAGGCATTTCGACTAATAAGATGACCACTCAGGCAACTACTGGCCTCCCTGGTGGGGTTAGGGATGGAGAAAGTGTGGGTCTCCCCCACTCCCTCAGGAAGGTACCAGAAGTGTCTGATGGTTTTGAGTTCAGCCATCAGGGCCTGAACAAGGTGGGCTGATTTTGAGGCTACAATCTCAGTCTTAACACACTGAACCCTGTCCCACACCCAACTTACACAGGCCAGATACTTGAGAGGCCAACAGAGCCAGGTCAAGAATGTCCTCTCAGGGCAAATCTTATCTGACTGAGGGGGTCTCTGTATTCTCAGAAGAGCAAATGACCAGCAGCCTTGGGGAGTGGAAAGAGGGAGGATTCAGAGCTTCACTCTAGGTGTATAGCCTGGGATGCATCCCTTAGCATCAACCACCTTCAGTTTTCCCATCTATAAAATGGTAATAATACTTATGGTGCAGGATTTATAGGAGACATGGCAAGGAGTCCAGCATATGGTGGCTCTGCTACTTAAGGCCAATATTAAGTCTGATACAATTCAATGACTTGCAATGTTGCTTTGGATCCCTTGGACAGCCTTCCTATTCTTGGTCTTTTACTGTTCTCCTCTTATTTGTGGTCTCATGAGTTCCTACCTGTGACCTTGAGGAAGCCACTTAACCTCTCTGTGCCTTGGTTAGATGCTCAAGGACTGAGGGAAATGAACTCAGATGGCCAATGAATGAATGCTGATATGCCCAGCTACAGGGATAAGGGATGGGAGGCAATGGCCAGACCAAAGCGAGAGGTCCCCAAGCGCAAGGGGAGACTAAAGGAGAATGAGGGGCCACCCCCCACTGAGTCCTTCACCAAATCTCTACTTCTATAAAGCCTTGCTTAACGTGGTTGGGTAAACAGGGGAGGCTGGTTCCATATGGCTAGCATAAAATTGGCCCCCACGGAATGTCCCATGGGCTTTCCACCTGGTCCAGCCCCTTCTTTATCCCATCCCTGTGGCTCTTCCTCTCTGTCTTCATCAGAAGTTCCCTGCTTCTGGGGCGTAAGGAGTCAACTATCTCAATAAGGTGAACTTGACCCGTTGTGGGCTGTGGCCTGGGATTGTTCTTGTGACACGTGTGGAGGTATGTGTTTGCTTATGTCTGTGTATATAATCCAGCAGTTCTGACTTCTTTCCAGGAAAACCTCCTGTTTGCACCACTTCTGCCTTGGACAACAATAGCAGCCAACAGTTACACTGTGCTTCTTACGTTCCTGGCACTGTTCTTGAGTGCTTTATCTGAGAGTTCATTAAATCCTCCCAAGGACCCTTTAAGGTAAAACAGTAGTATTTATTGTCATTTTATGGCAGATGAGGAAATGAAGGCACAGAGAAATTAAGTAGCTTCCCCAAGGTCACACAGCTAGGAAATGACAGAGGCAGTTTCAAACCCAGGAAGTGCGACCTCAAAGCCTGTGCTTTTTACCTCCAAGGTACACAGCGCATTGAATGTGGAAAGACTGCAACCATTGGAGGCGCAGTCTCTCTCTCTCTCTCTCTCAACTCCTGGGCCAATATGGGGCAAACTACTGAAGTAAGACAACCACATGCAGCGGGGGGAGGGAGGGGGTGACCTTAAGATCACTCTGAGGCACAGCTTCAAAGAGCAAGCCTGAGCAGGGCGGCCCTGGGAAATAGCTGTGCAGATACACCAGCCTGGCGTGTCAGCACAGAGGCTGCTGACTTGGAGCCGGGTTGCCGTTTAACGTCACAGTCCTCACAGTGACAAGCTCTGCAAATAGTGGCCGGAACCACGGGACTCAAGAAGAATCCTCATGTGTGCACAGCTTAGGAAGGACACACAGACACAGAGAACAGTCATCCATAGGAGCACCATCTTTAAATAGAAAAGATAGCTTGAAATACACTCAGTGCACTCTTGCTAGCTGGCTCTCTCTCTCTCTCTCTCACATACACACATACACACAGATGCACGCACACAGACAGACACATAGGGCCACGGCCAACGGAGTGACTGAACAAATGCCTGAGCTGTGCTGGTGGCAAGGGGGAGGAAATCTAGTGCCCCAGCAGCTCCTGACTTTCAGTTCCTATTTAAAATGTCTGAATTGGGAGCATGGACAAGCTCCCAAATTAGCTTTTTAAATAGAAGCTGAGAGTTAAAGGAAAAGCGGCCGTGTCATGGGGGAAAAGCAAGTGAAAATCCCGGCCAGGCCAGGCCAGAGGCAGAGAGGGGGAAGGTGAGGCCATGCAGTTCTGGAAAGATGCAATGGAGGGTGACAGTCAGTGGGAGGGACAGCATCTCCTGGGCAGTGGCTCCTCCAGCTGCCAGAGTCAAGAAGCCTCCTTCCTGCCCATCTCTTGCTCTTATTTTCCAGATCACCTGGTTGTGAGAAAGGCCAGTAAATAAAAAACATACTGGCCTAGACTAGAAATTCAAATCTTTTCCAATTTCTGTCTAGATCCTCTGGACAGCTGCTTCTCTTGAATGATGAGATGTAAGCCTGGGTGGAACAGGGCCAGGTGTGTGTAAGGGGGGAGGGGCAGGGAGGTGTCAGAATCAGTGTCCTGTCTTTAAATACAACTTACAAGGTGCAGGAGAGCACAGTGGTCCCATCAGTTGACCGCTCTGGAAGAGGAAGGATGCCCCCAGCTAACTGTTCCAGAAAGCCTGTATGCTTTGGGGCAGACCCACCCCCTGAGCAACACAAAGGTGGGATGTACAGGAGTTCAAATGCGGGCAGGAATACAGTACTGGGTTTTAACTCTCCCCAGTTGGAGGTGGCAGTGGAGGACTGAAGGCAAGTGCCCCTCCCTGGACCTGCCCACCCAGAGTCTGGGGCAGTCCCAGGGGTCAAAGCAGCTGAAGTGGATAGTTGTGAGAAAATTAGCTCTTCCCCAGAGGGAAGGGAGGAGGGAGGTGGGAGCAATGCCAGGGCCTTCCCTGAATTCTTCCTCTGTCTGCCAGGGAGTGGCAGTGTTGTTAATCATTATTACTGTATGTAAATCAGTATGCAAATCTCACACCGCTCTGGTACTCCTGGCAAATGCTAATGGATCCCACGCCCACCTCTTGAAGGACCAATTGTACACCTTTCAAACCGACACACTGAAGGGGGTTTGGGGGAGAGTGGCAGCAATAAGGGAAAGAAGGGCACCAGCTGCCAGGAACCCACAGCGGCCTAGACCACAACGACCGACCCCCAAACTGTCACCTGGAACAGGGCTGGGCTTCTCACAAGCCAGAAACCCCGTTCCCGACTCAGCGAGGTTCTTTCTAGCACACCCTCGCCTTCACCGCACACTTTGCTTTTCTGTGTCTGTCTCAGGCTCTCCACACTCCACCTCTCCACACTCAGAACTGTGATCTCTCAAGCCCTGTGTTCCGGTCCTGCTGAGGCACGGAGTCGCCTGGCTTCTCGAGTGGCGGGCTGAGATCCCGGGATTCCGGGCACCGGGGCCGCAGACCAAGGGAAAGCTGGAGCCGCGGGTCGGCACGGTCTTGGGTCTGCGGGGACTGAACGTTCCGCGCGCCGCGGCCGGGAGTGTGGGGGAGGCTGGGCCGGATACCACACTCCGGGATGCTCCAGGCTCCATCCGCCAGGCCCTGTGGGCACGTGCGGACCTCCTGCTCCCCATCCTGGGTCGAGGCACAGGGCAATGGGGATCCGTGGGCTTTGGGGAGGGACCCAGGGATCCGGCGGGCGCAGGCAGAGTTCATCCTCCCAAGTCCAGACTCTCGGATCTGGGTGCTAGGAACACGTGGCAGGACAAGAAGGCGAAATCCTACCTTCGGGTCGTGCCCCTCGCGCCCTGGGAGGAGAGCGGCTCTTACGTGGGTTAAGGGCAGTATGAGTCCCCCTTGGGATCTCCAGCCCAGGCACACGGCACTCGGAGCTGAGAGTCGCGGCGAGCCGGGAAGCTTGCGCGGTGGCGGCTCCACCTCGCCAGGTGGCGGGGCTCGGCCGTGAGCAAGTGCTGGTGTCGCGTGGACAGTCGGTGAGAAAGAGACACCCGGCTAGCTCCACACCCCCCCCCCCACGCGCGCGCACACATCGGGGCTCCGTGCCGCCTCTCCCCGGGTCCCCAGCATACACGCCCCCGAGCTCACACTCGTGCCCACTCCGTGCTCCGCCCCCACCCCAAGCCGAGCTCACCTTGCCACGCTCACCCCCGTGCCCACCCTCGCCGGCACACGCGCTTCCACCCGCGCTGGTACACTCCGCCACCTCCAGGCACACCCTAGGATTCCTCCACTCGCCCGGGGAGACGCACCAGGCTCTGCCTCGTCTCCCCGCCCCCCGCTCGCGCGCGCGCCCCTCTCTACACACACACACACACACACACACACACACACACACACACACACACCCTCGCGCGGGGAGTCACACGCCCTCGCCCCGGGCACCCTCCCTCGGCGAGCCTCCAGGTCCTCCTCCTCTCTTCCTCCGCTGCCTGGCGGCCCGCGCTCTCCGGCCGGGCCTGGAGCCCCTCGGCCGGCGGGGATCGGCAGGGAGCGGAGGGCGCAGCCTCGCCGCCGCCCCCGGACTCTCCTCTCCGCCCCGCCCGCGCCGCGCCCCCAACGCCTCCCCCTTCGGGAGAGGGACCTCGCCAGGCAGCCCGTGGCCCGCCGGGCTCCGCTCCGCGCGGCGCCGGCAGCGGCGGGGGCAGGGCGCGAGCGAGGGAGCCCGCGAGCCCGCGAGCCCGCGAGCGGGGCGGCGAAGCGGGGAGGGGACGCGCCGCCGAGCCGGGGCTGGAGCGGCAGCGGCGGCGGCGGCGGCGGCGGCGGCGGGGGAGGGAGGGCCCCAAGGACCGAGGGACGCACGAACGGACCGAGCCAGGGAGAGAGCGAGCGAGACTTCGCCGGCGAGCGGCGGCTGCTGGGCGCTTCGCCGCGCTGCTGGGCGCTCCGCGCCTCCGCGGCCCCCGGCTCCCGGCCGCAGCTTCCTCGCGCGCGCGGGCGCGGGGCGCGGGGCCCGGGGATCGCTTCGCCGAAGGTAAGAGGGACGCGACCGAGCCTTCTGGAGCCAGGAAGTGTGAGGAGCGCTGCTCCCACGCCTGTTGCTCCCGCTGCCCACGCGGCACCCTCCCACTCCTGCGCCCGGGTGGGTGGGCGCTGGGGCGCCGGAAGGATTGGGGGTGGGGCCGGCGCCGCGGGGGAGCAGGCAGCCGGCCCGGGGGCGTCGGTTCCCTCCGGCTGTGCAGCCACCTCCGGGCAGCTCGGAGACGTGAGGCTTGGGGGTGGGGGTGTGAACCTCTGCCCTCTTTCCATTGGCCTGCCTTCCCTCGGGGGTGCCACAGGCAGCGCCCCGGGATCCGGCGGCAGGTGGCGACGGCTTGCTCGGTCCCCTGGCTCGTTGTGAGGGGAGAACGAGAGAAATGGCTGAGAGTGGAAGCAAGGAGCAGTTTGGGGCGCTTCGCAAAGTTCTCCAGCCCACCGAGCCGGCGGTGTGCCTACCAGAGGCTCGGGGCCGCACATCTGGTCCTACCCCGTTGCCGCTTCCACCCCTGGAGCTCCGGGAAAGGTCTCTAAAGTGACACCCGGGGCCAGTGCGGCCCGGGGGAGGGGTTTCGGAAGACTCACTTTTTGGAGGTGTTTACATTGGGGATGGGGCACGGAAGGGACAGGGCAGAGAAGTTACCTGGAATCAACTAAATTCCTGCACTTGCTTAGCGTTGACATTTGAATCAAGTCCAAGAGGTTCTGCTTTCATCCCGGGCAGCCTGATATGTCAGCAACAGGCTGAGGTTCCGGACCTGGAATCTTAGAGCAAAGAGAAGGCTCCGTGGTTGTTTCTGAAGAGAGGGTGTCTGAACTTTCTTGTGATCCTTGGCACAATGGGTTCCGTTTGTAAGACTGGGCAGAGGTTCCTATATGGTGCACGTTGGCATGTTGCATGAACTTATGTGATGGTTAAATTTGTGCCTTATTTACCGCTACTTCAAGGGACCCTGGATATTTAATGTCTGTAGAAAGGGCGTGCACGAATTCAACGCAAAGTGTGTGTACATTTCCCCGTGTGGACATGTTGGCACACAAACGGCAATTGATGTGTTTATTTTTCCGTGTCGCTACTTGAATGCAACAAAATGCAAGTACACAAGGGACCCCCAGAGGAAGAAAGATTAGTAGCTTGTTCCCTTTTGCAGCTGAGGAGGCTGAAGAAAAAGAGAGTTCAGGAAAGTGTCCTGGCCAGCCTAGGAGTGGCACTGTGGGAAAAGAGGATCTGTATGGGTGTCCCAGGCCTGTACCCTAAGGATCCCCAGCCTAGCACCCTGTCATTTCATGACTGCTTACCCAAACCCTGTGGGCATGGGAGAAGGCCCCCTGGATCACCAGGACCCTCCCCTCCCCTGGACTGGCCCCCTGTGAGCTAAGCGACATGATATGAAATTGTGGAAGGTAAAAGTTTCCAGAGACTCTCCATACCCCGCACTCTGCTGAGGTCATTGAAGGGCAGACCTTGGTGACGCGATGCTTTTGCTGCCCTGTGCCTGCCTGGGCTCAGGTCAGGTGTCAATCCCCAGGACAGGCTGTCTGGTCGCTTTGCCCACTTTTGGCCCTCTACCTCCAAAACAGAAGCTGTTTAATAGGGCTGACTTTTTACAGCAGGGGGAAATGTATTCCCCTCTTCCAGGATTTTTTGCCTTTGTCGTTAGAGCACTTACCTGTTTTAAACGGCTCTTCCCCAGCCTCCCCCCACCCCCATCTTTCCCACTGTCAAACTCTTCTGCCAAAAGCAAAAATAGCTTCAGATTTTTCATTTGTAAGGCGTCCACGTCCTAGTAAAACCTTGGCATTTGAGGCATGTGCAGTGCCATTGGCTGGAAATGGGGCCGCACTCTTGTGCCTGTTGCAGGAATTCATACCCAGATCTGCTCCAGGAGGTGTTGGTCCCTGTCAGGGGGCGAGCGCTGCAGTGAGAGCCACGGAGAAGCCCTGCTTAAGCCAGGTCATGTCTGCGGGGTTGTGCAGAGCTAGTATGGCCTTGGGCATGGTATCTGGTGGGAAACTTTTCCTCCCCTTCCAAGCCCCACCCCGCCCCCTACACACACACACACACACACACACACACACACACACACAGAGAAAGTAGCAGTGGGGTAATTGTTCCTTTTGGGGTACCTTTTACCGGGGGGAACAGAGCTTGAGCCTCTGGAGACAACCTGGCTTTTGCCTGGCCTTCTTTGGGAAGATCGTCCTGGATTGGTTTGGCCTTGGGACTAGAGGCTTTTATGATAGATACAGAGGGGTTGATTTTCCTTCCTTACCTCTCAATTATTCATCTGAAAGCAGTATGCAGAGTACTCATTGCCCTTAGGAAGAGGGATTTGGCCTGAGGTGGAAAGGGTAAGGTGGTGGAGCTCAGGTTGGCAGGGGCAGGCACCAGGCACTGAGGTTTGGGAGTCAGGGTGGAGCAGCCCTGGGAGAATGGAAGGGGAAGGGCATTGCCTTTTCAGGGTACAGAACTGCATGTCTGCAAGCTGGATGCTCCAGGGTCTCTTGGTTCAGATGCTCTTGGCTCAGCAGTCTCTTACCTTACTCTTTGCCACTTGAACCCCTCAAGGTCCTACCTCTCTGAGCTCCATTCTAGGATAAGGCAAAAATGTTAAGGGTCAGAGGTCCAGGGCCTGGTGTCTGGGAGCCTGGCCCCCTTTCTCCTCCAGGGAGGAGGCCGGGCCTTCTGCTGTTAGACCCGGCCTTAGACAGCCTTGAGTTCTGAGTGATGCAGATTGTGCACCCTGTTCTGGGCACCAGCCTCATCAGGAATTCTCAGAGCTGCCTCTGCTGAGATGAGGCTCGGGCTCAGTCTGTCCCCACAGCAACAAACCCAGATGCTCTGCTTCCTGCTTTGCATGGGCAACCGTTAGGAAGAGGTCTCAGTGAGACCTTGATGTCCTGGATCCTAGTGGAATCACAGATTCCTTGAACCAAGGGCTCCTTGTCACTTTCTTGCCCATTTGTCTCCTTGTACAGATGAGGATTCTGAGGCCCAGAGTACGATGGTGGCTTGCCTTCACGCATTCAGGGGAGAATTGAAGCTGGAATGTAGGACTTCCCCACTGCGTGCTCTTTGCTGCCTGGGACTGGGGGGAGGGGAGTCTCTGCATCCTGCTGTCTTCTGTGGGGAGCATCAATACCTACCTGTACTTGGGTCGGGAGAGCCACTTGGCAGTGACTCAGTCAATGGTCTGTTTGAAAAATCATCAACTCCTATATACATGGAATTTAGCCACTTTGAAGGAATCTTTCTGAGTCTCTGCTCCTTCCCTGAAACTTATGGGCAGAGATGGCCACGTCATAGGATTTTTTTGTGGGGACAAATTAAATTGTTGCTGTAAGAGTGCCTAAAACAGTGCCCAGAGCATTGTCAGCACTCCATGAGTGTTAACCAAACGCGAATTGGAATTATCTGTGACCAACGCTTACGTCGTGGGCTTGCTTGCCAAACTTCCCTTGCTCCTTAGAAAACCCAGGTAAGAGTGTGTGGAGGGACTACAAATCCTCCCGATAGCCTGGAGGAAGTATGGGAACTAACAGGGTAAATTTCTTGCAAAAGATATAAAATGCACAGGATGTGTTCCCACATCCATCCGTAGCATGTGGACCACCCACTGCAGAGGGTGAACAACCCCCCTGTTCTTTCCCCATAATCAGGAGCTCATCAGGCTTATGCTGGTTTTCTGTTCTCTGAGGGATGACATTTATGGGGAATGTCATTGTCATTCCTGTTGTCTTCTGTGGCATCTGAATCAACCTCCCTTTTTGAGGGAGCAGAGGGGCCTGTGAATATTCTCTTTAGCATGCAGATGAGGAAACTGAGGCAGAGATTGGCTCCTTGAGAAAACCCGACTGAGAGCACAGTGAGTCAGAGCCACTTCAGTTGGCTTCTTTTGATTCCGATCTGTCTGCAGAGTGTATTGTCTGTTAGGAGAAAGAAAAGTCTACCCTGGAACCCACCCCCCCCCCCCACCTTTGCATGGCGTGGAGTAAAATTGACAGAATGCAAATGGCGGCTGTAAAATCAGGGTTCCCAGTCTGAGAACCTACTGACAGCAGCACACTGAACTACCTCCCGGGCTTTCATGTAAAAATTGAGGCGTCGTGGCCTTTACCCTTCAGGAGCTTACTATGGGACGGGGCGGTGGGGGGGCAACAGGGCTGTACCCTTGAACTCCGCATTGCCTGGGTTTAAATCTCTCTGCTTTCTTATCGCATCCTTAGGCCAGTTACTAAAGCTCCTCATGATTTATCTTCTTCACCTGCAAAATGGGGACCACAGTGGTGTCTACCCCCTAGGGCCATCGGTGGGCTCAGCTGACGTGGGCCACGTAAGCATGTGGTACAGTGCCTGGCACACAGTCAGCCCTGTGTAGACATCTGCTGCCATTCTTCTATGGACGGAAGACCTTGAGAAGTCACGTAGCATAGGCTGGGGGGCATGGGGTGACAGGGGCGGGGGGGTGGGGGTCACCCTGCCCGAGGTGGGATCCCCGATCTGTCCATTTCCGGCTGGCATGCCGCCAACTCTCAGGCAGCTTCCAGGGTTGCTGGGAGGATAATGTGAGATGATGACAGGAGCCCGTTCGCGCAGAGCCTGGCATAGAGTACGTGCAGGACGATAGTGAGCCGCGAGTGTTAATAAGACATGTTGAAAGTGCCTTGTAATCCAACCCAGAGGGCAATAGGTGCCAGAAGAGAGGAGCAAACAAGGTGCTGTGAGCCCAGAGAAGGAGAGGATTTCAAGGGGGCGTCACAGAGAGGGTGAGGAACAGGGAGGCGAATAGGAGGGCCGAAGGGAAAGGATATTCCCCAGGGAAGGAAGAGTGTCCAGAAACAGCGCCCCACACAGTCTGTGCACGAGCCACTCTGGCCTTGTTGCTGGAGGTCTGCACGGGTGCATGGGGCTTGGGCTGGAAAGGTAAGCCAGGATCCGTCTGTGGCAGTCCTGGAATGCTGGGCCAGAGTTTGGACTTGATTTTGTGGGTTGTGGGATAAGGCACCACCGGAACCTTGCTTTAGGGAGGTTACTCTGAGCAGAATGGGTTCCCCAGGGACCGGGAGAAACGGTAGGGGTTGGGTGGGACGAGAGATGAGCAGGCCAGTGGGAAGGGAGCAAACTGGGGCCTTAACGAGGGCAGTAAGAGCTATTGTCCCATTATTTGGCAAACCGTGTGGGTGAAGCAATGAGAAAGATGGCCAAAGGGACAGGCCTGGGGTTAGGGAAGCCGTGAACAAAAGGTTGACTGATGAGCAGGTTTTGGCAAGGAGGGAAGTTCGGGTTGACCTTGTCCAGACGGGAAAGTCTAGTGGCAGCTCAGGAGTGAGCGGCGGTAGACATCTGACAGCCTAGAGGAGTTGATAGTCAGGAGAAGGAAGCAGGTTTACAGGGAAAGACGAAGATCGTCTGCCTCACTGATTTAAACATGGAGTCAAGCCAACTGAACTCCAGAGTGTCCAAATAATTCTGAGTTAGGGCTGGGTCCGGGTGCCAGTTTAGGATTAGTGAAAATGAGTGTGTCAACCCCAAACAATTTCCTGGTGCTGTTACGTTGTTTCTGTGTCACCACATGTCTTCCCACAGATGGCAACACATTTGGGGATTCAGAGTCATTTCAGTATCATCTTTAAAAAACCAGATTTGGGAAGGTAAATCTGTTTCTCAAGGCCAAAAATAATTCTTCAAGCCATTGTTTCCCCCCAGCCATGCAGGTGACAGGGAGGTGTGTCCACGGTGTGGTTGAGAGACTGGTGGGTGAGGGGACGAGGTGGCCCAGCTCTGGAAGAGCCTCCAGGGGTGGAGCGGGGCCAGGTGAAAGGCACTGGCATGGGAAAGAGTGTTGTTATATAACCCGAGGGAGCTCTGGATGGTGGGCAGATGGAGACGGGAGGCGAGGAATCTGGAGACGGCAGTGAGTGTGGTTCAGCTTCCTCTTGGAGGGAGAAGGACAATGCATGGAAGGCAGGTGAGCCAAGAGCCCAGGACCCCCTGTACAGGATGGGGAGGGAACCCCACCACGCCTCACGGCCTCTCCCACATCTTTCTGTCATGGCTCTGAGAGATACGATTGGAGGCTAGGTTGCCAGGTGTCCCAGAAGGTAGCACCAGGGACAGCCTTCTCCATGGGACTTGGGGAACAGAACTGTACCAAGCTGTAGGCCTACTGTCTTCACCTGCCATCTCGGAGAACTTTCCAGACACGAGCAGCCCCGGCCTCCATCTCACCAGGGGGGAGTAGAAAGCATGTGTTTACCTGATCTCTCTCACCCACACCCCATTCCTGATTACCCTGGTGGGTGAAGAGTGAAATAAAAATTAGCATGTTTATCCCACTTTTAAATTCTTTTAATGAGAACTCATTTACCCTCTCCCAATTTAAATTCGTAATAACGCCATAACCTTTCAGAGCTGATTATTACCTGCGTCTTCCCAGATCTTCCTAGTAAAGAGGCTTTCCCTCCAAATGCTCCTGAGCCTTCTCGGAACTCGACAATTTGTCGGGCAGTCAACAACATCTGGTGATCCCACACTGCGGCACTGCCCTGTGCTAGGTGCTCTCCCTAGGAGGGGAGGGAAAGGAATCCAGTCTCCTCTCTTCGGTGGCGGCTTCAGTTTCGTTAATTTGCCTTCAAGACTTTTGCTCGCTGTTCCACTCAGCACGGACCCTTCCCTGTGTCCCATTTCTTACCTGAGAGGCAATCACGGACTCACCTGGTTCTCTGCTCTCTCCTCCCATCTCCCAGGGGTCCCGGAACTAACTCCAAGCTGGTGTGCAAAGCCTCTGAGCAGTGGCCGGCCCAAGAGCTGGAGTCACCATGGCGGCGGGAGTGGCAGCCTGGCTGCCTTTTGCGCGGGCGGCGGCCATCGGGTGGATGCCAGTGGCCAACTGCCCCATGCCCCTCGCCCCTGCCGACAAGAACAAGCGGCAGGATGAACTGATCGTCCTCAACGTGAGCGGCCGGAGGTTCCAGACCTGGCGGACCACGCTGGAGCGCTACCCGGACACGCTGCTGGGCAGCACAGAGAAGGAGTTCTTCTTCAACGAGGACACCAAGGAGTACTTCTTTGACCGGGACCCAGAGGTGTTCCGGTGCGTCCTCAACTTCTACCGCACGGGGAAGCTGCACTACCCGCGCTACGAGTGCATCTCGGCCTACGACGACGAGCTGGCTTTCTATGGCATCCTCCCGGAGATCATCGGAGACTGCTGTTACGAGGAGTACAAGGACCGCAAGAGGGAGAACGCCGAGCGGCTCATGGACGACAACGACTCGGAGAACAACCAGGAGTCCATGCCTTCGCTCAGCTTCCGCCAGACCATGTGGCGGGCCTTCGAGAACCCGCACACCAGCACGCTGGCCTTGGTCTTCTACTACGTGACTGGCTTCTTCATTGCCGTGTCGGTCATCACCAACGTGGTGGAGACGGTGCCGTGCGGCACGGTGCCCGGGAGCAAGGAGCTGCCCTGTGGAGAGCGCTACTCGGTGGCCTTCTTCTGCCTGGACACTGCCTGCGTCATGATCTTCACCGTGGAGTACCTCCTCCGGCTCTTCGCGGCGCCCAGCCGCTACCGCTTCATCCGCAGCGTCATGAGCATCATCGACGTGGTGGCCATCATGCCGTACTACATCGGCCTGGTCATGACCAACAATGAGGACGTGTCCGGTGCCTTCGTCACGCTCCGGGTCTTCCGCGTCTTCAGGATCTTCAAGTTCTCGCGCCACTCCCAGGGCTTGCGGATCCTGGGCTACACGCTCAAGAGCTGTGCCTCCGAACTCGGCTTTCTCCTCTTCTCCCTCACCATGGCCATCATCATCTTTGCCACTGTGATGTTTTATGCGGAGAAGGGCTCCTCTGCCAGCAAGTTCACGAGCATTCCTGCCTCTTTTTGGTACACCATTGTCACCATGACCACACTGGGGTAAGTCTGTGCCGGTAGACCGGAAGAGGGTGAAGGTTGGATGGGTGGGAAACCGTGGATGGCATCAGGACTGGGCAGAGGAGTGGGGAGTCGCTTGGCCAAGTTGTAGGAGCAAGGGGAGTTGCCTCATCAGAAGAGGAAGGTACACAAGTGATTTGTTTGGGGGTGGTAGCTTGCTCTGAATTGAGTTTTCTTTTGGGGGGGGCATGCATTTTATACCACATGGAAAATCAAGCCGTCATTTGTCTTCTCAGCCATGTGTGCAGTGTGTTGTGGGGGGTGGGGTGAGTGTCTGTATTCTTACAAGCTTCCGTGCTTGTAAGGGCTGTCACTGAGAGAGAAACGGGGCAGCAGGTAGGAAGGAAGAAGGCCCTGAGGAGTTCCGTGAGTGTCGTAAGGAGGGTACACATTTCCGTTAACCAGAAGACACTGAGAGCACTTCTTCTGGATCCTTCCTGCATTTCTTTCTGTAATATATCTGCAGGCTATTTCTCTGTTGCCTTCTCTTCTCTGCTGCCACAGATGCTCAAGGGTTCAGTGGATCTGAGCAGACTTTCTCTAAGTAACTCTGAACTTGGGTTTTCTGCAAAGCGGGGCATCCGATTTGTTTTCTTCTCATGGAAGGAGTTGCAGCCTTGCTTCCTCAGCCCGACTCTGTGATTGAATGCCCCGGCCTACCTGGGCGACTCTGAGGTGGTCTGCACGAATCACGTGGTCAGACACAGAAGCAGCAATATCATCAGAGGGAGGGAGAGGCACTCAGCAAGGCTACGGGTGACTCTGTCTCTTCCATCTCCCTGAGGTCCCTTCTCCAGCTGAGGTCACAGAAATGTATTTATGGTGCTGGCATGCAAGCTTTCCATCAGAGGAAGGGGCTCAGGAAGGAGATTGCAATCTTCACCCTAACAGGATTAGAGCCAACGAAGGCAGCTTTATGGAGACATGTATTTCTTAGGGGTTTCTGCTTTGGGCGTTGCGAGTCACTGAGGCTAATGCAAAAATCCCTTTACAATTCATGTGCTGGGTCTGTATTTGCTTAGGCCAGGAAGCGTTATATTGCTGATGGAGAATTCATGAAGCTTTTTATTTGGTCTTTGACAATTCGGTTGGTGGCGTCCTGGTGATTCGATTTTTTTTTTTTCCTGGCCTGAAACCCTGCGGCGCTGGTGTCGGTTTTTCCATAGTGCTGTGTGTGCTTATTGGGAATGACTGAGCAGGTGACGGGACCTTTTAAAATGATTACATTTGTCATTGTGCCACACGGGAGGGGGAGAGCAAGGGGTGTCATTGTCCATTTGTGGAGGCCATATTTGATGGGGGCATTCCCTTTGTCTCTTGTCGGTCTGACACAGGCCATCCTGCCCCTTCCTCTCCCTCCAGCACACACACAGTTCTTTGAACAGCTGCTCATGCCCGGAGTGGGTAAGAATGTCTGGTCATCTGACCTTGTCTCTTGGTTTAGGTGGCAGATGTGGGCTTCTTGGCACAGCAGGATATTTAGGGATAAAGTGGCTTGGGGGCTGGCCACCGTATCAAGAGAAAGAGACACATTTACCCCTTCTAGGCTGACCCTGCCCATCCCTTCACTGTCCTGAAGGCGACCTCACCCATGGCCAAGACCTCCCTGGCCATGCTCCCGATGTGGCTCTCACTATCCAGTGTCCTTAAGTGCCCTCTGATGGGGACTCATGACACCAGAGTGATGCCTCAGGACTGCCATGGGGAGAAAACAGGGCAGACAGATGGATGTCAGAGTTAAAATGGGATCGTTTCAGAAGAGATCGATGGAAACTTCAGTGGCCACCTGCCTATTACTTTTTATTATTAGTATAACAGCATGTGTGTGTGTCTACCATGTGTCAGCAGTGCGCTAAGCACTTTGCATACATTATCCCTTGAAGTCTTCACAGCAGTCCTGCAAGGTAGGAAAAATGCCATACAACTTTAAAGACACAGAAAGAAGGTGAGGCTCGGAGAGGTCAAGTAGATTTCTGTAGTCATACAGCTGAGAAGGGGCAGCGCTGGTTCTCCAAAACCAGCCTGACTGCCTCCAGTGCCCTTTCTCTGTCCACTCACCACTCCGCTTACACCCAGACTGTCGGGGACATAGGTGGAAGGCAGAGCCCCCCAGCGTTACTTCTTTTATATTATGGCCACGGAGTGTTAGTTTCTTCTAGTCACATCACTCTGCAAGAAAACATCAGTGCGGTGAGTACTACAGCCACTCTACTAGGCACACAGGGAATTTGTAAATAAAACCTCTGCCTCTGGCCAGTTTAAAGACTGCCTTTGAAATTAATGGCTGCTTTCTTAGCAAAAGGCGCTGTTTTACTGTCGCTGGGGAGACCACTGATTGCCTTTAGATCAAGGGGTGAGTTCAGTGTCAGAGGACGGACAATCTTGGCCTCATATTTACTTTCTGAGGGAGGAGAGAGGATGGCAGGGAGCAAGAGGCCTCTGCCAGAGAGTGAAAGCAAAGAGGGAGGAAAGGGCACCTGCATGGGAAGTAGCATGCTTCCCCTGACTGCTGGCCCTGTGGGCTCCTCTCCCTGCTCTTCTGCATGCGTCGAAACGTCTAGCCTCTGGGAGGGGAAACGAATGAGCAAGAAAAGAAGCCTTCAGGAGTGTCTCCCCTAACCTCAGATAAGTAATGGGACAGCAGGCTTTTTCTTCCCCTCCGCCCTGGCTGGTGTAGTCTAATGCTCGATTGGACTACTTTGACTTTGACCTGAATTGGCAGTTGGAACCATCACCAGGCTCACTGCTTGGCTATACATAGCAGGTGCTTGGCAAAACGCTTTTTAATGGATTGGTTGATGTGAATGGGGCGCCTATACCATTTGCCTGACCTGATACTGTTCTCAGTCCTTTCCAGACCTGCCTTTCCTCTTTCTAGGGTGGACCTAAGATTTGGGCTCTGTCCCAGCCCTGGGTCCTGGGGGCAGAGGAGGGCAGCCTTCGCTTGGTGTCTGGTCCATCTCCTGAGACACTCTGCATTGTGGGCGTCTTCTTGTCCTTCTCAAAGGCCTTCCCAACTCGACCCTGGATGGTTCCTGTCCTGAACAGATTCACTGGCTAGTCGTAGGCTTAAACTGCTCCAGAAAACCCTTCTTTTTCTTACTGTCTGCTGGGATTTGAGCCCCCAAGTGGCTGTGGAATACCAAAGGCCAACATTCTGCCATAGTCCACGTTCTGTACGGCTGCTTCCAACAACTCCCAACAGACACTTAGTTTTTCCCATCTCCACACTCTCCCTGCCCTGATTCTGCCCCAAGTTCCCGTTTCCGTCTGGGAGAAACTTTCTTTAGCTTCTTTGCAGAGCAGGGCTGACCGACAGGCTGCAGGGCTGGGCCTAGGGCCGATGCACCAAGTGGAGTTCACTCTTCCTTGCTCCAGTTCCCATCTCTGCCTGCTTTCCTAGGACTCACTGATGAGTTACTCAGGTGTCCTCCAGGGAGGGATCTCCTGGAACCAATTATTTCTGTTTATTTAATATCTCAAAATACCTTAAGCACATAGAACAATAACAGCCCATCTACCACCAAGGCCTGAGGATGGCTTTCCTTTGCACCTTCCTCTGCTGGTGGGGAAGACCCCCATGGCCAGTCCAGGTTTCCCTTATGCCCCCTTGACAGTTGAGCTCCCAGATGCACCATGAAAGGATTAATTTCGGTGCTCATAATTGATGCTATAAATAAAATCCTCAATTATTTCAGTTAACCGAGAGAAGGGATAACACAGAACTCCCAATATTAAATAAGACCAACACACCCAGTTTGTGAATGTATTCTATGTTGTAGATTTTTTTTTTTAAGCAGATTTTCCTTCTTAATTGTGTTTGACTTTGCTCAGCATCACGATTGGCCCAGACTGTCTGAGTCAGTCCGTGGGTGAAGCTCCAGTTCAGCGTGGGGAAGAGAGGATCGTGCACAAGGAAAGCGTCGCAAGAGAGCATCCATCAGGGCCGTCGAGGGCCAGCTCCGAGACTGGATGGGATGAGGCTCTCTTGGCTGTCTTGGGGAGGGGGGGACGGGCTTGGGAAGGGCACAGAGCAGCATCGCTCCTGGTACGATGGCCTGCTGCTGCCTGCTTGGCTTGCTTATGTAATTGAGACTGCCAGCCTATCTGTCACCCCATGCCCCGAGATGAGAGAGCTTTTGACAGGGTCCAAAAATCCCTTTAACGAAAACAGAATCGATTTTTACCTCTTCCAAGCATGAAGCAGCCTCCAGGTGATTTGCATTTCCCTTTAAAACCTAATCCTGGAAGGGGCCTGACTGAGGTTTTGTGAGACGGGGGGCTGGCCCTGGACAATCAATACAGGCACACCACAGAATGGGGTACTTGGTCAGGCTGACCCCCTGACCCAGTGCCAGAAGTGGGGACAATCTGGGATCTGGTTAACCCTTCAGTTCCCAAGATTCTGGCTGCACCTTCTTTCACTGCCTCGAGGCCCACCAACCCTCTTCCCAACTCCCAATTACCTTGGCCTGGGACCCTGGCCAGCCATATCTACCTGGGTGGTGGTGTGACCCTGCCCAGGGGGGATCTGGTCATAGCATGCTTACTGGGAAGGAATGACCCCATGCTCTTTTCTTGGTTTGACACTTCTTACCCAACAGTTCTCTGGTGCTGCAGTTCCCAAGAGAAGATACAGACCCACATCTTGACAAGAAATCTTGTATTCGTTCCATGTTTATTGAGTGCCTACTGTGTCCCTACTGTCTGAGAATACAAAGCACTATGATTGCACCCCAGCCTAGCATCAGGTCCAGACAGAATGAATTGAATGAGACTCACTGCTTTTCCTTTGAGCCAAACCAGGAGATGGTAGGTAGAACAGTGGACCAAAGGTCAGAAAAAGAGGACTTTATGCATACGCTTCCTGCCACTCCAGAGATTGCCCCCCATCTGCTCTGTGTCTGGCCAACTCCCATCATCCTTCAAAACTCAGGCCCACACCATCTCCTCCAGGAGGCCTTCTTGCCACCCCTGCTACCAGGGTGTCCTAGGTACCCGTCCTCTTCCTTCCCATTGTGGCCTTATGTACCTCTGTCTTGTCGGCTGCCATATTTTATTAACTTTATCTGCGTATGTGTCTCTCTCGCAGGATGTGAGCTCTTCAAGGGCGGATCTCTGTATTCCAGAGATCATTGAATGGCCCGTGCCTAGCTCAGGGTCTCACTAGATATCTGTTCAACCAAACAGGTTAGTAGCCCAGCTTACCTCTCTTCGTTTTCTCATCTGCTAACCATCCCCTGGCCGTTTTAAGAACCGGTTGGAAGTGCTGTCCGAATGTTAGCCATATTGTCATCTCAGACAAATCTCCATTTGTGGGCAGGTTGGAGATGGGGAGGCCAAGCAGGGCGTTCTCTGGTTCTGACGTCAACCTTAGCACAGTTGGGCCTTTCTTGCACAGGAAGCTGAAACCCTTCTCCTTCACCGTTTTTGGGCTGCGTGGCCATGCCTCCCACTGCAGACTCTGGGGTCAGGGAGGAGCAGAAAGGGAGCCATAGATAAGCACCCCCATCCATGAAATTTTCTTCCATCCAGTTATTTCTGCAGCACATATTTATTGAGCAGTCACTAGGCAATAGGAATACAGAAGCCAAGACAATAGTCTGTGATGTCATGGAGCTTACGTTCTAGTGGAGGAGCCCAGATGGTAGATACATAAACAAATCCATTCTATCAGGCAGCAGTTCATGCTACAGAGACAAATAAATCATGGTGCGATCAACAGGGAGTAATGAATGTGGGAAGGTGGTAGAGCCAGGGAGAGTTGCCATTTTACATGAGGAGCGCAGGTGATACTTGAGCAGAGACCTGAAGGAATGTGGGCAGCTTAGGGAAGAGCATTCCAGGCCAAGAGAACAACAAATGAATGCAAAGGCCATCAGGCAGGAGAGGCCTTGGTGCTATTCTTGGAAGAGCTAGACGGTCTTGATGGTCAAGCTGCAAGAGCAGAGCCCGGGTATAGGAGGTCACTGGGGAAACAGCTCATGCAGGGCCCCTCGCGACCAAAGACTTGGCCCTTTGCCCTTTACTCTGCCTGGAATGGGAAGCCACTGGAGGGTGCTGAGTAGGTCTCACTTAAGTTTGAAAAGGATTATTCGGGGGGCAGCTGGGTGGCTTAGTTGGTTAAGCGTCTGACTTCAGCTCAGGTCATGATCTCACGGTTTATGAGTTTGAGCCCGCATCGGGCTCTGCACTGGCAGTGCAGAGCCTGCTTGGGATTCTCTCTCTCTCTCTCTCTCTCTCTCTCTCTCTCTCTCTCTCTCCCCACACACACACACTTCCGCTTGCATGGATGTGCTCTCTCTCTTCAAAATAAATAAGTAAACTTAAAAAAATAAATGAAAAGGATCACTGTGGCTGCTGGGGAGTGAATGCTTTGTAGGGGGAGAAGCTACCATCATAGTCCAGGCAGCAGATGATGGCAGCTGGGCCAAGGGTGCTGGCGGCGGGGAGGGGAGAGCTGAGACATTCTGCATGTACATGAAGGCAGGGGCAACAGGAAGCCATGCTGGTCCTGCTTCTACCGCACCAGCGCCAAAACCTCCCATAGTAAAAAGCCAAAAGCTCCCATAGCAAGCACTGGCCCAGGAAGATATGCTCCTCAAGACTTTCCTCACCCCTGGGAAAAGCATTTCACAAGAAGGCATGAACCAAGCACCTGCCAAGGACTGGACACCCTCTCACCACCATGGTGGTGGACAGTCTTGGCTCAGAAACAGAAACAGGTGACTCAGAAAGTCAGTGGTTGTGAGAGAGGCTGAAACAGAGAGGCGGGCAGGCGATCAGGGCTGCAGATGGGGGACAGGTGGATTCACACGGGTAGGATATAGGAGACTTTGGGTGCTTCACACTGGAACCGCTACGTTAGGTTGGTTTTCCAGTCCAGCAATTCAAACTGCTGCAGTTTTTGGAAAGGGATTTTCGGGCTGGTGCCCATTTCACAGCTCTCCTCCTCAGTCTCTCAAAATCAATCTCAATCTCTCTGTCTCCCTTTCTCTGTTTGGTTTTGTTTGGGTTTCCCTCTTTAAACACACCCGTAAACACAAACTTGATTCTTCCTGAGGAATAGCAATTATTCTGCCGGAAAATAGTGTAAATAAAAGGCAGGCTGGCCCTCCCTCCCCTCAGGGGAGGGGCAGAAGCCCTCAGTAACTACTAGAGCATTTTTGTCTCTCTCATCCAGTGGGGGAGCTCCTGTTCTGGGGCCCAACAGGGCTCTTGTGCACATGCTGTCATGACTGGAAGGCCCCCCTTCCCCTTCCCCAGGCAGGGAGAGGAGCAGAGACTTGACTGTGAGTCTCCTGGCCCCTGGACACAACCAACCCCTTCCAAGAAGCTGACACCTGTACTCCAGTCGTCAGTGTTCATCCTCTGGTGCTATCCAAGCAGTTTTTCTTTCTTTCTTTCTTTCTTTCTTTCTTTCTTTCTTTCTTTCTTTCTTTGTTTATTTCTTTCTTTTTATTTATTTATTTATTGGAAGTAGGGGCCAATCCCCCAGCAATCTCTTTTGGAAGAGGTGTTCTATAGTGACCTCGGACCAACTTCCAATGAGGACCTGTTTGTGACGAGGAGGAAGGAGTTACTGCAATGCCTCGGAGCACGCAGAGTTCTCGGCCAGAAGGCTCAGACACCGTGCCCTCCAGGTTGAGTCCAGTGCTGGTGCCTCTGTCCAGCTTGCATCCAGGCCAGAACAGAGGCCCAGCCTCCCCCTCCCTCCACCCGGCACAATGCAAATGATGGGTGAGTGGGAAGGTGGGGGACAGGGAGGGAAGACAGCTCAGCCTTTGCTGACCACAACTGGATGGAGGAAGATTGCATCTCGCTCATGTAATCATATTCCGGGTGTCAGGACTGGAATGAGTGTCATTAAACTGAATCAGAAAAATCGTTTTAATATAAGTGCCACCTCACACACAAGCTAGTTGATGGAGAGATGGATGAGGCTGGGGACGCCTCCTTTGTAATGTGATGCTGTAAAATCCCATCACCTTCATTATTTCCCACGGAGCCAACGCATCATAATACCCATGAGCGGCAGAACAGCTTGAATTTAATATACAGAAAGTCCAATCAAACAATAAATGGATGGAACTATATAAAGAAACCATTTTCTGGGAGGCTGGCTCCATTCTCTGGGACTCAGCTCCCTGACACATGAAATGTGCATCAATTTTCCCCAACTCATGCAGCTGCCGAATCACCACATGTGATATTTGTTTGTTTCCAAAGTGGAAGCGGGGAATTCTCCCCCCCTACATTATCTGGCTATCGATGCAAAATTGCAAATCTCATTTTCTTTGATTTGCGTCCAGTGGTTCCCGGTGGCACAGCGAAGGCACCATCCCGATGCCAGCCAGACTGGAAGCACAGCCCCCCTCCGTCCCAGGACCTTACTCAGTCCCAGTGACACTTTGTCGTCATCCTTAAACAAAAATCTGGACACCGGATTCGGGACACCAGACTGGGCTGCCGGGGGGCTGGGATGTCTCCACCCTTGCAGTCATCTGAGAGAAATTGGCCAAAGCCCTCACCGTGCTGACACACGCCGTGTGCCTGTGACGCTGGGACCGTCCGGCCTTGCCTTGGGGTTGTGCGGAGCAGACGTTCCATCCCAGGCTGGACCCGGCCCCCAGCATGTCTTCCGTCTTTCCTTCTGTCCCTCTTACCCAGCCGGCCATCCGGACTGTGGAGGCAGATATCAACCTGACTGGCCACGCAGGGTTGAAAAGGCAAATCAGCTCCTTGACGGCTACACAATACATATCAAAGACTGATGGCGATAATGTTTTTATGCTTCTGGTGGGAGATTCTCTCCAGCACTGTCTCCAGTGTCATGGGTAACTTAGGGTTCACCATAATTACAGGCTTATAGCTGCTGAGAAGTATCATTAGTTTATTTTTACTTCTTCCTGGCCGCGCCTACTTAAGCAGAAAAAATAAGTAGAATTTAAACGAAATGACACTAAAACCACAGACAGCACGCATCTTGATTCAACCCAGCAGATATCCTTGAGCACCTAGTATTTGTGGCACACCCTGTTAGGCAGTGTTGGGGAACTAGAAATAACTAAGACCTCGCTCCTGTCCTAAGAAGTTGATGATACAGTGGGGGATTTGAGTGTGTTTATGAGCAGACAGGCAAGGATGGGGCATGTTCTGGAGTGATGGGGAAGTATTTGGCACGGAATGCTTAATAAATATTTGCTGATGAATGAGTGACTGGCTTCACGGAAAAGGTGACATTTCAGCTAGACCAACAACAGTGGGTAGGATTTTGAGATGCGGAAATGGGAAATCCAAGTAAATTGCAAAAGGGCACGGTGCTCGGGAGCTTACCCAGTGCGCTGGTTTGCTAGTGTTTAGGGTATATGAGGGAAATGGCTAGAGATAAGCAGGAATAAAAGGCTTGCTGGAGACACAGAGGACCTCAAATATTAGGCTAAGGCATTTATCTGGGAGGCATTAGGGAGCCACTAACGGCGTTCCGGTGTCGCGGTGATTAGGAAGATCTGAAGCCATCTTCTGGTTGAATGTTAGAGGGGGCCCTTGCCCACTGTGCGGCCAGCCAGCAGTCTGATCCAGGAAAGAGGTGAGGAAGGCCTGACGTGGGATGGTTGCGGTGGAAAGGGACAGAAAGAGGTAGAGTGGAAAGACATCCAGGAGAAGAGAAGTCAAAAGTAACTCTGGAATTATGACGCCGGGTGATCAGAGATGGGGAGGCAGCACACGTCACAGGAGGAACGGTTTGGCAGGAGGGCAAGGGAGGGTAGAGACACTAAACTTGGCTTTGGACCTTCTGTACTTGCATTGACTCTGGGCAGCCTTGAGGCCGCCGGCAGGGTGGTGGGAAGGTGGGTCTAGAGCTTAACACAGAGAAGGGGGCCAGGCCAGCAAGGCAGTTTTGGAATGGGGTGAGGCAGGGAATCGATGAGATTACCAAAGAAAACCGAAGGGAAGGAGGAGGAGAGGCCCCACTTCTCTGGCACCCTGCCCCCTTCAGAAATGTGGAAGCCACCCGTGAATGGCTTCCAGGATGCCTCCATTCAGCCTCTGTCCTTGGCCTGTAGCTGTTCCCTGTCATACTGTGTTTCTGCTGGGGCCAAAAGGTCATATTGGTTTTCTGAGTCAAATAAGGTTTTCTTTGAATCTCCTACAATGATAATTAAATAAACAGTGCTGACCCAGGAAGGCAGAATTGGCTTATGGGCTTTGCTAAAAATAAATAAATAAATAAAAGGATCCTCACATTGGCATGTGGATAGGATAGGTGGGGTCTGAATGGTCACAGAGCAATGGCCGTCTGTGCCTGGCCCAGGGCGGTGCTAACTGGGAGTGCCACAGCCTCTGCGGACGGCTCTGTCCTGGTCCCTGAAGTGCCAGACCCCTGAGCAGAGCCTCTGGGGACTAAAGACACTGCCAGTACTCCTCCTCCCCCCTCTTCTCCTCTGAGAGAAATGTCAGACACACTCCTGGCCTCCCTGGGAACCTCCTCTGGCCTGGCCCCTCCCGGAGACACCTGTCTGGGGCCCGTGGTCAGCAACTGGCCAAGTCATGGCTCAGTGATTTAGCAAACATTCACCGAGCCCTGGCTGTGAGCAAGACTCAGTCGAGGTTGACTGGGGAGGCTGTGAAGAGAAACCAGGGCGAGGACTACATCCTGTGGGGTGGGTGCTGGGCTCCCATTCTGTATATGAGAAGACCGAGGCTCCGAGGGTGTAGGGAACTTGCCCCACTGAGGTCTTCTGACTCCTTTAGAGTCCACTGTTTCTTAAAGAGCTTCAGTCCCGTAACGGAGATGCCCTGTGGGCACAGAGCTGTGTTTCTGGGTTCAGCAAGGTAAGAGGTATGAGTGAAGGGTAGTAAAGTGTGAGGGGAAGGTGGAGGAGGCAGGAATCAAAACGCCTTCTCGGAGGAGGTGGCATTTCAGCTGTAGTGGAAAAGTTAAATGTGCTCGTTCCTTATTTATTCAGCAAATATTGTGGGTCTACATGTGCCAGCTGGGGGCTGAGGAGGTACTCATGAACCGAACGGCCAAATTCTCGCCGGAGCAGCAGACAATAAACAAGTGAATGTATAAAATGAGAATGTAAGGTTGACATAAAAGCCAGGAAAAAAGAGAGAAAGCTGGTAAGGGGAGAGAGAGGGAGGGCATCGGCTGGACTGGGGTGAGGGTTCAGAGGAACAGCCCCTCTAGCCTCCCTCCAGGTGGAAGTGCCATCCACGGTTGGTCAGGCGTCGGAGAGAGGCTGACCCCAGGACAGACATGACAATTTAACAGCTATGTTGGAACCTCGTTAGGGTTGCTGTCCAGAAAGTGGAGAAGCAGCTGTTTGCCATCCTCGCTGAAGACTGAGTGAGTAGAGATAGGCTCGCCCTGACATGTAAAGGGCTACTGTCCCTCATTATCAACAACCACAGCAACAACAACAATAATAGCTTCTACGGTGTTCCAGGTACTGTGCTAAATATAAATTATTTATATGCATTTCCTCATTTACCTCCCCCATTAGTCATATGAGAGGGAGAGATCACTGTTTTCTGTGTTTTTTATTATTTAAAAAAATTTTTATTTTAATGTTTATTTATTTTTGAGAGACAGAGCATGAGTGGGGGAGGGGCAGAAAGAGAGAGAGAGAGAGAGAGAGAGAGACAGAATCCAAAGCAGGCTCCAGGCTCTGAGCTGTCAGCACAGAGCCCAATGCGGGGTTCAAACTCATAGACCGTGAGATCCTGACCTGAGGTGAAGTCGGAGGCTTAACTGGCTGAGCCACCCAAGGCACCCCTGTTTTCTGTTTTAAAGCTGAGGAAACAGAGGCTTGCTCAGAGCCTACTGCTGGTAAATGGAGAGGCTGGGGTTACAAGGTGCACTGGTCTGACCTGCACGGGCACCTACCCTATCCCTAGGGACCCAGATTTCCATCCTTGGAGAGGCCTTTGGGGGAAATCTCCTTCCGCAGCCTCTGTCTTGGGCAGAGGGAGGGGAGGACACCATGTCCCCAGTGTGCTAATGTGCCTGTACCAACTCTTAGGCCTGTTGGCAAAGGTCATGAGCATTAGGAGTGGACACAGGATGGTGAAGAAGGACAGATCAGAGTCACTGGAGACAAGGCCAGTGGGGATTAAGCTCCTCTGGGCCCCCAGAGACGTGACCGCAGGGGACAGGCAGGGGACGAGGTCACCAACAGGCACAGTGCATCCTGGTGAAGGGGAACAAAAAAGGAGATAGGAAATTTTAGTGTGGTAGTAGAGTCTGTGCAAAAAAAAAAAAAAAATTAAGGAAGAGGGAAAGTTGTAAATATGCATACTATGTAAATATCCTATGTAAATTTCTTTTAGAATAACTTTCAAATCTCGTGCCATCTTCCTCTCTGGAGAGATTCTGGTCCCAGGTGGCTTTGTTGCCTTGTCCTCCATCTGGGTGTTGGCAACATCCCCACCCTCCCCTCAGCAGGCCTCCGGGCATAACAGCTTTTCAGGGGTCCCTCCCAGCACCCTGGAGAGACGGCAGGCCCAGGTCGGGCAGCAGAGAGCTGGAGGCCAGCCTCACGTGTGGGAGTGATGGGAAGCAGCTCTGACAGGGCCTCTCAGAGGCCCTGTCAGAGCCCGGTGACAGAGGGCAGGCTGGCCCTGTCCATCGCGTCCGCCCCCCACTCTAGGTCCTGCCCACTGCTGATGGGGCAGGTAAGGGGTAGGGTGAGAAGTCTCCTGGGGACCTAGGGAATGTCACCCCATGCACGCATGGGTCACAGGTGTTACCTCGTACCCACCCTCGGTGAGGAATCACAGTACAGGTGTGACTCTTTCTTCATGAGCGGTGACCCTCGCTCCTCCCCCAGCTGTCTCTCCTGACGGCTGGTGTTGGACATTTTCAGCTTTTTCATGCCACACGAGAGAGGAACTAGAGTAATTTGCCATGTGTGACCCTACATTCGTTTTTCTTCTGTCCCTTCTTCCTCAACCTATTTCTCTTCTGCGTCCAGAAGCTGCTAGAAGTTCTCCCCAGAGTTTTGTATCTTGAGGGCATGTGTCTTTGGAGCCAAAGCCCCCTCGTCTCCCTCTCCTCCCTCCCCTCTCCAGCAGAAGCTTCTCTCTCCGGGCTAGGAAAAGGGCATTGTGTCGATTAATAAAACATTTTTCTGCAGTCCGATTGCCATGCTCAGAGTTTGGGCAGGGCTTAGAGATGATGAAGCATTATGCCCACCCCCACCCCACACATTGTGTTTGACTTTCTTGATATTTCCATGTAAGGTCAGCTTCTCATCTGAAGAGCAGAAAGCCGCTGCGTTCATGCTCTGAGTCAGGTGTTTTACGCCTGGGCTGGCCCACGTGGGTTGCCTGAATCCTTTGGCTGGGGAGGGCTCCCTAGGACAATTAGGAGCCAGGAGATGTGGGTTGAGGGGCCAGTTTTGGCAGGCTGTGTGACCTTGGGCAAGCTACTGTCTCTCTCTGGTGCTCAGCATTCTCTACTGAATGATGGATTCAACTTAGTAGTTTTCACCTCCTAGCCAGTTCCACAAGCTGTAAGTCTCTCACTCTTCAAAGAAAAACTGATCTTTAGTCCAGCAGCCTAGAGGATCCATAGCCTGTGGATGGCAAGGCACTGGGGACCTTCCCATTTCCCTCTCTTCACCTCCAAAGAAGAAAAAGTTAAAAGAGTCCCTGGCCAAAGTGGCCACAGAAAGGCAAGTCTGCAGGAGGGCCTGGGAGGTCCTGCTTGGAGACTCCCCCAGAAAGCTCCAGGATGCCTGATGGTGAGCCAGGACGACAGGGTCAAGGTCAGCAGCCTGCAGCCACATAATACTGTGTTTGGAGACAGCAGGGAATTGTGGATTCAGCCCCAGGGCTCCTCTGCACGGGCTGGATGAGGGGAAGGCATAAGATGTTAACCCTGGGACCGTCAGACAGCCATCTGAGGCACACAAGTCTTGGGTTTAGAAAGAGTCCAGTTTGCTATCCCGCTTCACAGCTGGACTCCCCGCAACAACTCCCAGCAGATGGTAACAGGTCTGCCTGAACATTCAGGGATGGATGCTAACCCTTTTGGCCACAGCGCATTCCATGTAGGAGAGGGCCAGTCCCTCTTCTGTGTATTGAGCCCAAGCCTGCTTCCTCTACACCCCAAAAGGGTGAGAGATTTAAGAACCCAGAAGGTTTTGGGGCACCTGGGTGGCTCTGTCGGTTAAGTGTCCAACTTCGGCTCAGGTCATGATCTCACGGTTTGTAGGTTCGATCCCCGCGTCAGGCTGTGTGCTGACAGCTCAGAGCCTGGAGTCGGCTTAGGGTTCTGTGTCTCCCTCTCTCTGTGCCCCTCCCCTGCTCAAGCTCTGTCTCTTTCTCTCAAAAATAAATAAATATTAAAAAAACTTTTTTTTAAAAGAGCCCAGAAGGTTCTGTTAAGGAAACCATTCGGCCAGGCAAGTGTACTTACGGTCAAGGAAGTTACTAGGGGACTCGGTGGCAAGAAGACCCTGGGACATTAGTCCTGGCACAGCCTTAAGGTGACCCAGGTCCAGCCCTGGCATCTCCTAGCCCTTCAGGGAATGGAAGCTTGATAAGCAAATGAACTCCAAACCAGGCCCTTTGGGGTGAATAGTCAAGGGCCTACACAGTGCTGATGGGTGGATTCTGAGGCCGGTGGAGCCCCCATCCTTCTACAGTCTCCCATCACCCCATCTCTACTGACACCTCCACCAGGGGCTGGTTTCTTGCTTGTCCCACCCCATCCCTATTATCCCATTGGTCTGGAAATGACCCTCTGTTCTCCAATCTCATTATTTTATTACATAAGCTCCCCACAGGAACGCAAGAGAATCTGTATATTGCTAGAAGCATTCGTGTGGGCAGCGTGGCTTACATTACCTTGAGGTATTTGAATGAAACTAACCGTTTAATGCTCACAGAGGGCTGGGGAGAGGGTGAGCAGTGAGTGGGCTCTCTCTGGCTGTGAGCATGTCACGGGCTTTCTTTCCAGTGTGCACAGAGGACAGGGACTAAGGAGCGGGCAGCAGGTGGTGGCGGTGAAGGGGAAGCTTGGTGGACATGGGCCAGCTTCGTGAGTCTTCTCCTAGGGAGGCTCTCTGCCTTCTGTCAGCACCATCTGAAAGCCTGGGTAAACAGCCCCATCTGCACAGGGAGCCCCTGCTCCTCCCAGGCAGGCACTGTGGTCCCAGACCCCGGCTCCCAGCAGAGGGCCTGGCACACAGAAGGGGCTCCGTTGTCAGGTCCTGGCCCATCCCTTTCTCTTCACGTCCTGCCAGTTTACTTCAGACAGTGAGAGGAACCTACACATGTGGGTGTCAAGAAAAAATGACAGCCGAAACTTGAAACCAAGTAGGACTGGCCCGTGAGTCAGGTGCAAGGTTTGTGCATTTCAGGGCACAAGGTGAAGGAGGATGTGCCCAAATTTAGGGTGGGGAGTGTAGCTCTGGAACCTTTCCTATCCAGATGGGGCAGGGCCACAGAGATCGTCAGATCTATTCGACCTGGAGATGCCACGGAAGAAACAGGACATGTAGGAGTGTGTATGATGTGTGAAGAAGTTGGCTTGGAGAGCTAGAAAGGGCAAGTTGTTCCGGATAAAAGGTGAAAGTTGTAGGAGAGACTCAGAAACAGGCACTATGCTCATGAGGTGTGTGTGTGTGTGTGTGTGCGTGCGTGCGCGTGTGCGTGTGTGCACACACATGTCTGGCGACCTGGCAGCAAAGAGGGGTGCATAGGAAGGAGGTTTTCAGTGTAACCCTAGGCTCTTGGTGGCACTGGGGAACCTCTTTTTGCCATCTCGAGTACCTCCAATTCTTGGAAGGTTGGCCTACTGAGAGGTGACCTTTGTCCCTAGCAGAAGCATCATCCTGAGTCAGGCCTAGGGCTTCTGGCACTCACACGAGCCCCTCACCCACTCACCCCTCCTTCCCAGAGAGTGATTCTGTACCTGGGGAATTCAGAGAGAATTGATGGGGATCTTGTCTTTATGAATTTGACTACTCTAGGGAACTCATGTGAATGAAGATGTTAGGTCTTTTACTTTAAAAAATTATGAAATATATCAAACATACAAGGGAAAAAAAATCTTACCATCTCTCAGGCAGCATCTGTAAAACTCCCTTCTGCCCACAGACGTGAGTGCCTTTTATGGGAGTGGCAGGATTATTTAATAAAACTCATGTTATAGAATAAGGGCAACTTTATTTTAAGGGGGGGTATGTATGTTCTATTGTAAAAAAAAAAAAAAGTTAAAACCTTTTTTCTTCATGTTAATTGTTTAAAACTAAACCAGAGACTAGAGACCAGCTTGTTTACCATTAAACCTGAACCTGAGAGATTCTGTAGTCCTTGGATTTGTAGTCCTGTTTCCACAAAAATGTGTTGGGGGTGGGAGTGGAAACCACAAGCCTCTGACTGCAGACGCGATTTGAATCTGTCAGTGTCAGTATCCTTTATTCATTCAACAAACATTCCTGTTGTGTTGACCATTTGTGCTCTAAAGGTGATGGGAAGCTCGCCAGGTGAGGTCATCAGGTCCAGAAAATGAATCAGATGAACTGCAGTGACACCTGTCATCTTGCTCGTTGGCAGAGTTAAGGACTATGCACTTTGGGCGATGGGGGCAAGGTGAAGGCAGAAGCCGTCTCTGATGATCCAGCCCTGAGGGATTCCCCTCCAAGCAGTGCTGGCCCCACCCTGGCAGGGGCATGGCAGGGACCATAGCCCCTTCACTTCCCGACTGTGTAAGAGCAGGAGCCGATTCTCTCCTTCTTCCATTTGTTGTGTCTACCTCCTCATGACAGCTAGAATTTCAACAATATAAACTTTGCTTCTGACCAAGAGGGCCCCCTCCACCCTGAGTTTGTGCTTCCTTCCTGGCTCCAAGTTTGATGGCCATTTCCTTTAGCTCTGTGCTCCCTTGGCCATGCCTTTGACCTTGCTCCCTTGGAGCTGGCCAGGCTTCTTGAGGTAGGAAGATCCTGATCAGGGACTCTGCTGCCCCCACCACCCAGATGCCCTGGGGGCTGAGGAGATCTGTGCCTCCCTGCGTGCATGGAGCCCATTCTTAGCCACTCGTGCAACACAGCCCACAGGTTGGAAATTCTAGAATCCTTGGTTTCACCTCTACCCACCTGGCTCTCTCAAGGTCCCAGCTGGGCCATCCTCAGTGGCAGTCTGCTTTGGTCCAGCACTGTCTGCCAAGCCAGGGAAAGACAGTGAAATCCTAGAGTCCAGGACTGTGGTCCAGGCGGAGTCTTGGCCCCTCTGCCCTGCCTGCCTGGCCCTGGCCAAGAGCCCAGGCAGCCATAATGGTACATAAGTGCCTGTTTCCCTCCTTCCGCTGAATTGCAATAGAGTTATAACCAGAAGGCAATTCAGAGGCGCTGACTGGGGTGTGGGATTAAGGAGTGAGGTAAGGGATGAGTTCTCTTCTCCCTTTTTGTGGAGGACTGATTCCCCCCGACCCCTCGAGAAGCTGAAGATTTGCTTAGGCAGGACACCTTTCAAAAACGAAGAAATCCTGTGTGTGTGTGTGTGTGTGTGTGTGTGTGCGCGCGCACGTGTGTGTGTGTGTATGTCACTGTGCAGCAGGAGGGGAGATGGTGCCACCTGCCTGGGTTCCGCTTGGTCCCAGAAGGCTATTTGACTGTAAGCTCCCCTGTAACCTTTGCATCCATCAAGGCTCCCTGTCAGGCAAGCTTTCCTGAGGTCCAGCCTCTGTTCCTCATGATAGGGTCCATTCAGTGCTTCAGCTCAGCCATCCCGGAAGCTGGGTGTCTGCAGGTCAACCTCCTTGCTCCGTGGAACAGCTCTGGCTTTTGAGACCACGGCAGGGCTGTCTATTCTAGTAGTAATGATAGGAAGCCCTTCACAGAGCGGGCCAGGCAATACCCTAAGTGCTCCGCATTTGTTAACTGGGTTTTCCCAACAGTGTCCTCCCCTTGCAGATGAGGCACTGAGAGACGAAGTAACTTGTCAAAGTTCCTCACTCAGTGGCAAAGCAGGGTTTCAAACCCAGGCATTCTGGCTCCCGTCCCCCCGCCCCCAACTGCTGCACTAGATTGTCACTCGTGTGTTGACCGTTTTCTTCACCACTTCCTTTGTGGGACTCCGTGTCAGTTCACTTGTATCGCATGACACATCACCCCAGAAATCTAGCAGCTTGTGCCACAAACATTTATTATTTCTCATGACTCTGTGGGTTGGTGGGGCGGTTCTCTGGGTCTGGGTTGGCTCAGTTGATCTCTGCTTAGTTGTGGCTCGACTGGGGATGGCTGGTGTAGGTAGGATGCCCACCCCCCCCATCTGGCGGCTGGCTGGAGCAACAGGGATGGATTCTGTGTCTCTTGTCCCACCATCCAGTGGGCTCCCCAGGACCCTCCAACTGGTGACAAGTCACTGAGGTACCAAGGGCTAAAAGAGTGGTTAACCCTAATGCACAAGCCTTTTCCAACCCCCTGCCGTGTCACATTTGCTAATGTCCCAATAGCCAAAGCAAATCACACGTGCAAGCCAAGATCCAAAGGGTAGAGAGATCAATTCTGCCTTTTGATGGGAGGAATTACAATGCCACACTGCACAGGGAAGTGAATACCAGAGGATGGGAAGAATTGATGGACATTTTTGCAACCCACCACAGCATCATTACTGTGAGCTACGGGGACTTGATTTTACAGTGGGTGATCAGTGGGGATGTATGGACAGTCTGGGCAGGGGGCTGTCCACGGGGACCTCAGCCTCGTCAAAAGTCCAAGTTGTTTTCATGATGCTAACACAGGGGCAGTGGCTTCAAGCTGTAATATAGTGGTGTGACTGTTTTGGTCAGGGTCAGGGAAGGCAGTGAAGAGAATGGGTTTTCCTCTCTGGTGACACCAGTCTTCCTGTCCCGAGGCCAAAGGAAGGAAGCCATAGGCTTGTTCACTCCTGAGGACTGTGATTGCTGGCCTGGCTTCTCCAAGGAGGCCCCTGCTAGAGAGAGTGGACTCCAAAAGCAGACAGACCTGAGTTCTGTCCTCAGCTCTGCCACTCTCTCACAGCAGGACCAAGCAGCAGGCTCCCTGCCGACCACAGTTTCTTCTTTTGGCAAATGAAGATTGCTCTCGGGTTTAGAAATAATGCCGCTCGTGAAGTGCCTAGACCAGTGCCTGGCCATGCACGTGCCCCGGTGTGAGGGCTGGGAGGGCTCCTCTACCCTTGTGCATGGGCGGGAATGGCCAGAGGAACAGAGCCGTCGTTGGTAAATAACTCTTGGCTCACCCAGGAATACCAGATGGTGTGCCAGCAGCTCGGGCCAGGGAGACGCAGGGCAGAAACTACAGGGAGAACAGAAGTGGGACTATAGCTGCCCAAGGGCTCAGCTCCGTGGGCACTGCTCACACAGGTGAGCAGGACGTTGCTTGAGCCCCTGAGTCTTAGACACGGGAAAGCTAGGATGACAGCCTCCGTGTCAGCCAGGGAGCAGCCACAGCCACACTGGAACCCAGATCACTTTATTTCCTGGCCACTGCTCTTCCCTCCACGCCGTGAGAGCTAATGTCTCCCTCTGGCCTCCCTTAAGATACCCAGTTCCCCGGGTCATTGTGCTGTTGGGTCCTTGTCCGGTTCCCATGCTTCTATGCAGAGCCTCAGCATGGGGAAGTGGGGGGGGGGGGTGGTAAGTATCATAGGTGCAGAGGGTGGCAGCAATGAGGGAGCATGGTATCTGCTGGCAGCTGCCAAGGAGGAGACAGGCCTTTGCAGAAGCTCCGAGCAGAGGTCAGTCCTGGCTTTCAGACATGGACGCCGAGGAGACAAAGAGAGAGCCATCCCCATCAAACCGGCCTCTGCCCTCCTCTCTCTTGGAGCTGCCTGGAGTGAACGAGGAAAGCGATTATTTATCAGGGTGTTGGTCAGGAAATTGGACACCTTCAGCAAAGACCGGGAAACGTCGTGCCAACTGGGTCTGATGGGGGTGACTGGGCTGCTTGGAGCACAATGGCCTCGCTGACGTCAGTGTTTGCTTTCTGGGGACAGCTAAGGATGCCCACCGCGTGTAAGATGAATGCAGGAGGGCAGGCCCTCTGTGGCCAGCCCGAAAGCTGGCTGCCAGCTCCTGGCGGGACAGCCAGGGAGCAGCAAAGTAGGCCAGGCTGTAGCCCAGGTCCCTGGGCAGAGAGAGCTTCACCCTCTGCAGCACCTCCCTCCTCCCCAGGACAAGAGCGAGTCCGGGCTCCTGGGCAAATGCCCCACTACTCTGGCAGAGGTGGGAGGAGGCAGGGCATGACCTGGGGGCCTTCCCTAGAGTGGAAGCAGGCATTTGGACGGGGTTTCCCCAGTCACTCGCCGCCCTCCCCCACTGTGGAGGCCCCAGGCTCCCCTCCGGGCCTCCTGAAGAAAGAGAGAGATAAGAGCCCTAGGGAAGGCTCTCTGGAAACAGTCTGTTCTGTTCTCTCCCTTGTCCCTGGGGACCTACGCTCATTCTTAATGCGAGAGGGGGTTTGAGAGAAAGCGTCTCCCCTGGAATTAGGCACTTTACATACATAACTGTGTCTGCTTCAGTCACTCTGTCCCCCTGTCTCAGCCTGGTTGGGGGTTGACATGGGTGTCTCCCCCACCCCACCTCCAGCCCCAGGTTTCCCTGAGGACCTTCCAGCATTTTGTCCCTGACCACTTTCTGGGTGAGGGGGTGGGGGCTGAAGAGGCTCATGCTCTTGGGGGCCCTTCTGGGCCTGACCAGTCCTATGGGGAAGAGAGGAAGGGCTACCCAGTCGTGTGGTGGCACCACTCCATGGCAGACCCGGTTTCTCCATTTGGAGGGTGACTGCGGGCCATGAGCGTTCCCTCTTGATGTTGCTAAGTGGGGCTTTTTTAAGTGTTCTGAGGATCAGCATCCTTAGCTAAAAAGGATCTTGGGCTTTGGGGTATTTTCTCTGGGCCCAGATTTTAAGCCCTAAATATCTACGGACTGGTGGGGCCATGGAAGATTCATCTGGGGTCTTTTGTGAAGCCAGCTCCAGTAGAGGAGATAAGGTCCCAGCAGGGGGGTGTGGAGGAGTTTGGTCCAGGGTGGGTAGGGGAGGAGTGGCTAGGACTGAGGGACCCTTTGACCATGGGACTCTCACACGTCCAACCAGTTCTGTACCTCAGGGCTCTGAGGAAGGAGCTCTCTCGTGGCGTCTTACTTCATACTGACTACATGCCACAGAGCACCTGGCAGGGACAGCAATGGCACAGAAGATGCTTCCATTCATTCATCACAGCCGCCCCTCTTCCCAGAAGTGGGCAGTGAGAGAATATAGATGTTCCCACCCTGCTGGGCCCCCGAGCAGGAGACAGTGAGTGAAGTTAAAGTGTCTGCAACTGAGTTCATGGCCGGATGGATGTGGGGGGGGGGGGGGCCTGGAAGCTTCCAGTGCCTGCTGGACCTTTAGGAATGAGAGAGTTGCTTGCTTGTTGAGGGTGGAAAGTAGAGGGTGGGGGAGCCACCTGGAGAAAGGGAGTAAGAGGCAGGCCCAGGGTGAGAGAGGGAGGGCTGTGCACCCCAGGGTGCTCACGGTGGAGCATTTAAATACAGAGGAGAAACTCAATCTCTGCCTCTTTGTTTATAGTTGCTTTTGCTCCTGAAAAGCAGCTTCCATCCCTTGAGTAATTACAGCAAAGAAGGCTGAGGTTTTACGGAGGGTTTACAGGGAGCTGGGGAGCATGTAAAGGTGCCTCTGGAACACGGGGCAGGCAGTCCAGCACTGACTGCCTCCCTTTGATTCGCAGAACCAGGAACAGTGAGTAGAAACATGCTGTGTCTGGGCAAGTGGGCAGAGTCCAGCTCTGGGGACTTCAGCACGACCGCTCTACTTAACTGTTACGCAGCCTGGCTGCCTCTGTGAGTGTGTTTCCCTTCCCCGATGTGGATATGTCATTGGGTGATAAAATAGAACATGATGAGTGTCATTCTAAAGCAATTACAAGCAAGATGCATAATGGCAGAGCTGGGGAACACGGCATATGGCCTCGGGCAGCCGCCGTGTGCGATGCTTCTGCTTCGGGAGATTTTGTCCCCACCCCCCACCGCCCTGAAAAACCAGATTGGGCTTCATGGTGAGGAAGAAAAGGCCATGGAAGCCCCCCACAGCCCACCAGGCGGAGGCTGAAGGCCCTGGGGGTGGAGATCAAGGGCGGCCAGACAGAGGGAGCCTGCCAGCTCCAGAGGGTGCAGAAGAATGGGGAGCCACAGGAGCACCCTCAAATCGCAAGCTGAGCAGCCCAAGCCTGGAGAGCGTTAGGGGACTTTGGTGGGGCACAAAGAGTAGAGGCTAAGTGGTGTTCTTATTTTACCCATGCTGAGTCTTCTGGCTGTCTTTGTTCCCTCACTCCAGCCCCAGCCACTTCCTGCTCCCCGGGCAGCTCCCTGGCAGCTCGCAGCTCTGTTCATACATCAGATTGCTAAGTGAGGCTCGCAGGGCCTCCAGGCTGCTCTGTTTGTCAGTGACCAACTTTTCCCACTCTTCCCAGGAAATGCCTGTGCTTCTGGGCACTGCTAATTGGGCCTGAGGCTCTCTCCTACTCTAGTCTCAGCTCAGAGATCTGCAGGGCATTGGGTAGGTGTTCTAGAGTGGATTAACCACGGGGCTCTGGCAGGGAAGAGCACAGCCTGGTCAGGTTAGGTTCGATGCCTTTGTAGAAGCTGTATTACGACCCTCTCTCTGCCACATACGTAGGATGCAAATATCTCCCTGGCCCAGCCCAACTGTGTGTGTGTGTGTGTGTGTGTGTGTGTGTGTGTGTGTGTGTGTATACATCCACACCTGCACACGTGTGTGTCTCTGTGTGTGTATGTCAGATGGTTTGGGGACAGCCTGTCTGTAGGCTGCCAGATCACTGGGCAGAGCTCCCAGGGACTCCAAGGTGCTTATCCAGGTCCCCTGGAAAAGTACCAGTGACCCCTACTATTCCCTGATCTGCAGTGGGAAATAGTCTGTTTTGCCCAGGATCTCCCCAGGCATGTATTCCTGATCTCAACTGAGAGAGTCCTTGACTTTCTTCTGTCCACCCACTGACATGCACTAGCAAAGAATGGCAAACGTCTTTTGTAAAGGGTCAGAATAGATATTTTAGGCTTTGTGGGTCATACCTTTTCTGTTGCAACAACTCACTTGTGCTGTTGTGGTGCAAAAGCAGTCATAGACGATAGGTAAATGAATAAGCATGACTGTTTCTAATTTTATTTATGAAAACAGAAGAAGGGACAGATTTGCTCCAAGATGGTGGTTTCATAAGGAGCAGAGGGCAGAAGCCTGACACCAGGACTTGCCCTCTGCAGACTTCCTCTTTCTTTGGGAGCCCAGTCAGCATCTTGCTTTAAAATGAAAACTTAGGGGTGCCTGGGTGGCTCAGTCAGTTACACATCCCACTCTCGATTTCAGCTCAGATCTCACATGTCTTCATGAGATCAAGCCCTGCATCTCTCTCTCCCTCCCTCTCTCTCTCTCTCTGTGTCTCTCAAAATAAACTTTAAAAATAAAATAAAATGAAAACTTAGCGTTAGCTCATCTATATTCCCTTTTTGGTACATGCGTGCACATACTACATACTTTTTTTTTTTTTTTTACTTAGAATCATATCTTTGTAGAACTTGGAGCTGAAAAGGTCGTTTCATTCCACCCACTTATTTTTAAGATGAGGAAAACTAAGGCATGGAGAAGTTAGGCTACTTGCCCAGGGCCATGTCACTAGTTGGTGGCAGGGGAGGGATCATGCAAATCCTGGAAACCTGAGGGCAGATCTCTCCTCTCTACCATACTGCCTTGTTTCCAGCCCGTCATGTCCCTAGAAGGGGGCAGAACAAAACAGAACTGGGCACCGAGAAATCATAACCTGGGCTGTGCTGTGGCACTGTGTGTGTGTTTGATTCTGAGGGCCTCTAAAGAGTTGGGGGGAAGTCCTAGAGAAAGAGACTTACTACTTTCTGGGAAGCAACTCTGATTGGCATCAGCCGGGGAGAAGCAGGGACTCCTACCTGGTGCTCTCTTCCACAGTATAAAAATGTATTGAGCAGATGGAGCTTTGCAATCATTGTGCTTTGTTCTGGATACCCTCCCTCTCCTCTCCTTATCGTGACCCTGCAATCTGAGCCCCAGGCCCCTCCTCTCAGCCTCTCTCAGACATAGCATTGAGTACAGCAAAATGAGATTGGCCATGCTTTCGTGAGGAAGAGAAGGAAGAAGGGAAAACTCTAGTTGTGAGTTTATTTCTTCTCTGGAGACTTTTAACAGGATCTTCACTTGTCTGGGTCTCAGTCTCCCTGTTGGTATAACAGCAAGGTGTCCAGCAGAGTAGGGAGAAGGAGGCAGAGTGTCCTCATTGCAAAGAGAGGGGAAAGCTCGGGTTCCGGGGCGCCCAGGTGTCCTGCCTCCTGAGGTCTCTTCCCAGCCCTCCCTCGGGAAGCCAAATAACCCCGTGAGTCAACCACGGCTTCCGCTGGCATGGCAGGGGAGTGGGGGGGAGGGTTGGGAAAATGAGCTGAACCCAAGCCTGTTGTTTGGCTGCACCTGCCCTTGAAATTAGGAATGCTGTGTGTCAGGAAGAGAAAAGTGGGACTCGAGAGCCCAAGCCAGGCCTGGAAAGGCTCCCGGAGGATGCTGAGCTCAGAGCCCAGACCCTCCAATCAATAGGGCACGGCTATTTATAGCATCAGCCCGAGAGAAACTTAATTATGATCAAAAGGAGCTATTTAATACCGTGCTTGCCGAAGACGCAACCTCTTGTCAGTGGAAATTAATCAGCGGCTGCCGTGGGCTCCTGCCCCCTCGGGCTCCAGAACTGGGGAGGCGTCTGGCGGGAGCCGGGCACCGGCCGCCCCAAGAGTGCTGATGACATCGGCGCCCTCACTCAATCAGCCGACGTGCAGCCGTCTCCCCCAGGGCGCCAGAGGCACGGGGGTGAGGGTCCTGGATGCCAGCAGGGCACGAGGAAAGGTTAGGGTGAAGAGGTTTCATGACTCAGGTTCTGGCTCTTCCTGAAAGCATCCTCCCACCACTGCAGCGCACGAGTACGCCCTCTTCTCCGTGCTCCTGCATATTTTATAGTCTGGTTGGGACTCATATGCCACCTCCTAGCTGGGTGGCTCTGAGTGCTGGTTTCCTCATCTGTAAATTCGAAATGGTAGTAGCACCTTTTTCAGAGGTGCCTGTGAAGATTCGAATGGGTTACCACCTGCTGACTCACCAGGAGCAGAGGCTGGCATGGGGCTAGTACCTAGTAAGTGCTAGTTGCTTTTAGTGGCACTAAAAGACCGCCACTCTGCCTTGGTCTTCCTGGCCAGACTGTGTGTCAGGAGGGCAGAAAGGCTGCCTTTACCCCTGAGGTGACCCCTCCCCGTGCTCAGCGCCGTGCTGGCCATGGAGAGGGCAGGGAGATTGATAAATGTCGGCTCTGTCGTCCACCTGATGCTGAAGCTAAAGCTAAAGGAATTCATTCACTCATTGATTCAGTCACTAATTTATTCTCAAAACCTTCATCGAGCACTCATGTTTCAGGCCTGTACCAGACATCGAAGACAGAAAAACCATTAAACACACACGGACTTTCTGTGGAGCCACTCGCTGCCTGGTGACATGCGTGCAGGTGACACGCGTGTAGATGGGTCATTGCAGTGAGGTGTGAGAGCAGCAAAAGGAGTGTGGCCCAGATCCTGCAGGGGCACACGGGAGGGGACACTTAGCCTTCCCGCAAGGCCTCCGAGGCTTCTTGGAGCAGCTGATATTTAGGGTACGACTGAAGGATCATAGCAGGACACGGAGGGAGTGCGCAGGTTCTAGGTAGAGGGAAGAATGTGTGCAGAGAAAGGCCTGGAAGTTAGTATACCAGTCCTTCAGGAGAATCTGGACAGAACATTTCGTTTCTTTTTCAAGTTTGTTTATCTATTTTGAGAGACAGAGAAAGCACATGTCGGGGAGGGGCAGAGAGAGGGAGAGAGAGAATCCCATGCAGATTCCTCACTGTCAGCATGGAGCCTGATGTGGGGCTCAGACTCACGAACCGTGAGATCGTGACCTGGGCCGAAGCCGGACCCTTAACCGACTGAGCCACCCAGGTGTCCCTGGACAGGACATTTCAATCCAGGTTGACGTGAACAGCAGAGCGGCAGGGATCAAGCAGTGAGAAAGGAGGAAGGTGCGCCTCAGAAACCCGCTCTGCAGATGCTTTGGCTCAGTCTTTGGTTCAAAGATCAGTTTCCTTTCCTCCCCAGAAAAACAAAGGAAATGCCTCAAATGGAGGTTTAGAATAGAAGCCCAGAAGTGATGGGTAGAATTCTGAAGGAAGCTGCTGAGGGAGAAGGCAGGAGTCTCCCGCTTGGGACAAATGCTGAAAATCACAGAGATTCCCCTCATGATGATACCGGCCCTGCGGGAAACTGTGGAGGAGATTGGCTGGAAGGACATGGGCTCTGGAGCCAGGCACCTGGGCTGGACCCCAGCTCTGGCACCTCTGAGAACAGCTGGATGGCGAATGAGGCATTTTCTCCTATGACGAGAAGGCAGCCTCACTGTCTTTCCTGCTGTCCCTGTGAATTTATTCAGCGGCACCAGCTCTTTTACAGCCCTGGGTAGAAACAGGGCCAAGTCTCATGACTTCTCAGGTCAGTTTTAGGTATCACAAAAGCCTCAGCTCCTCAGAATTGCTGTGTCCAGGCCAGCTTGATAATTGCAGCCTTAAACTCCATTTCAAGCTAAGACGTCTCCTGTCTCCCGGCCCTGTGTGCTGCAGGTGGAAACCGGGTGGTGGGCACCAGTTGGCTTCTTTCCTCTTCCCCTTCCATATCTATCAGGGTCCTGACAGGAGGGAAATGGCTCTCAGAAGCTGGAGAGTTAAGGGGAGTTTTACAAAAGGTCTATTTACAAAGGTGGTGGCAGGGAGCCCTGCAGGTACTAGAGAAGGAGAAGCTACCAGAAGCAAGAGAAGGGAGCTATATGCACGGGGCCACTGAGGGGGCTGAAGCCTTTGGGAGAGGCGGGACAGAAGCCCACTGGGACCCCAAGCAGGGGAAGAAGAGGGAAGGCCATCCTCCCACCCTCGGTAGCCCACAGTGCCTCCTGTCTAAGGGCATGGGAGCCCAGAAGGGGTGGGCAGAGCATCTGGGGGCACCTCATGGGGCCTCTCTCTTCCTCTGCTCCCAGCTTGGATGGTGAAAGGGAGGACAGGAGGTCAGAGTGTGGATGTCTTCACCGGAGCTCTCTGGGCCTGGCAGATATGGAAAGCTGACCGTTTCTCCCCTCGGGGGTGGGGGGGGGGGGCATTTGGAGACACTTGGCCCACCCAGTTGCTGGGAAGTTTTCCTGACGCGTGTGATGCCCGTGCCCTGAGTGAGCACTCAACCCCTTCCTCAGCTCTGAGCGTTGGGCAGGGCCCCCTCTTCCCTGTGGGGCCCCCACCCTCCAGGCAGCCTGGCTGTCTTCACATCAGTCCACCCCAGTCCACGTGCCTGAAAACCTGGGAATGCGAGGCCACTTTCATTTCGCTCCACCTCCAAGCTGCCTGTGAGCACCTGACCTTCCCTTTAGATTGTTTGGGCAAGAATCAGACACCAGTTTTCCATGTCTCCAAGTGCAGAGGACCTGGCTCAATCTCTCTGAGAGGTCTCCCTAAAGCCCCTCACTCTTGGCTTGACCTGAAGGAGGAACGTTCCACAGCTTCCCCTTACACCAGTGACTCTTCAGTGACTCTCTCCCAATCTCCAACCATCTTTTTCTCATTCTCTTCAACCTCACTGATGCATGTGGTGAGTGGACAGCTCAGGTCCTGGTCGGGGGCTTTGCACCTTGCTGGACAAATGTGGTAACCATGGATGCGGAGCCTCGTCTGAAACTGAGATTCAAGACGTCCGCTATCCAGTGGCACCAGCTGTGTGACATTAAGTAAGTTAATTAGCTTCTCTGTGCCTCAGTTCCCTCCTCTAGACAGTGGGGAAACGGTGCCTCATCAGGTTTCATGAGGATTTAGTGAATTTATTCCTACGCAGCATTTAGATAATGCCTGAAATCTAGTAAGTGCTCAACAAAATGTGCTTGAGGGATGTTATTTTCTTTTTCGTGTGATTGGGAAATGATTTGGGGGAGGGTCTCTTGCAAGAAGAACTGAGGAGAGGAAATCAGAGAGCCCCCTCCTTCCCCTCTCTCTTGCTGGCCTTCGAAGCCTAGTGAAAGAGCTTGGGAGGCTCTAGGCCCCTTGCCAAGAAGAGGAGGCAAGGACTGAGGTCTCTGGGTTTTCTCATAGTTAGTGTTAGGTATGACATCAAGCAGGCTTGTGGCCAGCATTCTGCATCTCGTCTGGGAAGGAGTGAGCTTCCTCCCTGGCCCGGACATGTGAATGGGTGGCTAACAGGGGAATGGCAGCTGAGTCTAGAAACTTCTTACCCTTATCATGACACCAGGAGCTACAAACTCTGAGGCAAGATGGTGAAGCGTGAGTGGGGGTAAGGTGAATCACCCTGTTGGGGGCTGTCCTAGGCCCCCAAATGCCCCTGAGCCTGCCCCAGGGTTTCCTTCTCTTCTCAGACCCTGTGCTGGAGAGGGGAAAGCAGAGGGCACGCGTGTTTGCAGAAGAGGCTTCCAAGTCAGCCCTGTCCCATAAGGAGTGGGGGGTGGGGGAGCAGGACCCTTTTGAAAGCAAAGCCTCCCAGCCACACTGCAAGCAGCCACCTCCCAAGAGGCTGTAGGAGGGCGGCATTTCCCCATCCTGACTCCTAGAAGCTGGAGTCTGAGACCGGGGGCTGTGCCCTGTTAGCAGTCCACAGCACGCTCTCAGAAGATGCCATGATTCCCGAGGTGCGCCCTGGCTGATGGCAGCATCTGCTTGCTTGGCAGTGTTTTGTCAATAGTCTCAGTGTTTCACTGGGGACATTCATGCCTCCTGGCTTTCATGCTGTTCCTGGGCCCTGAAACATTCTATGTACACAACCTAACTCCAGCCCTGCTTTTTTTTTTTTTTTCTTCCTAGGATTCACTGTCTTGCAGCATGACTTTACATATCTATTTGATTATCATCCGGCTCCCTTCTTTCTTGGAATGTGGATTCCGCAAGGGCAGGGAACTTTGTTTTGTCTCCCGTTGTGTCTTTAGCATCTTAGCCAGTGTCTGGCACATGGGAGGCACTCAAAAAACGCTTGCTAAGTGAATGCATGAATGAATGAGTGCCCTACTCCACACCTTGGATGTACCCACACTTAATGGTGGGCAATACCTGCCATCTTCACCCCACCCTCACTGTCCAACCCTCGGCCATGCACATACCTACTCCCCTCCTGATTATAAGCAAGCCCCAATTCTAAAGGAATGGGGAGCTCATACACTGTGTCATCGCAGAAACTGATGGACAGGAAGTGGGGGGAAGGCTGTGATGTGGAGGGGAAAGCAGTGTGGACCGTGGACTCAGACTGACCCAACTTGAGTCCCACCTGTGCCACTCACCAGCTGTGTGACCTTGAGCCTGTGGTTGTAAACGGCAGATGTGTGCACAAGATCTGGGGTAGTGCCTGCACATAGTAGGTGGTCAGTAAACGCAAGCCATCATGACTGTGGGTCTTGCCTTCAGGCCAGAGACTTGGGGTCCTCTTTGCCACTTATTCTGTGCTACCTCTCGAGCTCTCTGCCATCAAGCCTTGTCACCTATCCTTCCAAACGGCCACAAGGCAGAGCTTTCATGGCTGCTGCAGCCAGTGACTCGGACCAGGCCCTCCTCTTCTCCTGCCTGAGTTTTGCCCTGCTGCCTTTGCATGCTTCCTTAAGATTCGCTGTACCCCACCTGATTTTCAAGGCCCTCCTCATTTCATCCTCCTGTTGTCTTGCACTTCTCTGCACCAGCCAGACATCCCTCCATTCAATAACTCATCCATTCAGCACTTTTAAAGCACCTGCTGGGCACCAGAAACAGTGCTGGAGGCTGGGTCCCGGGGCGAGCCTGATGAAATGTCTATCCTGAGGGGGTTTGCGGCCAGCGGCAGGGGTGCAGCCACGCTCGGTGACCCAGTGCAGGGAGTAAGTGCGACAGCAGGGGTGAACAGAAGGTGGTGTTGTCAAACAGCAGGTTACCAGCCCATTAGTGGGTCATGAAATTAACTTAGTGGGTCACGAACAGCATTTAAAAAAAATTAAATAGAGCAGAATAGAAATGTCACAGAATGATATTACGGGATCACATTCATAATAAGGGGGAAATGTTGTTGCTTTAAAACTTCCATTTCCATTTTATATATTGGGATCTGTGTGTGTCTGTGTGTGCAACATAAAATGTTTTCTTATTTGGGGTCCCAGTAGAAATGTTTAGAAAACACTAACGTAAGGTATATTGGAGCATCCATTCTTGGGAATCGGGAAGAGCTTCTTGGAGGCAATGACATCTAAAAAAAGGCCTGAAATATTAACACAAGTTCACAAACAGGAGGATAGGAGCCTATTCTAGGCTGAAGAAATCACCTAAAAATGCCCAGGAGTGAGAGAGGAGGGAGGAGAGAGCGGGCAAAGGAACAAAAACAGAACAACTCTCTGATTGTCTCACAAATAAAACAAGTATATTCCCACCTCCATGGCTTCCTTTGGGTGTCCTGTACCTTCCCCAGCCTTCCAATCTCTTCTAAAGCAGGTTGTTTATCTTGCCCAGCCCAGCCTGATGCCTTGGCCTCCAAGACTCTGACCGCCCCCAAGTGGCCTCAGTGCCTAGGTATCCAGTGCCTTTTGCTGTTTCCTGCATTTCTGTCCTGTTTTAGAATTTACAGTTCATTCTGACCCACGGTGTCTCCTTTGAGGGTCCCTGTGGGCATGCAAGAGGTGTTGTGCTGTGTCCATTTTACAGAACGGAAACCAAGGCACAGGGAGGTCCAGTACAGACCCAGGCTCACACAGAAGTGAGTGACGGAGCCAGAACCTTCACCAGATTTTCTGTTCACCCGGACAAAAGCTTTTGTATTTGTATTATGTTGGACCTTGAACATTTGATGCTCATACCGGCCCTTCACCCAATCCCCTCCAGGATCAGGCCCCTCTGGGACAAAAGCCACCTTTTACACCTGGTGCATCACCCCCAATGCTAGACATGCAGAGGGAGACCCAGAGATGCTCACTGAGGCTTTCGGCCCACATTGGAACATGACGTTAGGCACCTAGGAAGGGACTGCTGTGCTATCAAACCCTCTGCTCTTTTACCTTCTTCTCCCTTTGTACCCTCCTCTTTTCTCTGCTTGCCCCTCCCACTGTGGGCTTCCAGAAGCCCCTTCGCCATGCACCATTCCTCCCTCATCTCTTCCCCTCCCCTCCCCGTCCTGCAGTGCACAGGCAGCCCTGCATCAGCAGGACGGAGGCCAGGTCCCAGAGGAGAGATGTCTGCTTGCTGAGAAGGGAGAACAAAAGGGACCCTGGCCACAGACTTCAGCTAATTTGTCTGAGGGTTTTTAAGCCTCCCTGGGGAAATGCCCTGCACAGCTAGGATGGAAACTCTCTCCAACTCTGGGGAAAAAATAAAATAAGTGGAAGAACTAGCAGAATAGCCTGACAGGCTGTGGGGAGGGGAAGAAATAAATCCTACCCTTAAATGTGGGCCAGAGTCCCGTGCCCCTCCCTGGAACCCGCCAGGGCCGCTGCCTCCCCGCGCCTCGGGAGGCTGGCTCTCTGCCCTGGTGAATCACGGGCTCGGTGGGGAGCGATCTATTTGCTACTAAGCACTTGTCTGTGGCTGCTTTTCCAGGAGCTGGAGCCATTTACAGATGGGAACAACACTCATCTCTGGCAGGGGAGTCCCATGCCCAGTGCCAGCCCAGGTGCCTTGAAATAGATCGTTCTGTAGAGCCGGGCAAGGTGAGGGCACAGGAAGGGGCACGCGCAAACCCATTTGGCCAGTGGGCATGGCGGGGTGACCTCCCCAAAACAGGCAGACAGGGCTTGCCTCGGTCATCTTTGTACCCCAGGGCACACTAGGAACTCACTAGATATTTAGGGGAGGAACGAGTGGTGGCCAAACGAGGTTCCTTGGAGGTCAGGACGTTACCTGCTGTCTTCGTTTATCTCTCCCTGCTTTCCAGGCTCCCCTCCCATGCATATACACACAGTCCCCATTGGAGAAACGTCTTCATACCCAGGACAAGAGCTACACAACAAAACAAACTAATACAAGCAAATAAGCCAACACGAATCAAATTCCAATTATTATCGCAGCCCAGGATTTCGCAGATTCCCGTGACAGTTCTTAGCGGTTTACCATAGGGCATTCGTCAGCCATTCTGACAAAACCGGCATCCCTCCGACCTCAGCAAGGTCCCCTTGCAAGTCCCACACACTTGAAGGAGAGCCTCCATGATGAATACCCCTGCCCGCCTTAGCTCCTCTGATAACAACACCTTGTTCTGACAGAGCATTGTCCCAAGAACACATGACCTTGTGCTCAAGCTGGAGTTTGAGTCCTGGTCTCACTGGCGACCAGCTGTGTGGTTGAGAGCAAGCCACTTACCCCGTCTTCCCTCTATCTACTCGCTGACAATAACGGAAGTACGATGATCACAGGACTAAAGCGAGAATTGAGATGATGTCTGAGAAAGCATATTGTAAACTTTACAGTGCCGGACAAATGTGTTTATTGTCTTCGTTGCATTTGTTGTACGTGTTTATTGTCTCTCCTGTTAACACGTATGCTACATGAGGGCAGGATCCTTGGCTTCCCACCGCTGTGTCCTCAGCACCTAGAACAGCTCATGACACACGGTAATTACTCACATGCTGAATAAATTAACAAATGACTGACTGGTTATCCAGACAACAGAAATTGGGCACCTCACCTCACTTATCTACAGCACAGCCTCCTCGCCCTCTGGGGGAGAAGGACTCATCAGCAATCTGCCATCGTATCTGCACAGCCTAACGGTTCCTGACTCCTACATCCTGGCTTACGTGTTGGTTATCGATTGGCTGAAAGAGCTGTCTCCTTGGCCTCGCCTGTCCGGCGGGGCCCCCTCGGCTGGCTTCCCGTGCAGGGTGGGGTGCGGAGACACAGAACGGCTCTGACAAGGATGTGGATAAGCCCTTCGCAAACACCAAGAGCAACATAACCTTCCGCATTCACACTCTCAGTATTTAATAATAATCTGCCAGTCTGCGGGGGAGTATTACAAGGAGGATGTGTTGTTCTCTGTCCAGTGAGGTTAGATAAGGAGCAGGCAGGATGCACTAAGCCAGAGGGCCCTGGAGACGCCTGGGAGTGAGCTCTGGCAGGCCCCTGCTGGAGGCCTGTCAAGACACGTCTGGCTGCCTTCCTCCAAAGAAGGCGAGAAGGGCTCAGGCAACATCTGTCCCGTCTTGTTTACTCAACAGGTACCACAGGAGCACCAACTCCACGCCCAGCCTTGTGCTCAGCGCCGTGGGGTATGTGGAATGGTGGCTCCTGCTCCGTTCAGTTTCTGTCCGGAACACCTCCCCTTGTCCCCCACTCGATCAGGAGTTGTGGAGGCCTTCCCAGCCATCCCCATGCTCCCCACATGTGGCCCCTCGCGTGCTTTCCCTCTCTCTTTCTCTCTCTCTCTCTCTCTCTCTCTCTCTCTCTCTCTCTCTCACACACACACACACACACACACACACACACACAGGATGTTACCAGTCCCTTCCTGCTTGTGTGTCCCCCGCATTCTGACCACGGGCCCCACTTTAGTTTCTATAACACTTTCTCGCACTTAACGTGACTCCATGAGGCAGATGGGCTGGTAATTTATTAAGAATAAGAGTAGGTATGGAGTATCTACTATGTGCCGAGCACTGGGCCCGGGGTGGGGGGCAGTCCGCCTCTTAGCACGTTTCATCCTCACAACACTCGGTGAGCTGGGTGGTACTCTCCCCTCTTCTCAGATGAGGGAATAGGCTTGTCCAAAGTCACAGGGCCAGTAAGTGAGGTGGTGAGGCCAGAACTCGTGCCCAGTCTATCTGACACCCAAATTCATGTTCTTGGTGGCACTCGTGCGTGTGGAGAGAGACCGCACCCCACGGCCGTGGAGCTCCCCGATGGGTCAGGCATCGGGCAGCGCAGGAAGGCAATCTCTCAGCCAAGGCTCTTCTAATTCCCCATCACTGCTCATCGCCAAGGACCTCATTCCAGGGTCTCACCTGGCAAAACAGTCAGCTGCTGGGCTACTTGACCGCAGAAACCCACTGAGGCAGGACCCCTGGAACCTCAGCGTTCTGAGAAAGTAAGGAAGGGACAAGGTTGAACGCTGGCTGACGCTTCAGTTATTTCTGTACAAACAGCCTCCCCGGTTCAGCCAAGCAGCTGCCAAGCTCCTCATTGCACCTGGGCTCTGCCTCCACCTTTAGGGATCACCAGCCATGACCTTGGCATACTTCTGACCTTCTCTGAGCATCTGTGAGCTCATCTGTGAAATGGGTAATAATAGAGCCCACTTCCTGAGATTGTTGTAAAGATTGAACGGGGGCGGGGGGTGGAGATCATCTACGTCAGTCTGGTCTTCACTGCATCTAGAGCTGGCAGTGCTCCATTGGTGGAAGGTAACTGTAGAAGGACCTGTGGGATATGCCGTTGACCTTGAAGGCTGAACCGTGTGTCTGGGCAGCTCCACAATCCAGAGCAAATCTGTCTTCTTTGAATCCCCCCACCAATTCCTCCTGTGCCACATGAACCACACAGGCTGCCGTATACAGTTGAGCCACTGTGCCTTGTGCGAGGGCACCAGGATGGGGACCGGTGTGCCCCCTTGTTCTGATTGGCACGGAGAGGCCAGCAGCAGCCCTGCCGGGTAGAGTGTGCTGCCAGCTTGCCCGTGGTACTGCTGTTCACTCGTCCTGAGCCAAGACTTCTGTCCCCCACGGGGTGCCAGCCTGTGTCATGGGAGGGGCTGCTGTAGTCCGGGACTCAGCTCACCACCGCCCCTCCCTCCTTCCCCCTCCTTCCACAAATACCTACTGAGGACCTCCTGTGTGTCAGGCACTGTGCTGGCTGTGGGGACGTGAGGCCCAGCCCTGCCATCGTGGTTCTCAGGGTCGAGCGGTGCAAGCAGGCCTGCAGACAGTTGATAGCCTGGCATGCTGTGTGCCCACGCTGAGGCGGGCCTGGCAGGGCGCTGCGGTACGAAGCCCCATGCTACCTGAATTGTGGGGTTCACCCTGGGCCTCTTGTACTGGTAATGGCTGAAATGCCCATATTTGTTTTCACTTCCCTCCCCTTGGAGTGTAATCACCTCCAGGGAATGTATTCACGCGTTCGAGAAGGAACATTTACTGAGTTCGTTGTATGTGCCAGGCACCGCAGGGGACACGCAAAGACCAATGAGCCGGCATCGCTGCGGTAGGGGCATCCGGGAGGCACATGGGCAGAGCCATGACAGGGCAGGCACACACACGCCCTCACAGAGGTTGGCGGGACCCCCGAGGGGCTGGACAAGGGGTACCAAGGAGGGGCATCTGGGGCCCACCCTGTGTCAGGACCAGGGCAGGCTGGCCTCACCCCCCAGATGGTCTATTGTGGGAACAGAGGGATGGAGAGAGTGTGGGGCCCCTTGGGAAGGACCTTCTCAGGGCCCTGCGAAGCTGCTTTCTCTCCCACTGCAGCAATTAAGGGCACCATTTGGCTTTTTGATTGTGTCCTAACCTCTCATTAATTGGAAATAGAATGACAATGGCATAGGCCAGCAGGGCGGCGATTGCCGACTCCGAGTGGGCATCAGCTTGCGTCCCCCTCCCCACCTCCCCAGCCTCCCCTGAAGCCGAGTCTCCTACTGGGCCTCCTGGAGGGACAGAAGGACCCAGGCCTCCCTCCATCCCCCCTGCCATCTACCCCTTGCTGGCAGAGGCGGCCCCAATTGGATTTTAGTGTAGTCCCCCCCTCCTCTTCTGTATTTACATAATAATAAGTCTAATAAATAGTTGTCGAGAAGATGGATGAGGGGCCTGGCTTTATGTTTTCCTGACAGATTTAGTTCTTTATGAAACTCGCCAAAGCAGAGGCTTTTCTGAAGCTAATGAAAGGTAATCACCGCAAGGCCCTGGATGGGCTTAGCTGGACGTGATTGGAAAGAACGTGAAACTCAGAATTGAGAGTTTCTGGATTTGGAGCCTGGCCGTGCTACTCCTGGCCTAGTCGCCTCCCCTGTACGGCGGGCGGGCTGAGTGATGCCTGTCCTGTCTGAGTCACAGGACCGGATGACACTGCTTGGTGAGTCCTGCTGCATCCCTGGCTGTCATGAAGGCATCTGGATGGCCCCTTGCTCTCACCCCCCAACCTCCTTCCTCGGGGCTCTGGCCTATCCAGTGGCCCACAGGAGGCACGGGCAGGCAACACCCTGTGCGAAAGAACCCCTGTCCTGGGAGGCAAGGAAAAAGCATCACCAGCCCCAGAGTTAATGTCAGGACACCTGCATTCTAGCTCTAGCTCTGCTCCTGTCTTGCTGTGTGGCTTTAGACAAGTGATGCCCCCTCTCTGGGCCTCAGCCTCTGCCCTTGAGCAATGAAGATACTCCATGAGCCAGCATCCGGATTGTCTGCACCGTTCCCGCCTCCAGTCCAGCGGGCAGAGAGTAAAGTGGTGCCACGTGCCCACGGCTGGGGGTGTTGGGACAGTACCTGTGGGTTAGGAAGGCTGGGCCCAGTGCTATCCCTGGAGAAAGAGCCAAGTGGAAACAGATGGAGGCCAGGGTACTTCTCTGTTCGCAGCCTACTCTCACTGGGATGTAGCCAGGGTCCCCTGCCGCAGCTGAGCTCACTTTGGGTCTCCCCACTATCTTACCCCTCCCTTCTCCAATAGGACGGCCTCCCCTCCAGCCAGCCTAAAATGTGACTTCTGGCTTCCCTTTGCTTGACTCTCATTCCTGTCCCTGCCTCTCGTAGGTCTCCCTTCTTTTCAACAGCCTGTGCCCCTTCCCTGCTCAGAGCCCTCCTCATCCAGCCTTCCCACGGGTGCCTCCTCCCTTCATTTCTGGCGTGGCAGACTCCGGCCCTGTGCCTTCATGGTTTCAACCCTAACTCTTCAACCAGATAAAGGGTGAGGAGTGGAGTGCTTCTGAGACACCTTCACGCGACAAAGAAGGTGGCCAGTCCCATTCTGCCACTTAGCAGATAGACTTAAGAAAGTTGGAGGCAGAACCTAATTTCCTCATCTAGAGAAATGGTGCCATTATTTCCTGACTTAAAATGGAAAGAACTTTCCATGTTCTTTCCATCTTACTTTACTTTCTCCCTGATATGCATCACTCTCATGCCTGAGTTTGGGCTCCCCTGAAGACAGATCCCAGGACCAAGAGTCGGGTACCACGACCTGTGGGTGGTGATCCAGGTGGCAGGGTGAGTGAGACAGGACTGGGGAAAGACCAGCAAGAGGGGCTGACGAGCTCAGCCCCACGGGGACCTCAGAGTTGTCACCCCAAGCACACGCAGAGCCTGGAGCACTCCTGACACCTGTCTCCCACTGGTCGTGCCTCTGTGGGTGCAGAGGGCTCCCCCAGGCTTCAGAGGAAACCTGAGAGAGCAAAGCAGAGCAACCCCAAGGCTCCCCGCCCAGTGTGGACTCTGGCATCACACCACTGTGCCCCTAGTGAGACGGGAGGGGGTGTGGTGTGGCACCCCACCCGCTGCCCCACCGTTTGATTCACTACTAGATGCTTTTGTTATTTATCTTACCATCTGCTTTCCTCCCCCCACCCCCGCCCCCGCTCCCAACCTCACACAAACATAAGCTCCTCAAGTGCAGGGATTTGTAGCTGATGTTCACTTCTTTGTCCAAAACTGTGTCTGGTACATAGTAGATACTCAATAAACATGTGTTTGAATGAATGAGCAGATTAAGAAGAATAATGCACATAAAATTCTCAGCACAGGATCCCGTCATAGTAAGCATCCAATAACGTTCCCTGTTCCCATTATCAAATTAAGTGAACATGGCTGTGCCCTCCGCAGCCCAGGTGGGCAAAAGGCAGAGGCATTTTTCTCCCACACCTCCGAGACCCAGAGGCAGATGAGCCGACAGACGCAGGAGCCTGTGAAAAGCATGAGGTCAATGTAAGTGAGGCAACGTGAGCTCGTGGCTATTGGCAGTAGGTCAAGACTGAGCCCTAGATGCCCCGCCTCCATGCACATGACCCCTGACGGGCTGACTGATGGGGCTCTTGGGTCCTGCCCCAGGGAATACTTGTCCTTGTTAATTGTGTGTCAGAGGAAAGTTATTTCCCATGTCAAAGGCAGTTTCCTTTCTGCTGTCAGAAGCTCAAAGACTATATTCCAGTTCCAAGCAGGGAGACCATGTGCCTGGAGGTCCCTCTTCCCCGGGGCCAGGGCTGAGGGTCTCCTGGGCCTGCTCCCCGTGGCTCGGGGCTGTCGGAGCCCGCTGGCCCCTGGCTGCCTGTCATCTGTTGGGGCTCACGATGCCATTTGTTCTAATTCTTGTTGACATTTCATTTCACACGCTATTAAACGAACCTCTCCAGAAGTGATGGGAGAGAAGTTTGTTTTGGCGGGAGAGGAAACGTAGCGCATACTCTGGGGTCAAAGAAGGCCCCAATTTATTTCTGTGATAGAAACCAGAGTGGATCTGGAGCCAGGCCCCACAGCCGAGGGTTTCGGCCCGGGTACTCCCAGGTCATCTTGCACGGAGGCGCTGAGCAGCTCTGTTGTGTGCAGGGGCAGCTAATGCAAGAGGACCCTAGAAGCGGGCCCCACAGACAGCAGGCACCAGGCCCCCTCTCCTCCTCCCCACACTGAGACCCTTGGTTCTTTTTTTTTTTTTAATGTTTATTTATTTCTGAGAGAGCACAAGTCAGGGAGGGCTGGCGAGAGGGGGACTGAGGATCTGAAGCAGGCGCTGACCGCAGAGAGCCCGATGCGGGGCTCGAACTCACGAACCGTGAGATCACGACCTGAGCCGCCCAGGCTCCCCGAGACTCTGGATTCTTAACGGCTCCCTCTGGTGAGAGGCCAAGCCCGCACCAGCCAGGCTGTTGGCCTTCCTGGCGCCTGTAGTTAGCGAGTAGAGGTGGCAAATGCGTCAGGGTTTAGGAGCAAAGTTGGTCAGCCGCTCGGCAATGACCCTGCCCTTCTTGTTATCCCTGGAATAGCAGCAGCCGCTATCATGAGGTTACTCAAAGGAATGGTGTAAAGCATTTAGTCACGGCAAGCGTTCAAAGACTTAACTGTACATTGGGAAACCTCAGGGTGTGTGTGGATGGGGGGAGATGAAAATAAAAACAGAAACTGAAGCCAGACACCGATACCTGGGTGCTGATCGCACTGTGAGGCGCGCAGCTGAGCCCCGTCAGTTTTCAGTGTCCCCAGGTGGCTGCACGTGCAGCGAGTTTGAGAACGACCGAGTGACCATGCCGTAAGTGCTGTGAAGGAGGATTCGAAGCTGCTTTTAGAGAATGAAGTCATGGGTTGGGATCTCGTGGGGGGTGGTGGGTCAGAAGAGGATTCCTTGAACACGTCTTGTTTGTCCTGAGGTCCGAAGTAGGACTTCGCAGATTTTAATGGGTCTGCTATAAATCTCCTGCGGGTCTTGCTTAAATGCAAATTATGATTCAGAAGGTCTGGGGTTGGGGGCGGAGGTTCTGGCTTTCTAATAAGCCCCCTGGTGATGCCAATTCTGTTGGTCTGGAGATCACATTTTGAGTAGCCAGGATTTAAGGAATGGTTAGGCATCACCTGGACAGTAGGGGTGCAGGTGCAGCTCCGGGACCTGTGGGGGCTAGCCCCCTCCCCGCTCAGGCTCTGGGTCCCCAGGGCTGAGATGTGACCCTCTTCCTCCCACACACAGCTCATCTGACCTTGCCCTGGCCTGGACTTCCTTAACTCTGGGACACTGTTCAAAGGAAGGGAAAATGCCAGAACCCTTCTTACTCCAAATGCCTGACCAGGCCCCCACTCACCTTTCTGCCTGGAATAGTTTGTCTCTGTGACACCATGTGGTGGCTAGAAATGCAGGCTACAGAGCCAGACTGGCTGGGTTTTTGTGCCACTCTGTCATTACCAGTAGCATGGTCTGGAACAAGTGAGCCTCTCTGTGCCTCAGTTTCTTCGTCTATAAAATGGGTGGAAGTGAAGTATTAAATGAGTTACTACTTGGCACAGTTCTGGGCATATAGTGAGTCCTTCATAAATGTTGGGCTTTATTTTTTTTTAATTTTTTTTTTTCAACGTTTATTTTATTTTTTGGGACAGAGAGAGACAGAGCATGAACGGGGGAGGGACAGAGAGAGAGGGAGACACAGAATCGGAAACAGGCTCCAGGCTCTGAGCCATCAGCCCAGAGCCTGACGCGGGGCTCGAACTCACAGACCGTGAGATCGTGACCTGGCTGAAGTCGGACGCTTAACCGACTGCGCCACCCAGGCGCCCCATTTTTTTTTTTTTTAATTTTTTTTTTTTCAACGTTTATTTTATTTTTTGGGATAGAGAGAGACAGAGCATGAACGGGGGAGGGACAGAGTGTTGGGCTTTATTTTTAGCTATTACTGTTTTCTCCTTTCCTTCTCCCCTAGCAAACACACACACACACACACACACACACACACACACACACACAGAGCTCCTGCCCATTCTGATTTGGGAAGCTAGGTGGGGAGACTTCCCTGCCCCCATCCCAGCGCCACTGTGGCTCACTGTGATTTTGTCACACTGCATAGTGTCAGCTCACATCCCTCCACTGCTCAGGACCTCATCTCACTCAGAGTAAAACCATAGTCCTCACCCAGCTGGCCGGTCCTCCACTTCTCTGGTGTCCTTGGCCTTCTCTGCCCCCCAGCCTCCTAACTCACTAAGGTGCTCCTGCTTCAGGGCGTCTGTGAAGGCTGCTTTCTCTCCCTGGGCCCCCCTGCCCCCAGGAGACCTCACTTCTTCCCGGTTCCTGCCCTAACGCCCACTTGTCAGAGAGGTCCTCGGTTAGCACCCTCCATGAAAGTTGCCTGTCTGCCATGTTCTCAGTCCCCTTCCCCAGTGTTGTTCTTCTTCACTGTCCTCGTCTCCACCTGACACGTGTCTTTATTGATTTTGTCTCTCTCCGACTCCCCAAGGATGCAGGGACTTCTCTTTTGTTTACTGTTGCAACTTGGCTCCCAGCCTGGCACATAGAAGGTGCTTAATAAATAATTTGTTAAATAAATGATTAAGGGAGGTTCCATGTTTTTATGTGAACTAGGATAGCATCTGGCAGGAAATTGGCATTGAATTCCTGTGGAGCCTCAGACTCAGCTCAGACCCTGGCTGGAGGCAAGTCGCTTACCTTCTCTCGCTCTGGATCTCCTTGTCTGTGGAAGGAAGGGTTCCTTCTGTCCCCACAGTCTATGATTCTTTGTTTTTTAGTTGTAGTCCACACGTTACATTAGTTTTAGGTGTACAACACAGTGATTCCGCACCTCTAAAATTATTTTTAATGTTTATTCATTTTTGAGAGACAGAGCACTAGCAGGGGAGGGGCAGAGAGAGAGGGAGACACGGAAACCGAAGCAGGCTCCAGGCTCCGAGCTGTCAGCACAGAGCCTGACACGAGGCTTGAGCCCATGAACCATGAGATCATGACCTGAGCCAAAGTCGGACACTTAACCAACTGAGCCACCCAGGCGCCCCTGATTCTGCATCTCTGTATATTATGCTATATTCACAGGTATACTTACCATGATTCTGCCTTTTTCAGGGGGCTCACGTCAGCAAGGAGACCAGTCAGACTGGAGTGAACTGAGCTTGTGGGGGCGGGACGTGGGGGTATGTGAGCTGAAACGTTGGGAACATAGCCTGTGGTCAGACTAAAGAGGGCTGTGGAACGCTGGGCTTTGGACTTCAACTTCACCCCAGAGACACTGAGGAGCCACTGAAGATTAGTTGAGTAGGAGAGTGGCCTGACCACTTTAGGAAGACTAAGTGGGCAGGGGAGCAGGCTGGGTGGGGTCCAGGGCATGGAGGGAAAGGCTGGCCAATCCACTTCCAGGCTGGGGGCTGAACCCCAGGTAGAAGCCTCTTCCCTTCTCCTCGAAGGTTCCTGGGAACCCAGATGGAGAGGTTGCCCTGTCCTAGTGTTTCCTCCTGCTGGGACCCTCAGGTGGTTACACTGCCAGTCCCTTCTTATGCCTCTAGGAACAGATTTGTTACCCTGAGAGAGAAAGGTTGTGACAGCCAGTGGCCTGTCTGGAGAGACTGCTGAAATTCCATTTATAGGGCAGGCATCCTGTTTCTCCTGCCAGTAAGACCAGCAGTTTTTGTGGGCCAGGCATGTACCTGCCTGCCCCCAGGGAGTCCGGTGACCTGGCCAGGGCTGGTGGGATGGCCAAGGGCTGGGGCCTCGTCGGCCTATGGTGCCTGTGGAGGGGGTGTCGGGAGCGGCCACCGTGGTCACGGTGTCCGTGCCCAGGAGGGGAACGTCCTGAGTTTCTGGGAATTCAAACTCATCATGTCCACAATGTAGTCATCTCATCCCCCCACCCCCAAACCTCCTCCTTCTCCCTTGTTCCTCATCTTGGCAGGTGGCTCACCAGCTGTCCAGGAGTTAGCCCGACCTGGGATACCCAGGCAACCTCTCCCTCTCCCCACACCTCCATCCATCAGCGTCTGTCTGCTGTTGTGCCTTCAGATGAGGTCGACACGTTCACTCCCTGCCCTTTACATCAGACCCTTATCATGCTTCAGGCAAAGTGACTCAACTAGCCTTCCCACGGGTCTCCTGTCTCCAGGCTCACCCCCACCCCACCATCCCATGATTAGTTGCAAAAACCATTCATTAGCCATTTCCTCATTCATTCAACAAGCATTTATCAAGGGACCCCTATGTAGCAGGAACTGGGTGAATGAGAAGGCCCACGGTGTCTAGTGGGGGACACAGTGACCCAAGATCATGTGGATAATTCTATAATAATGGTTGGAGTTAGAAGCCCTGCATGGAAGGGGAAGGAGATCTGAGAGGGTCTGGCAAGGGCTGTAATCTATCGAGGCAGGGAGCAGGGAAGGGCTTATTGGGTAAGTGACACTTAAGCAGTCCCTAAAGGGTAGACGGGCCTTAGGCAGCGGCCGAATGGGGAGGTTCCTTGGCGAGTGCCCGTTGTCCTGTGTGTGTGGCTGCCCCTCGCTCACCAGCCTCAGCCCTTGCCTGTCCTTCTCCCTGCCTGGAGATACTAAACCCACTATCCAGTCTCTACCTAGAATGCCTTCTCTACCATCTTCCCCTGGCCACCATATTCATTCTTCAAGACTCAGACCCCTCCTCCAGGAAGCCCACCTGATCTTCCCGTTGAGCATCACAATCATACCTACCTTGTCATGTTATCCGTTCAGGGATCTGCTTCCTCCCCAGGACCCTCCCTCCTTCCCGTGACCCCTCTGCATACCCAGTGCTAGCGTGCAACAGGGACTTGCTAAATGTGATCAAGCTGAATAGCCTGAACCGAAAGACCTGCCCAGGCTGCCAGAAAGTGGTCACCAGCCCAGCCTCTCAGGTTCCCGTCCCTAAGCTGACAGCTCCACCAGGGCACAGCCATTATTCAGACTGGGGTTCTCCCCATCTCTTTATCAAAATACCAGCCAGCCAGAGGCAGTCCGTGCATGCGTGCGAGTGTGCGTGCATGTGTGTGTGTGTGTGTGTGTGTATAATCAGCAAATTCACAGAAAGCACAGTTTATCAGGATAAGATGTTTCCATGCTTTTCTCTATGAATTATACAGAGCAAGCCTGCACTGTGCATTTTGCTATTTTTATAACGCAGTTTTGCAGAGTTTATTTTCCTTTAGCGCATTTGTCAGGATAATTACAGAGGGGGCACGTGTGTGTGTGTGGATAATTGGAAAGTGGTTTGGGGGGTGTTCCATGCCAAGGGCAGGAGCCCTGTTCTCCCTGCAGACTAGAATGAGGTCCGGGATTCCAGGAGGACGCGCTCACTCCCCGGATCTGCAGCCGGGTTTGGCCCCTCGGCCTCTCTTCCACACACCCGGACAGGCAAAGTTTGCCGGTCGGTTTGCAGCAAAGAGGCAACGCTTCTCCTCTGCCAAAATGAGGTGTGCTAATGCCTGCACAGTGCCTGGCACACGGGAGTGTCAGCAAGAGATAGGCTATCACCAGCTTCGTCATTATCATCATTAGCATCGTTGCCATTTTAACTATTATTTAGTATTCATTATTATTATCACCGATCGTATCACTTAGAATCCTCAGCTCATTGTACCCATTACGCTAAAGATTTGCATCTCCCAGGGGGAAAAGACATGTTTTTCTTCTCTGTGAGCAATTACCACCAAATAAAGACAGGATATTAAAATGATTTCACTTATGTAGATATCTCCCTACATAAATGATAAAAACAGGCAGTTCAATTATCTGCGAATCAGGCGAGTAGGTGGTTGCACCAATAATCCAAAAGCCAAGGGTGGGGCTCTACAATCAACTCAGAAATCTCTCTGCGGTCAAGCCATGAGGTGGGGCAGGTTGGACCAGGCTGATGAAGCATCCAAAGGTCCTTGTAATAAGGTGGTTGAATATATCAAAGACTCCTGTCGACGTAGACTCTAGGCAGGGTAGTTCCACGAAGGTTCTTGTGAATTTGAGAATCTACTTGAAAGCCCGAGTCTTGTGTTTATGTGCCTGCTCTGAAGGCACAGATGATTTGGCTTTGAGTCTGCTGACCTCCAGGGACTCCTTTGTGCCTTACTTTGAAGTCAAGAAGAGGTGACCCTGACCAGCCAATTGCCCTGGAGAACAAACAAAGCTAAGAAGAATCGTTAGCTGGCTGTTCTTGAGCATGGATCATCTACCAAGCATTAAGTGCTCTGTACACATTAACTCACTGGATGATCACACTGTCCCATGAATTAGGCTATCTGTATTTTATGAATGAGGAAGCCAAGGTGTAGCAGGTCGGAGCGATCGCCCACATCCACCAACTGGAAGTGACCATACCAAGGACGTAGACCCAGAGTCCAGAGCCTGGGCATTCTGCTGTGTCCCTGCCTGCAGTGTCCACACAGGCACAGAGGCGGGCACACACACATCACATACGACACACACTCACATGCTCACGCTCATGCACCACACCTACAATACTCGTGTGCATGCTCTTTGGCAGAGTTAGAGCCCTCTTACTGTCCAAGAATGATATTGGCACTTCTAGAACACACACAAGTCTGGCGGGGTGGTGGTGGTCTGGGATGAATTCTGATTCCCTTTGGGTTGAACAATTGCATTCATCTGGGCCTCCCATGCCTAGGATGGGGCTCCTTGCTGTGGCCAGTATCTGCTAGCCCTGGCCTCCCTGGTCCTGTCCATTGTTTTTAAGGAACATGTGCTTGGGCTGATCAGGCTGTGCCTTTGACTGAGTTGCCCCTCACCAGGCCAGAGATGGAGCAGGCACGGGGGCTGGGTGGGAGCTGGTGCATTTGGGCAGCTGTACAGCACCAGGAAAATAGCCCTCCCTTCCGTGCCTTGCACATCACTTCCAAATTGTCCTCTCTGTCCAGCAGTGGCCCATTTACAGGGCAAGAAAGCACTGGTTACTTGGAAAGATAGCTACGATTATGGCATGCTCTTACCAGGACAAAAGATGATGTTCACCAGAGGAAAGAGGGGCCACCAGGGCCCTCGACACCCACCTGTTGTTCTCTGCATGGCAGGAGGGGCATGGGTGCGAGAGGAGACTAAGGAACTCCCAGCCTCCTCTCATCACACCCAGGCCTATCTGGCTGGTCCCTGCCACCAGCTCTCAGGACAAGCCAGGGGAGCCTTGACCTTGGAACCCCCTCCCCCTCCTCACTTAGCCCTTTGGTGGTGATGTTGCCAACTTTCTGCTGCCATGGGAGGATATTCCACAGCCTGTCTGGTCCCAGCCAGCTCCCCACACACCCAGGGGCACGTGACTCAGAATAAAAATTCATCTTCATAGCTGCCTTCAGATGCATATAATCAAGGGTAAATCTGCCTCTAAAAAAATCAGAACACACGTCATCAACATCAGAGCCAAACAGAAAGGGATTTGAGTAATATGCATTCCTCCAGTGACATGATGAACGAGAGCTGTCTACGTTTCTTAGGACAGGGGCCCCTTAGCTTCCGGGGGGTCAGGGCTGCTGCCTCCTGTCCTACGGAGGGGAGGGCAGTAAGGAAAGCCTAAACCCCATTATTGCCAATCTTTCTGTTCTCCCTCTCTCCCCACTGAATGGTGAACAACACTGGACAAGTCGTTTGCACTTCTGTGACTTGGTTTCCTCATCTGTAACATAAGAATGACCCTATAGGATTGTCATGAAGTTGGATGAAATTAACCAAGTGTTGGTGGTGAAGTGTCTTGCACACGATCAGAACTCACCAGATTTTAACTTTGTTCCCTTTTCTAAGAGCAGCATCTTAGACAAGCATGGGCTTGAACACAGGAGGGGGTAGGGGGCTTGGCAGCAGGTATCCTGAGTGGATTCAGAAGTAAGAATTGTCCGTCATCGTACTGCCTTGTCTCTGTGTCCTTATTAGAGAGTGTACCAGTCTCATGGGTTCGAGCCCCACATCGGGCTCTGTGCTGACAGCTCAGAGCCTGGAGCCTGCTTCAGATTCCACGTCTCCCTCTCTCTCTGCCCCTCCCCAGGTCACACTCTGTCTGTCTGTCTCTCTCCAAAAAGTCAATAAATGTTAAAAAAAAAAAAAAAAGAAAGAAAAGAAAAGAGAAAAAATTAGAGAGTGCACCAGCCTAATCCCCATTCTACAGAGGGTAGATGGAGGCCTACATTGGAAACACATTCCTGGCATGGGGCTAAGCCAAGGAGAGGTGATAGCTAGACTGGCCTGGACTTTCCAAGAACATTCACCTCTGGACCTTCACTTTTAAAAAGCAGGTGGGAGAAGAAAAGAAGAAAGGCAGGAGGGAGGGAGAGAGAATGGGAGGGGGTGCCCAAATGCCCCGGGCCAACCAGGGGGCCCTAGGTCCTTGCTGTGGCAGCAAAGGCCTGTTTCTACCACAGTGCCATTGCTGCCTCTTCCTTGAGGGCCCCCAGGTTGGAAGCAGGGGTTGAGGGGCTGTGCCAGCCTGGCTCTGGTTGGAAATGTCCCAGTGGCAGCACAGGTGGGTTCGGCTCCAAATGGACCCCTGGGTGGAGCTGAAGTCTGCTCCAGGCTCTGAGGACCTTCTCCACACCATGACCCTGTGAACTTGAAGGCCTACTGTGCACTCTGACAATACTGAGAACACAGCTGGCCATGGTCAGCATATTGCTATGAGACAGGGACTCCGAAGTTTCCTTCACCTTCCGACCGATCCTGCTATCACCTCCCCTGCAGTCCCACCCCTATCTGTAGAGGAGAAAACTGGGCCTTGCAGGGGTTAAGTGTCTCACTGAGGTCACGCGGCTAGCATGTTGACCGAGCGCGTGTAACCAAGTAGAACCTGGGGTCTCCCTGGCGTCCTGGGCTAGCAATTAGGGTAAGCCGTGGCTTCTAGGGAGAAGACCCCTAACCCCAGAATCCAAACCCCAACCCAGCTGTGTCACTGAGCAGTGCCTCTGCCTTCCGGACCTGCTTGTCCATGTGAAACGCAGGCACTAAAATGAAGACTGCTCGAGTTGGCTCAGTGGCCACACCTCCCAGTCCCTGCCACCCACCTCCCAGTTGCACAGGTGAGGGGATGGCAGCCAGGAAACTTGAAGTGATTTACCTGGAACCACACAATGAGGAGCCTGGCTGCCACTGTGCCCCCTTTCCCAGGGTCTTTGGGAGGGTAAAGGTCAAGTGCTACCCTAGTGGGATGGATACAGGAGGAGTCTTCCTCTTCCCCATCTATTCCCATCAGTGCATGTTGTTCAGTGCCCCACACCTACAGCACAAGCCCTGGGTGAGGGAAGGTTGGGAAGAGTTTTGGTTGTTTTTTTTTTTTTAATGTTTATTTATTTTTGACAGAGAGAGAGACAGAGCACAAGCAGGGGAGGGGCAGAGAGAGAGAGAGAGAGAGAGAGAGAGAGACAGAATCTGAAAAAGGCTTCAGGCTCCGAGCTGTCAGCATAGAGCCCAACACAGACCTTGAACTTGGGAATGGTGAGCTCATGACCTGAGCTGAGGTCAGACGCTTAACCCACTGAGCCACCTGCCCCAGGGAGAGTTTTGAAAGTGCCTGGCAGTACCGGTGGATCAAACGCTTTGATGCAAATTAGGTAAGTGCTTTTATGTCACGACTTATAAGTGCAGATTAATGCGGCACAGGCTCCAGAGGAGAATATAGAGGAAACGTCTAGTAAAAGTCACTAAAGTTCTGTGGGTATAATCATGGAATGCTTCCTGGAGGAGGAGTTGAAAAAAAAAAAACAGGATCGGGAACACCCATCGTCTTTGAAAGGTGAACCTTGGCCTCCCTGCCTCCTTCCCCATATGCATGCCACTCTTGATTTGGTGCTGCCTCCTAGGGGCCTCTCCAGCCCCCGCCTTCAGAGACTCCTCAGAGCAGCCCCCCGACACTTATGAGAGGCAGCTGTGATTTTATGTACGCTCTTCTGCCAGGATTCAGAGCTCCTGACCACTGTTCCCTGCAGCTCTCACAGGAAGTTCACATGGAACCCTAGGAAGAAGCTGTCTTCTCAGCTCAGCCCCTACCTCGTCCCCCTTTACGAACTAGCGTTCAGTAAGTGGCTGGCCCCGTGCTGAGGGGCCCCTGTGCCTCGTGTGCCTCATGGGGAGACTGGTACATTGTGGGTACTCCGCGAGTGCTAATGACAAAAGCCCCCCGGCCAGAGGTGGCTGGCCCGGACGGGAGCCCTTTGCTCCCACACGCCTGCCGCACCATCATGCCACATGGCACCGCTCCTTTTTAAGTCTCCAGCCCATCCATGCGCAAACTTTTAGCCTGACTTGCCATTCCCGGTGGGGCCCTCCTCCAGGGCCAGCTTCTGGATGGGTGAGTGGTATGGGCAGTAAGAGTCACTGCGAAACCAGGAGAGCGACATGTGACGACATGGGTGCCCTTGGAGGGCATCATGGCCGGGCGAAAGGAGCCAGTCACAGGAAGCCAAGTATGTTTAATTCCTCTTGCACGAGATACTTAGGGTTCTCAAATTCACAGAGACAGAAAACAGGATGGGGGCGACTTAGTGTTTAACGGGCAGAGTTTCAGTCTTGCCATCACTGGAGATGGACAGTGGTCCCGGCTGCACGACAGTGTCGATGGACTTAATGCCATAGATCTGGACACTTTAAAATGGCTAAGCTGCTAAAAACCAACCAACCAATCTGAGAGACGGAGGCCTAAGCCCAAGCAAAAAGATGGAACCGGTCGGAAGCTGGTCCACGTAGAAGGCACAAGAATGGCCCCAGTGATGGCCACACCCCACTCCCCAGAGACCCTGGATGTGTTGCCGAGGGGGATTAAGGTAGCAGATGGGAATCACAGTTGCTAATCAGCCGCCCTTAAGAAAGGGAGAGTATCCTGGCTTATCCAGGTGGCCCAGTAGTGTCATAAGTGTCCTTACACGTGGAAGAGGGAGGCAAGAGAGGGCAGAGGGATGCCATGGGAGAATTTGCTGTGCTCTTGCTGCCCTTGAAGGTGGAGGAAGGGACTGCAAGCCAACACTTTGAGCCCACTGAGACCCATTTCAGACCTCTCACCTCCAGAACTGTGAGACGATATGGTTGTGTTGTTTAAGCCACTGGGTGGTAACTCATTACAGCGGCAATAGGAAACCGATACAGTGGCTGAGCAGGGACGTTCGGAACTCTGCGGTTCCTGCTGCCACAGTGAGCCTCCCACCGGAAGCTCTCGTGTCAGGCTGGCCTCTTACCTATCCTCGAGAGGTGTCTTAGGGGGACATCTAGGAAGGATGAAGGGAGCCCTCACACCGTGGGACAGGAGATGAGTCACTGCAACCGCCCCTAACCAGCGAGCCCTAAAATAATGGTAACCGCAAGAGCAAGCCCTGACATAATACTATGTGCCAAGGGCTGTCCTAAGCCCTTGCTCTGTACTAACTCATAAACTCCTCCTAATCATTATGTGAGGTAGTTTCTGCTTCACTCCACTTTACAGATGAGAAAACTGAAGCCCAGAGAGGGTAAGTGACTTGTTCAAAGTCACACAGCCTATAAGTGGTATAGCTGGAATTTGAACCCAGCCTCCAGAATCTTTGCTTTCAGCTGCTACACTATGAAAAAAATAGGCTGCCCTTTCTGTGGGACCCATTCCTTGAGGAGGAAAGAGTCTGCCTTCAGGAGGAATTCTGTGAAGTTTTGGCAGGGCGGGGGGGGGGGGGGGGTCGGTTGTTCCCTCCACATCCTGCTGGTTTCACTTGTTTCTTTTGGAATGTGTGAAGGCCCCATGAGACATTGCCAAGGCTCTAAGAGTCAAAGCTCTAAGAAAAGGTATCCTCAGAGAAACGTCCCTCCCTCCTCATCTCTGCCCCCTGTTGTCATCCCCCCTTCTTTCCACCCCTTTCCCACTTACCTCTTGTAGGTAACCAGTCTCTTAAGTGTCTGGCTTATCCCTCCTGTATTCCTTTTGCACAAATGAGCAAGGTATCTGTGTCCTTTCTTCTGTTCCTTTCTTTCTTAAGTGATGGGTGGCATCACTGTGGGCACTCTTCTGCACTTGGCATTTTAAGATGCAGTATCTTAACTACTTAGCAGGATGTTCGGGAGGAACTTGGGCAGAAAGCTCGGTGACGATGTGCCGGGCCCAGCTTCCTTCACCACAAAGACGGGAGCTGGGGTGGGTCCCGGAGAAAGAGCCCCACTCACCATAATACACTCACACTTCGGTTTAAGACAAAATGACCTGGGAGTGGCACGACATTGCTCAGCCAAAGAGCTGAGCTGCCTGGGTGTGTGCCCTCAGAGGCCTCCTTCCTGACGTGTCCAGATTGCCACAGCTGAGCCTCTCTCTACCTTGGCCATCCGTATAAGGAAGAGACCAGAATCCCTGTGTTGCTGGGGGCGGGGGGGGGGGGGGAGAAACTGAGGCTTAAAAGGGTTTTTAAGCCATTTGCTCAATCACATGATGATTCAGCACAGAGTCAAGCCAAGACCCTATTTTTCTGTGTAACACTCGGGTGTAGTCAGGTGCTTTATGGAGAACTGAGGACCAGAGGCAGACAGGTGCCGACCACCGGGGACAAGGTGGGCAGAAGCCAGAAGCCCCTCGCCCCAGTCTAGGTGCTGGCTGGTTTCTTGGCTTATTTGCTCAGCCACTGATTCAGTTACCCATCCGGCCAGGAATTCACCGAGCAGGACCTTCCCTCGCTGCAGACAAAGAACTTGCCCGTCCTGTGGATAAAGAGGGCTGGTTTATGCGTCATGTTAAACAGTGTTAAACACACCCGGGCCCCTGGGTTGTTTTTGGGTTCAGCAGTTAATGGAGACAGAGAGTGATGTGAGCGCCCTTTCGGGTCCCCTTCAGCCCCAGGGTTCACTGACTACGAACATGGAGAGCTTTCCTCTTTGTTGTCACCTCGGTTTTCAAGCCAGTTTGCTGTGAATCCCAAACCCAGGCCCAACACAACTTGCTGTTTAAAAAAACAACCCCCCCCCAAAAAAACAGTGAATTGCATCAAATCACCTCGCTTTGTCCCGCATTCCGGCAGCCTTTCTAAATCTGCCTACCTAATTAGCTTCTTCTCCTAACCCAAAATATGATTAAATCTGTATTAAAAATATCTATGCAGAGTAGGATCAGACACACCTGAGCATTTCCTAAATTTAGCAAAGGACAATAGGCTCTGGGTTACTTTAATTGGGTGCGGGATTGCTGCAGGAATACATTTTAATTTGGATTTCCAGAGCGTTTCTCTCTGTCTCCTGCCTTTAAATTGCGTAGCAGAGGAAGGGGGAGCATAATGGGGCCCGTTCATAACTGCCCTCCCTCCCGACTTATCTCAGAGCTGAATGAACAATGCGAGGCTGGTGGAGGAGGGGACAGGCGGGAAAGGGTGTTCCCATCCATCAGCTCATCCACTCTGGCTCTGCTGGGCTGGGAACACAGCTTTGATGGGTAGCAGCACCAGCAGGGTGGCCCGGCCCTGTGGGAGGGAAGCAGCTATGGGATACCAGCAGCACCTTCCTATCACCCACCTGTCCCAGGGAGTCCCCGTAGTTCCCTCTGCTTTCTGGAGCTTATGGGAGGAGGTGCTCGCTCAAAGCTGAGAAATAGCCCTGCAGTTCTGGACAGGCCTGGGACAGTTGGGAAGGAAGGATTTCAACCAGGGGCATCTCCAAGGCACTAGGTCAGTCCCAGTGCTGAAAGATGAAACAGTGCTACTCTCGTAATTATAATGATATTCCCCGCCCCCCCCCCAGCTGCCCCCGGGAGGTACAAGGTGGGCTTCTTACAAACGGCTTGAATGACTTCCCTGATTGTACCTATCCCCCTTCATCACCAGGGAAGAAAGAGGCCTGGGTGTCTCAGCACCTGGAAACCACTGGATGCATTTGGTTTTGCTCAGTGGAGAGCTGGTTACCGACACGGCGTGGAGGCGTTACCAGCCTAGAACCCAGGAGGCCTGACTGCTCAGAGACCAGAAGTGGGCAAGGTCCCAGAAGGGCAGGGGGGCCTGGCAGGCTGGCGTGAGCATGCCCTCGGGGTTCTCCACTCCCTGCTGGAATTCTTACAGCAGGTGATTGCAACTGATTTTCAATTTGCAAAGCAAAACAAATTTGCATGAATCTGGAAAAATCCACAGGAAAGACTGTTTAGATTTTAACGCAGCTGCTGGAACCATTCAGAATCCAAGTTTACAGGAGGCTCTGTTAACCCCGATGCCTTCACAGGCTTGTTATCTCTCCTTGGAAACAGTTATGTCCGCCGAGCAGAGATTCCCTCCTCTGGTCCCAGGTGATGCTGCCTTCCCCCGTCCTGCACATTGGAAGACAGGGGCAGTAGGTGGAGGTAGGAAGGGCTCTCACATCCCGTATCCCACCTCCCGCAGTGACACTGCTGCCAGGAAGAGCTGTCACAGGGAGCACTGTGAGGTCCACTTGGAGCTGCCCTGAAGCCCTGGGGCCAGGACACCCAGGGGCACCTGTAAACTAGACTCAGGTCCTGTTCTGGTGGCACCGTCGTTCCCAGCTGGCCCCTGCCCTCTGCCTGCTCTGCCTTGGGGCTCCCTGTTCCATGTGTCCACATCGGTCCCAGCCAGCTAAGGCTCTGGGGGAGCAGGGGATCCCCACCCCAGGACCCATTCTCCTTCCTGTGTATGGTGACCCCACCCCCTCTGGGCCATTCATTTAACAGGTAATTTGTCACCATGTGACGGGTGCTGTTCTAGTCATCTGGGGATATGGCAGTGAATAAAGTAGAATGCGGTTCCTACCCTCATGGAGCTGATGTTCTAGTGGGGGTTGATAATGTAGAGATACATAAGCAAAAAATAAAAATAAAAATAAAAAAAGGAACCCTGTCAGGTGGTGGGGACTGCTGGGTTAGGAGACCAAAGTGGAGCAAGAGGGTGAACAGAGGCCTGGCAGTTTTGCTCAGGCAGCAGGCAGGGAAGTCCCCTTGAGACACGTGTGGCAGTCACAGGAAGCAAGGGAGTGAGCCATGCAGGTGTCTGGGAGACCCCCGTGCTCTGATCTCCGCCTTTCTGCTCTAGCATTTGTAACACGGTTGTAATTTCTGGTTCACAGCGTCTCTTTTCTGGTGAACTTTTGTTGCCCTATGGCGGGGGTATATCATTTATATCTGCACCTCTGGTGCCTAGCTCACTGCCTGGCATAGAGTAAGGGCCCAGCGAATGTTGAATGGATGTGTGGATGGACGGATGGATGGAGGGAAGTGGGGGAGAGGGCAGGGAGAAAAAAGAGAGAGATGAATATAGGCACTGCCGTTCACATTTCATCCTAGAAAGCCCAGCACCTCTTTGGTGAGTGCTCTCTCCCTCTGCGTGCCTGGGAAGTGGTGACTACCCTTTCACCTCTTGTCAAGCCTGCCACACAGAACGACATTGGCTATCCCCCCATGTTCCCTGTGCTTGGTATTTCAATGGTTTATAGCCAAAAGAGGGAGGCAAGCCAGTCAGGGATGGGGTTCCAAAGTGGATGGCAAAGTGATGTGCCCTTCTTTACCCGTGGGTGGGAATGCCCAGGTCTGGAGGCAAGACCCATGGTGAGAGGAGTTGGGCAGGCTTCCGTGGTGGAGGGGGGGAGGTTCTCTGCCCCAGCCTTCCCAGCCTCCTCAGCCTGGGGCTCCCTCAAAATCTCCCCTGGAGAGTGGCCCCAGCTTTCTGGTCTGCCCTGATTCCTGAGGGGTGGAAAGTCCTGGAAAGTGTTGGTAACTGACTGTAGGAAATGGGAGGGTCATGCTGGCCAAGCTCAGAGATCAGAAGGCCCAAGAGGTGAGGAGTATTGTTTTGGAACAGGGAACGTTCTAAGCTTCCACAATGCTGTTTTCTTGCTCCTCTTCCCTGCCTGTTGATAATTCTGACATTAGGCAAGAAGAGTCTTCCTGGTCTGTGGAGTTTCGTATCCCGGGACACAGAAGCAGAGAGCCTTCCAGAAACACTGCTTAGAATCTAGCCTGGCCCCTCAAGTGCCCATAACTGTTGGCAGTGCCCAAAGCTCTGGAATAGGACAGAAGGCAACTTTAGAGCCACGTTGTATCTTTGGGCTCAAAACATGGGGTGTTTGGTTTTGGCTGCCTAGCAAAGAGAAAGAAATGTGAGGCTAGTCTGGCAGCCATCAGATTAAAGCTAAGAAACTTGGGGCGCCTGAGTGGCTCAGTCGGTTAAGCATCTGACTTCGGCTCAGGTCACGGTCTCGCAGTTTGTGGGTTCAAGCCCCCCGTCGGGCTCTGTGCTGACAGCTCAGAGCCTGGAGCCTGCTTCAGATTCTGTGTCTCCTCCTCTCTCTGCCCCTCCCATGCTCATGCTCTCTCATTGTCTCTCAATAATAAATAAACGTTTAAAAAAATTTTTTTTTTAAGTTAAGAAACTTTATGTCGTGCCTTGACCTAAGAGGGCAGGCTCTGGAATCAGAGACACCTGGCCGCGGATCTGTGCACTGACATCACCAGCTGTGTGACTTTGGGCACATCACTTACCCTCTCTGGGCCGCACAGTCCCTGGCTGGAAAATGGGGAGATGGTGATAGTTTCCACCCCACATGAGTACTGTGAGGATTGACTAGCAAAGTAGATGTAAATCGCCCATAGTAAGTACTCACTAAGTACTGTCTGACACCTTGCGAGGGAAGATCGATGGAGTGAAGGGGGATGTGTGTTTAGAAAAGAGAGGACCAGAGAGGAAGAAAGAGACCAGGCATCTTCCAGAGGGAGCGCTTCTTAGAGCTGGCCAGCTTTCAAGAACAGGAGTAAATGGTGTTCTCGACCCAGGTGACGACCCAGCCCTCTCCGTGGGCAGGCCCCTCTGAGGCAGTGAAGAGGTCAGACTCTGACCGCACACATCTGCACCTGAACCCCAGAACTGCCGTTCCCAGCTCTGTGAGCTTGGATGTCTTACCTGCCTCCACTGTAATAATAGAGAGGCCTTGACGTTTAAAGGATATAATGTATACGCAGTGCTTAATGGTATCTGTTGTCCGTCCATAATTGCTCAATAAATTGTAGCCATTATGTCTCCTCCTACTGCTACTCTCACCCACCATCACAGAACAGATTGACCCACCCTAATGTCCCTGCTCCTGCCCCCAACTCAGCTTAGGGAACTTTTATGCTATGGGAACCACAAAGCATGGAGATTCCTCACACACAAACCATTTGGTATTGAAGTTAAGTAAAATTCACTGCAGAGTTGCCCTGATACATTCTTAATGGTATGCATAATTGTTTCTGAGCTGCACAATAATTAGACATAAATGGTAAGCTAGGCATGTAAATGAAAATAATTAGTATATGTAATAATTAGGCAAAGAAGGCATTTTTGTGATCAGCTGGGAGGAGGAGGGGATAGAGGGCTGCGTAAGAGGATCGGCGGAGGGGGAAGGATGCCCGGGCCCCATCCTTCTATCCCACAAGAGAGGGCTGGCCCCTTTTTCGGGTCACATCAGGGCCAGACCCCATCGGCTATCGTGTCCCAGGTTCCAGTGCTGGGGCTGGACAAACCACTTAGCGGGGCATTCTTCAAACACTGGACTTAAGACTAGAGAAGAAAGAACACAGCTGACTGCCCCTGGGAGTCTCAGCGGGCCCAGGTGGGAAGGGACCCCCTCCTCTACTCAGAGAGTCAGTGCCTGAAACAGTGACTGGGACATGGAAGTCCTGAAGGTCTGTCTGGTAAATGAATGCGTGCATGCATAGAAATGCCTCTGAATGAGATGTTTGTAACTGAGGAGCAGTGGGAAGATAGGAGAATTCGGGGTGATGGGAGAACACAGGAAGCTGGCGGGAAGCACGGCAACCCCTTGACAGGCCCTAAGCAAAGCAGTCAGGGCTGTCTGTTTTGAAGCCCGGGCCCCTTGCGCTCAATTTCCTGTGCAATTAGCTGTCCCGTGCCTCAGTTTTGTGCCCTGTGAATTGGAGACAGGCTGTGACAAGGATTAGTGAGTTAATATAGTTAATAGTGGGGAGTGCTTAGCCCAGTGCAGGGTGCACTGTCATGCAAAATAAAGCCACTTATTAGCCATTTTTATGGCCCTTTCTGTTAAGTATCTGTGCCTTGTGGAACCTAGCTTGCGTACTTCTCCATAGCGTAGCAGCGGAGAGGGGGACACAGGAGCGGGAGCTGTGAGAAGCAGTCCTGACTTGAGGAGCCCTGGTGAGGAGGTAGGTCAGTCTCCCAGGGGCTCAGGGAACAGGACAGGCAAGGTCCCTGCCCACCTGGAGCTTACAATATAGTGGGGGTGGGGGAGATGGTTAATAAACGTAAATAAAACATTAAGTGGTTCAGTTAGTGCTAAGTGCAGTGGAGACCAGTGGAGAGGCTCAATAAAGAAAGCCCGAGGGGGTGTGGGGTGGGGGAACCACATTGGCCCAGAGACAGTCGGAAGGTCACAGACTCTTTGCATCTAAATGTGTGTGTGGGGGGGGGAGGGGGGGTGCTTACTCTGTGGCTTTTCTGGGATGAAGTCAGCTGGAAGCCTCTCTCTCCCCACTGCTGCCTAGCCGGGGTTTGCTTGGGGAATGCATTATGCTATCCAGTGTTTTACAGAAAGAACATAGTGAAACGACCTACCCAAGGTCACACAGCTAACAATCAATTAATTATTGGGCAGATCACCCGTGTAAAGCCAAGAAAATATATTTGTAAATGCTGATTGCTCCCCTTGGGGCATTGTTTACCAGTGAAGGACACTGTACTAATACACGGTCCTATTTTTACTTCTTGCAAGGCAGGTGTTCTTATCCCAGTTTGTAGATGAGGAAACTGAGGCCCAGAGAGATTAAGTGACCTTCCCAAGGTTACGTAGTTAGAACCCAGGTCTGCTTGTGTCTGACTCTAGAGCCTGTCCTGTTAACCGATAGAGTCCCTAAGTGAGAAGAAGCCACTGTGGTGTTTCCAAAGCTAAATGAGGAATTTGAGAGAGTAATGTAAGTGGATAACAGTGCAGGCTCTAAATTCATATTCCTAGGGTTTAAATCCTGGCCTGGCCACTTACTAGCTAAGTGACCTTGAGCAAGCCTCATGACCTCTCAGTGCCTGGTCGATACAGTGGGGATAGTTAACAGTAACCTCTCATAGCGTCCTTATGGGCACTAAGTGAGTTAACCCATGTAAACCATTAGCACCTGGCCTGACACAGACATTTACTGTATGTAATTGTTATTATTACAATTATTATCAATTATTACAATTATTATTATTACAAATTTTATTATCATTAAATTAAAATTATTAATTTTATTTTATTAATTTTTAAATATTTTTAAATTTATTTAATATTTAATATTTAAATATTTAATATTAATAATAATTATATTATTATATATTATAATAATTATTATTATTAATGATTTAATATTTAATATTTAATAAATTAAATTTATTTAATATTTTATTAATATTTAATTATTAGAATTATTTTATTTAATTAAAATTAAATAAAAATTATTATTATAACAAATATTATTACAATTATTGCTATTATTATCAAGAAATGCAGTCATGACTTGTTGGTTCCCAGACCCTCCTTCCAGTGGCATAGCCATTTAACCAGCCAGGGGAGTGCCAGAGTGAGCCCAGGCAAGGCACATGTGGCCTGGCTGGGGTTTTCTCTAAGGGGGAACCCCTTACCTAGGCAGGACCCAGAGCTGGGCTCTGGCCCCTGGACTGTGACTGGCAGCACCCCATTCTGGATCAGGGGGGCTCTCTTGCCTCTCCCTCTACTCACGATAATGTGACTCAGACCCCTGGCTTGGAGTATGACACTGTGAAGGCAGGCATGACCTTATCCCCCAAAGAAACAGGGCAGAGACCTGTTTGCAGTTGGTCTAGCTCAGCACATCTCAGTATCTGGCATGATGTGGGCACACACTGTGGGGTTGCTGAATGCCAGTGCCGGAGGAGAGGACTCCCACAGCCTCTCCTTGAGAGCAGGGAGTGAGGCCGGCTGGCCCCTTCCTCGCTCTGCCTGGTTCCCCACCAGTCAGCTGACTGCAGAGGTCAATGGGACATTTGATGTCTGAAGGTCCAAAGCATCAGCTGACACCCAGCCTCATGCTGGCCCCTGGACACACAGGATGCCCCAAACGTTAAGACAAGCAGTGAAGGCCTTGGTTTGCAGAAACCTGACCTGGCTCCACGGATCCCTGCCTCAGAAGCGCTCACTTACTGAGTGCATCTACTTGCAGAGTCTGGCTCCTGTCCCAGGTAGGAGACAGTGGTCAGGAAGGAGGATGCCTGTGTCCCTCTCAGGGTCATAGCCAGAAGCAATATGTTTTCCCCTCCAGGGAAATTAAAGAGTCAGGTGCGGGGCGCCTGGGTGGCGCAGTCGGTTAAGCGTCCGACTTCAGCCAGGTCACGATCTCGCGGTCCGTGAGTTCGAGCCCCGCGTCAGGCTCTGGGCTGATGGCTCGGAGCCTGGAGCCTGTTTCCGATTCTGTGTCTCCCTCTCTCTCTGCCCCTCCCCCGTTCATGCTCTGTCTCTCTCTGTCCCAAAAATAAATAAAAAACGTTGAAAAAAAAAAAATTTAAAGAGTCAGGTGCAAGGGAGCCCGTGTCTGGAGGGAAGACAGGTCGGGCTGTTATTTCTCAAGTGCATCATGTCCTGAAATAGCCCAGAGCTGCAGCAGCCTTGACATCTCTCTCTGCCTAAAGTAAGTTGGTCCGAGGGCACTCTTGTCCTCGTCCTGCACATCAGCAAAATCCTCCTGGGGAGGGAGGCACTTTCTAAGCACAAGAGGCCCTTGGCCACTCTGCTGGGACGGCTGTGCCGCTGGGCAGCCCCGGAGCCGAGCCTCCAGCTTGCGGCTGGGTCTCCTGTGCCCCGTTAACAGCCAGAGGAGAAAAACTCCCGCGCCTGAAGTGGGAGCTGGAAATGCTTCTGGATGATCTGGGCAGGCTGATTGAACCCCAGTCTCCACCTCTCTTAACTGAATGTTCTGCAGGGCCTGATGTTCTCCAGAATCTTCCACGCTCCCTGAACATAGCGTTTATTGCTTTATTATAGCACTTAGCAGCACGCCATCGTAATTATTTGTTTATATGTCCATAATGCTCTCTTCTGGGCTGTCGGCTCTCCAGAGGGAGGGTGCTCACGTTGCTCACCTTTGTGTCTTCAGTCCCACGCTCAGTGCCCGGCACACAGGTGCTTGGCGAATGCTGTGGATGGGATGTGAATGAAGGGAGGGAGCAAATCACAGCCCTTCCTGGTAGTGCCCATGGGAGCCATCTCTGGTGACTGCTCGTGGGCAAGGGGAAGCCTGGACAGGGCTCTGCCGAGGATCCTTGCCTCAAGGCATGTCCCTTGCCTGAGGGACAGCTCACGAATTCCTTCGTGATTTGAAATCCCAAGCCCTGCAAACCTGCCCGGCAGCCCAGCGCTGCCACGCCCTCTGTCCAGCCCCCTCTCTAGCCAGTGGTGCTTATGGTGGCCCTCTGCCCACCCCACTGCCTTCACGCAGGGGAGAGGGGTGAGGAGGGGGCCATTCACCTTCCTGGGGCACAAGCCCCTGCCCCTCTGCTGAGGAGCTTAGAGCTTCCAAGGAGGTAATAAGGCCCCTGCTGGTTTTTCATTGACACAGAAACGTGTGCTGCCTCCTTAGCTGAAGGCACAGAAATGCATTTCCAAGATGTTGACCCAGGTGTTAGAATGCGGGAGATTAGAGTCCTGGAGACGAAAGTGAAAAGGTCACACACACACACACACACACACACACACACACACGACTGCATGTGTCAGTGGAAGGGCCAGCTGAAGCTCTCTGGAGCAACTGGGAAGGTGATTTGAGGGAATGTGGAGCCCAGGAAGAAGGAAGAACCTGGGATGGGTTAGGGGCAAGTCTCAGCTTCTCAGACTCAGCCCTGTACTGCGGAATCAGATGGTGATGACCGGCTAGACAAGGGAAGCAGGCGGGAAGCCACCTTTGAGGGTGTGTTCAGTGCTGTCTAGCTTCGTGCATTTATGTCTGCCCCAGTGAACCCACCCACTCTGTTCCAGCATATTGGTTCTCAAAAATGCGTCTGAGCCAGGGGTCCGAAGAGTCCTGGGGAATGTGCCTTGGAAAGGTGGAGCTGTGGGGCTTTTGTGGCCATGGATTCCATTCTAGTGGTGGGGAAACTGAGGTTGAGAGGTCAGGCAATCTATGCATGGCCACTCATCAATGAAGGCAGATTCAACATAGAACCACGCCTGTAGACTCATGTCCAATATCTGTCCAGAACCCTCGGGGATGATCACACCTGAGGACACGCATGCACCTGGCTCATCCCCAGACATAAGCCTTAAAGGTAAGGTCTTATCTCTGTTTCACTTACAGAGGAGACACTCAGTAGACATTGACTGACACCTTCCATTGCTATTTCATTGAATACTCACAACTAGCATATAAAATAGGGACTGCTCCTCTGTTGATGGGCAATTATGCCTCAGAGAGGTCAAGTTACTTGCCTCAAGTCACACAGTTACTAACTGCTGGAAATGGAACTTACGGACAGATCTGGCTTCACAGCCAAAGGTATCTATGTAGCACAGTTTCAGCATGCTTCCTGTATGTTTGGGTACTGATCCAAGCCCTTCCGTGCACTAAATTAATTCTGCCCACAACCTACGAGATAAAGGCTATTATTATCCCTTTTAAAGGCACAGAGAGCCTAAGTATCTTTCCCAAAGTCACACAGCCAGTAAGGAGCAGAGCCTGGATTTGAACCCTCGACTTGCTGACTCAGAAGACTCTTAATACTGTACCAGGTGCACTCAGTAACCATTTGTTGAATGAGCGAATAGAACAGGACTGACTGCTGGTATGTCACAAGAATCCCTCCCCTGCCAACCATGACCGCATCACCTCTCCTCAAAACACAAAGTGAAAACCACTTAGCTGCGTTGGAACTGGCTGGAACCGCGATTTTACCTTGAGTTCTAGGCAGTTCCTGTGGCTGTCTCCCTCCCTTTCCTCCTGCCACTGCCACCCCGCTCATGAATTAAAGATGCTTCCTGTGGCCATGGGTTCGTAATGGTTTTGCCTCCTTTGTGTTCATCTTGGACAAATTAGGGCTGCCTGGAAGCACTCTTGGGCTTCAAGGCAACAAATAGTTGGAGGCAGACATGTCTACAGAGCGAGTTTTTCAGCTGCCTTGAGAAAAGAACACCCGTGGCTGCTGCAGTAACTTAAAGAATTTTTTTAAATAATTGCTTACCCACAAGCGCCTTCCCGCTATCATCTCCACCATAATGCCTTATATTTAGGTACCCACGTTATCTCCCCAGGAGCTCCGAGCCCTAGTTTATCCTGATGATCTTCCTAACAGCTCTGGGAGAGGCGACGCCAGGTTGCCTTTTCAGCTCTAATGCAAGAAGGAAAAGTCAGTTCTGAAAATAAGCAGTGACTGCTCCTATCCAAAGCCTGGGACAGATCAGGGGGTTGATGGCGCCATGGGGGAAAACATCACTGGGAACAGTTGGGAGACCTGTACTCTGAACCTTTGCTCTGCCGTTATTAACTAGCTGTGTTACCTTGGGCAAGCCACTCACCCTCTCTGAGCCTCGGGAAAGTGGGAGGTTAGGACGAAGATGATTTCTGAATTAAGATGTGGCAGATGGGTGTGCTCAGAAGCCAGGGCTTGAATTCTAACTGTTCTGTCTCCTACCTGTGTGGCCTCAGACAGTGTTCTGTATATACCTCGCTTACCAACGTCCGAGTTCAAAGCAGTGAAACAGAGAAGGAATTTCATGCGGGAAATTAGTGACCAGGTGATGAAGAATGAGAAGCCAGACTGGGGATGAAGAGGTAAGCAGGCATTAGCAGGAGGCTACTGCCCCTGGAGGGAGGCTGTATTACGGGAGCCCGCCCACTGGCATGGCTTTGCAGAAGGTGCAGTTGTGACGGCTGGAGGGAAACACCACACAGCAGAGAAGGGAGAAATACCCTGGCTTCTCACTTCCTCCCACCCTTCAGTCTTCTGCCGGTGCCTCCCATTGGCTGAATCCAGCTGGAAGCCATTTGGCGCAGGAACCCAGGAAATGTAGCCTGTGGAAGGCATGGGTCCGAGGGCCAAGACGTGCAGGACCAGTGCGCTCTCTTTGCCTGAGTGTCTCCATCTGTAAAATGGGACGATGACGTTGCCCGTCCCATCGTGTTGTTGGGAGGATTGTGTGAGATAACACATGCGAAGTCCTGGCCTGGTGCGTGCTAACATTACCGATTGATGAGAACTCTTAATTCTTAGCATCTTCTGATTCTTTCCTTTGTAACTGACCAGGTGGGTCTGAATGTGGGGAGAGCTGCACTGGGAAGTGTACAGGCAGAGATTGTGTTCTCTGGACCAAGGGAGAAGGAATCTGTCATTCATTCAACAAACAAGGAATGCTACCATATAACAGATACTGTGCTAGTTCCAAAGGGCTCAGAGATGCAGGGTATGTGATCCAGGCACAGGCTGCAGATTAAATGGTAGTTTTTACAGTCAAATAACTTTTTAAATGATGTTTAAAATTATTTGCACAATTAAGGGTTTTCTCTAAAGAGACCCAGACCGAGCTCCTATTTTCCCACCTCCCCTGCTTATCCTTCTCTTCATTCCTCTCCTAAAGGCCACACAGTCCTTAATTTCTCTGTCTTATCTAGACTCCGGCTTAGTGAGCTCTGAGTATCAAGGGTGATTTGGGCCTGAGCTATTCAAGTATCTTACTTCTTTCACGTACAGGTCATTCTGTTTGTCCCTCGAGATCCATTTTCCACCCTTCTGGGTGCCCCGGACTTCATCCCCAATCCTGTCTTGCCATCAGGTATCTAGTTGAGTCACCAGCAGGGGACCTGCGGGTGGGAAAAGAGAGGCTGGGGTATTTACTCCCCACTTCGCCACTGCTGTGGACGCTGGTCCATGATTAGCACTCCAGCCAGGCAGCCCCTGCTCCCTCGCTCAAGCCCTTGATGCCTCTGCCCCTGCTCCATCGGCAAGGGGCTAGTGACAGCCTCCGGCCACTGCTAGTACCTGGGTACCCGGGCATCCGTTGTTGGCCCACTCAGTCCTGCCCCACCTCTACCAACGATCCTTCCGTCAGAGCCTCTGGACCTCCTGAGTTTGTTAACTGCCTGACCCTGACCCAAGCTCCTTTGAAGAATAAGCTGCTTGAGGAGGTGCTGTGGTTTAGTGGCGGGTAGGAGGGCCTTTACGCCAAAGGGCTGTGAAACCATATTCCAGCGAAACTTTTTCAACTGTAGCCTCAGGCAAGTTACTCAACCTTTCTGAGTTTCTTTCTTCAATTGGTTTACAGAGGTCAGAATAAGAATAGAGGAAAAAAGGCAGCAAGAGACAAGGATCCCCGCACAGTGGGGTCATTATAGAGGCTCAACCAGAATAAATGAGACAACTGGAGAAGAGCACTTAGCAGAGCGGCTTGTAGCAGGAGCTTAAATGTGTGAGTTTTCCTTGGTCTTTCAAGGCGTGGATCCTATCTTTCCCCCCCTAGAATCCCCCTCTGCTGGGTATGCTGGGTATGGATTCAGCACCCCAATATATGGGGTTTAGGAATGCAGGAGCCGAGAGAGGGGCATACTTTGCAAAGTCTCCCTGCTGTGATCAGAAGAGGGACTAGGTCACAGTAAGAGGGCTCGTGGGCAGTGACCTAGCCCCAAGGTCAGGAGTCCTGGGGTGGGAGTGGCAGGGCGGCCCCCGCATGGTCACAAAAAGGTTGGCGGCTCTGGAGGGTGTTGGGGCGTGCACACACACACACACACACACACAGCTGCTGGTGGTGTCACGGGGTAGACCTCCAGTGTGAGTGTGGGACAGACCGAGTGGAGGGGACACCCCAGCAGAACGCACCAGCCCAGGGCGGGACCCACGGTGGGGGCTCCAGCTGCCCCTCCAGCTCACACTTGGCCTGGGGTGTTCAGCAACAAGGGACTGTTTCAGAAACAGGAGAGGGAAGAGGAGGAAGCGCCCAGCACGGGGAGGCTCGAACGCTGCCAAGCAAGCTGGTACTGGAATTATGTGCAGTCCATATGCCAATTTGCTTTGTCATTGCCTGGCTATTTTTAGAAGCCACTGGCGTATCTAGGAAACCAGAATCTGTTGACTGTGTTTCTTCAGCGTGGGGAGTGTGATTATTTCCCAGAGATGCTAAAGGAATGTGTGAGGTCGGGTGGTGGGAAGGCAACCTCTCCCCCCTGGGTCAGGGCTCACGTGCAGGCGGTGCCCACGCAGCTGCACACCCTGCCCTCCACAGGGTTCGCCTCCACCATGTTGGTTGTGAGGCCAGCGTCCTGGTAACCTTTCCCAGATGGAATACCGGCAGGGAGTGGAGGCCTCCATTTTAGCTCCCAGCTGGAGAGGCCATTGGGGTCCTTACCCCCGTCCCACTCCCCCAACTAACGCTCCCCAAGGTATCAGATGGGCAGCCTTTGCCCAGTGGCCTGGGGTCCCAGGGAGGAGTAGGAAGCAGAGAGGACAGGGATGGTAAAGCAACAATTTGGGCTCCAAACAGCAACTTTGGAATATTCTCCATCTCCTTCCATCCAGTCTGACCCCTTCAAGGGCAGCGTCATTCATTCCGACACTGTCTGGAACCCAGGGAAGAGTGGCACTTGTCTCAAACCGAGTCCTAATGGGCCAGAGATGCCATCTCGGGAGGCAGGGGGTGCCAGCCTTAGCTGGGTTAATCCTTTGGTAAGACTGTGGTTGATGGAACTTTGCCATGGATTTGCCAGAAGAACCTTCAATTGTGAGATTTGTACTTGTTAACATGTAAATCTGCCCAGCCTGCTTCAGGGACAGGGTCAAGTCAGGATTATGATGACTTTGGTAAGGGGCAAAATGAAGGCACTTAGAACAAAATCCAAACCCTCTACCCTGATCATCCAGCTCTTATCTGATGAGATCCCACTTCCTCCCCAAACTCATCCTATACCATGCCCCCTTGGCCTCCAGGCTTTAGCCTGTCTGGCCTCCTTTCCGGTCCTTGCTCCTGCCAATTTCATGCCTGCCTCAGGGCCTTTGCACTGGCTATTGCTTCCACTTCCTCCAGATCTTCACAGGGCAGTCTCTTCTCATCAGTTAGGTCACTGGCAAATGTCACGCCTTCAGAGAAGCTTTCCCTGAGCATCGTATCTAAAGTTGCCATCCCCCGCCACGCACCCACCATCAGCACTTACTGAAATGTATGGAAAGTGTCTATATGCCCGTCGCCCTACAAGGCTATGAGTTTGTTAGTGGCGGTTCTGTCTCTTTATCTCAGCCTGCAACATAGGGCCCGTAAGTCCCCAAGAGACGCTAGAGAAACTTCTCTCCCAAATCCCATTCCCGTCATTCTGTTTGCAACATGCTTTTTCAACCTTCTTTTCCACCCTCCGACTCTCTCCCCAACCCTTTCCACACTCACGCAAATGACACTTTGCTCCAGCCTTCTTTTTTGGTCTCCTTGCCTTCTCAGACAGTTGCTTGCATCGACATCACATTTGCACTGCACTTTACAGTTTGCAACGTCGTTTTCTCGTGCGTGATCATTTCTTCACATCTAAGTTGCTCATGTCTCCTCTGGGCTGCAGTCAGGCTGGAGTCTCTTAGGTAAACATTTACTGAGCGTTTATGTGCCATGATCGGATTTGGGTATTTCATGCTTTAGTCTTCTGGGCGGGACAACTTGTGAAAGCGAGGGGGCAAAACCCCAGGGCCCCCAGCCCACTATACCACAGTGAGGCCCACTTGTGTTCTGGACCAACCTTCTCATGAATGTGCCCACTCAGATTTGTCAAAATTCCAATACCTTCTGCAGCAGCAGGATACCCCTTATTGTGACTTATCAGGTGGAAAGGAAGGATGGGGTAGTGGTAAGTGCAGTGGCCCAGGGTGGAGACCTCAAGACTAGCTCTGTGCTATTTTTCTCCACCTCAGTTCCCCCATCCTAGGATGAGGAGAATTCATCTGCCCTGTCTTGTCCTAAGGTCATTAAAGGCTTATAAACGATTTTGTGTCCCAAAAAAGTTTCGTGAGGAGAAACAAGAAATATGGTGCTCATTCTTTCCCTGACAGTGACCCTCCCCACCCCCTGCCTACATGAACATCTGCTCCCTCCGAGGCCACCGGGCATGTTCCCATAGCCCTTCCTCCCACGAGGCCAGTCCCCCATTATGTGGTCTCAGTTCTGTTCTGTGATCATTTGCGTAAACGATTGTAGTGAGCATTTACTGAGCATTTATTATGTGCCAAGAACTGTTCCAAGCACTCTGCAAGGATTAACGCAATCATTACAACTTCCATAGGGAGCGGATGCTGCTACATAGATGATCATGGAGCTGGAGAATAAACACAGTGTCACTTCCTCATTCCCAGTCTGTATGTTCCCGGTCTTCCTTTTCTGGCCCTACTCTACTAGGTAGGGCTTTCCATACAACGGTGAATGAAAGCGTGAATGGAAATGGTGAAAGCTGTCATCCTTGCCTTGTTACCAGTCTGAGAGCATCTAGTCTTTCACCAATGAGCACGATGTTAGCTGTAGGTGTTTTACAGATGCCTTTTTCCAGTGGAGGAGGTTTGCTGAGACGGTTTTTTTTTTTTTTAATTCATAAACGGGGATTATATTTCATTAAAAGCTCTTTATACATCAATGGATATGATTATATGGACTTTCTCTTTTAGCCTATTAATGTGATGAATTACACTGAAGATTTTGTGTAGAATTGATATTATTTCTTCCCTAAATGTTTGGTAGAATTTATCAATGAAGCCCTCCATGCCTTGTTTGTAACATTCTTTTATCTTTTTGAGGTGTGTAGAAGCTAGAGTGAAGTTTAGTCTTTCACGCCTCTTTTTAAAAAAAAAATTTTTAATATTTGTTTATTTTTGAGAGAGACAGAGGGTGAGCGGGAGAAGGGCAGAGAGAGTGGGAGACACAGAATCTAAAGCAGGTTCCAGGCTCCGGGCTGTCAGCACAGAGCCTGATGCAGAGCTCAAACTCATGAACCGTGAGATCATGACCTGAGCTGAAGTCGGACACTTAACTGGCTGAGCCACCCTAGCACCCCTAGTCTTTCATGCTTCTTATTGGTGATTTTGTCTTTTTTTTTTTTTCCAGATTGGGAGTTTTCCAATTATACTCAGTTTTTTTTTTAAAGAAAGAGATTTTGGTTTCATTGAATCTATCTTTCTTGTTTTCTGTTTTCTATTTCATTGATTTATGCTCTTTTCTTTCTTTCTGCTTAATTTGGTTTTAATTCTGTTTTTTTTCCCCTAGTCTCTTACAATTGAAGCTTAGATCATTGATTTGATACTTTTTCTTTTAGTATAAACATTTAATGCTATAAATTTCTAAGTACTGATTTACTACTATATAGTGCTAAGTTTGATGTGTTCTGTTCATTGTATTCAGTTAAAGTATTTTCCTATTTTCTTTGTGACTTTTCATTTGACCCATGGGTTATTTAGAAGTGCACTGTTTAATCTCCTAATATTGGAGGATATTTCAGGTATCGTTTTTAAAAATGTCTAGTTTAATTCTATTATTGTCAAAGAGAAGACTTTCTATTATTTCAACCCACTGCAACATATTGAGACTTGTTTTGTGGCCCAGAATAGGGTCTGTCTTGGTAAGTGATGTACATGCACCTGAAGACAATGTGTTGGGTGGAGTTTTCTAATTATGTCAATTATGTCAAAAAGGTTGATGGGATGGTTTGAGTTTTTTGTATTCCTGCTGATTTTCAGTCTACCTTTTCTATGAATTACTGAGAGAAGAATGTTCAAATTTCCAACTACGGTTGTGGATTTGTCTCTCATTTCACTTATATTAGTTTTTGTTTATATCATATCATATATTTTGAAGCTCTGTTACAAGGTGCATGTACACTTAGGGTTGGTATATCCTTTGATGAATTTATTACTTTACATTATAAAACTCTCTCTCTTTATCCCTGGGAATAGGCCTTATTCTCAGGTCTACTTTGATATAGTCACCCCAGTTTTGTTTTGATCAGTGTTTGCTTGGTCTGTCTTTTTTCCAGTCCTTTACTTTTAATCTATCTGTGTCTTCATACTTAAAGTGCGTTTTGTAGAGGCAGCATATAGATCTTGATTTTTAATCTAATCTAACCATACACTAATCTTGATTTTAATCTAGATCTTTTTTTTAATCTAATATGACCATGCTTTTTAGTTGAAGTTTTTAGACCATTTATATTTAACGTATTCATCAGTATGGTTGAGTTTAAGTCTACTGTCTTGCTGTTGATTTGCTAATTGTCCCATTTGTACTTTATTCCTGTTTTTTCTTCCTCTGCCTTATTATGTATTAATTGAGTATTTTATGATTCCATTTCAACACTATTGCTGACTTATTAGCCATATTTCCTTATTTTTTTACTGATTAATCTATAGTTTATACTATACTTATTATATTATATATATTTTTTATTATTATATATTATTTATATATATTATTAAATATATATTATTTAATATTATTTAAATATATTATAAATAATATTAATATAAATAATATATATTATATTATATATAAATAATATAATAAATAATATTTAAATATATATTATTATATATTATTTTTATATATTATATATTATAATATATATATATTTTATTGATTTTAATCTATCAGAATTTATCTTAAAATAATACATAGCTTCATGTGTAGTATAAAGAATCTTATAGCTATGTATTCTATTTATTGACTCTTGTTCTTTGTGATATAGTTGTCATACATTTTATGAACCCCTCACTAGAAGTGAAATTTTTTTGTTCTAAACAGTCCACATTTTTAGAGATTTCAAAAATGAGTAAAAATATGTTTCTATTAATCCCACATATCTATTACTTCCAGTGATTTTTATTCCTTTGTGCAAATCCAGATTTTCATCTAGTATCATTTTCTTTTATCCTGGAGAACTTCCTGTAACATATCTTAGATAGGGCTGCTGGTGATGAATTATCTCAGCTTTAATTTGAGAAAGGATTTATTCTGCTTTCATATTTGAAAGATACTGTTGCTGGGTATAGAATTCTAGGTTGAGGGACACTTAGGTGGCTTGGTCGGTTAAGTGTTCAACTCTTGATTTCGACTCAGGTCATGATCTCACAGTTCATGGGTCTCTGTGCTGATGGTGTGGAGCTTGCTTGGGGTTCTCTCTCTCCCCCTCTCTCTCTCTCCTCCTCTGCTTGCACACTTGCATGCATATGCACTCTCTCTCTCTCAAAATAAATAAATAAACTTAAAAAAAGGAATTCTAGGTTGACAGTTTTTCCTCTCAGTTGTTAACACAGTTGTCAGTGTGATCTGGTTTGCATACTTTATGACAAGAGGACTGCCGCTTTGCCGTTGTTCCTCTGTATGTAATGTCTTGTCTTCACTGGTTGTTTTTTTTTTTTTTTTAATTTTTTTTTTCAACGTTTTTAATTTATTTTTGGGACAGAGAGAGACAGAGCATGAACGGGGGAGGGGCAGAGAGAGAGGGAGACACAGAATCGGAAACAGGCTCCAGGCTCCGAGCCATCAGCCCAGAGCCTGACGTGGGGCTCGAACTCACGGACCGCGAGATCGTGACCTGGCTGAAGTCGGACGCTTAACCGACTGCGCCACCCAGGCGCCCCTTCACTGGTTGTTTTTAAGATTTTTCTCTTTATCATTGGTTTTCAACAACTTAGTTATGATGTGCCTTGGTGTAATTTTTTTTAATGTTTACTCTATTGGGAGTTCAGTGAGTCTCTTGCATCAGTGGATTTATAGGTTTTGACAGTTTTTGGAAAAAAAATTTGATCGTTTCTTCAGATATTTTTTCTACATTCCCTTTTTTGCAGGGGAAGGGGGGGGTGTCTCCAATTATACATATGTTAGATCACTTGATATTGTCCTGTAGGTCACTGATATGTTCATTTTTTTTCAGTCCTTTCTTCTTTTTTTGGATATTTTCTATTGCTACATCTCTAAATTCACTGACATTTTCTTCTGTTGTGTCTGGTCCCCCCCTAATCTCCTTCATTATATTTTTCACTTTAGTTATTGTATTTTTTTCATTCTTAGAAGTTTCATTTGGGTCATGTTTGTATCTTCTATTTCTAGCCTCATCATGTTCACATTTTCTTTCACATTCCTGAGCACATATAGTATATTTATTATAGTAGTTTCAATATTCTTGAATGCTAATTGCATCATCTCTGTCAATCTGAGTCATTTCCTATAGATTAGTTTTCTCTAGGTCACTGGTCACTTTTTTCTGCTTTTTTGCTTGCCTTATTTTTTTTCCCGTTAGATGTCAGACATCATGAATTTTACTTTGTTGGGTGATTTTTTTTTTCTTAAAGGGTGTTAGACTTCATCCTGGTGTATAGTTACTCGGGGTCAGTATAACTTTTAAGGCTTGCTTCTGTGCTCTCTTAGGGTGAATCTGAAGCTGCCTTTCAGCACCACTACTAAGACACTTCCTTTCTGAGGACACTTCCTGATGCTTTATGCATCTATTATAAGATCTGTTCGCCTTGGCTCGTGGGAACATCAACTCTTCCCAGCACCATTTAAGCTCTGGAAATTGTTTGGCCTGTTGCTTTGTGATGGTTCTTTCCCCAGCCTCATGGAGTCCCCTTTCTTGTATGTGCATATCTGTATTCAGGCAAAGATTTAAGGATATCCTTTTCAGATATCCAGAGCTCTTTCTGATATTCTGTTCTTAACATTCTTGCTGCCTCTGTCTCCTTTAAACCCAAGAGACCAGCCTCTGTTTGGGTTCCCCTTCCCTGTGCTGCAGCCTGGAAACTGGGTCCATGCAGTAAGGTGGGAAGCTTGTAGGCGCCCCTATACCTTGTTTGATTCCTTTCTCTCAGGAATATAATCCTGTACTCTTGTTGTCCACTGTCTCTTGTTATTTGTTTCCTATATTTTATGTGATTTTATAGTTGTTTAAGACAAAAGGCTGAATCCAGTCCCTGTCACTCGGTCATGGCTGGAAGCAGAAGTGGGAGTATTTGCTTTCAGTATGCTTATTTTAGAGATAAGGAAACTGAGGCACAGAGATTCAGCAGCTTGCCCAAGATAACATTATTTAGGTGGCAGAGTCCAGGTTTGAGTCCTGGTCAGCATGCTCCACTAAACCATCAGCTCCTTGAGGTCTTGCCGGTCAAGTTCATTGCTCTGTCCTAGGCACCGAGGACAGCACCTGGCACATGGAGCTGGTACTCAGTAAATGCTGTTGAATAAGTAATTGACTGACCAATCTGGAACTAAACAGAGCTCTTTCGGGGAAGGAGAGAGAGGGTGCTCAGCCTTTCTTATAATGCCCCCTGGTTGTTTTATGCAACCTGCCTCAATGGTCCATGATGATTAACAAGTCCTGGGATCTCCAGGCCCCGGCATGCTTCTTCACCTACCCCTGCACGCACCTCGAAGATATTTCTGTGTGCAAGTAGCAGCTGGTACTTTCTAGTACCAAATCTGCTGTCTGGCTCCCACATTGAAACATATCATTTTAATCATGCACTTTCAAGCCAGGAAGCCAATTTGCATTACAAAAGTCAAATTGTTTCCCCAGTGGCAGCCATGCAAAAGACTTGGCTTCTTTTTCACTTTTGTCTAGTGTGGAAGTCCTAGACAAGCAGGAGCCCATCTTAATCTGAGTCGGGGCCACACAGAAAGAGGGGAGAAGAAGTCATCTGGCGTAGCACACCTCCCTCCAACCTCCCTGTTTCCTCCCCTGCCTTTTGGGTGGAAGAAACGGGACCAGAATTCTCTCCTGGTGGCCCCCTTCTCCAGAACCATAGTTCTGTTTCAGATGATTGCAGAGCAATTGATCGAATATTATATGCCCATTTCCACATCTGCATAATTTTGCATATTTACTTTATGGCCAAATCAACCCATTTGGATTCTCTCACTCCCTCTTCCTTCCTGCTTTTGATGGGTCATAAAGGTCTGGCTCAGCCTGGAAAAATGACCAGTTCTTCTGGTCTTGTTTTCTACAGGGCAAATTGAGTTCTTTTCAGGAGACTTCTGGGCGCCTCCTGGTCCAGCCTTCCAGAATTCAGTCCTTTGCTCCACGCCTCCGGCACCATGGCCTGGATGATGTCCTAGTCAGCTGAGGTCTGTGCCCAGCTGGGGTATGTGGAGGAAGTGGAGGGGTAGGAGACTGCTTGTCAGGAAGGTTTCAAGCAGACCGGTTGTCAGGCCGCCCTGCAGACAAGTGTCTCCCCAGGGATTAAGCTGCTGTCACTGTGGGTAATTGAATTCCTGCTCCCCAGCAGGACAGACTCTGGTAACCTTTAGGATTAATTGCTCTAACCAACCTCAGCTGCCTCCTCTGGCTGGCTGTCTTCCCCAGTCTTGATCAGAAAGCCCCAGGGGTTCAGTGTTGGATGGTGGGCATTGGGACAGGAGTGTGAACTGGAGACTTCTTGATCCGAGCCTCGAGAGAGTTCCCATGAATGCTTGCAGAGGTGCCCATGGGTCATGTCATGCTTCGCTTTTGAGACAAGGCCCGTTTATGCCATAGACCTTTCTCAGGGGTTAAATGAACTCTTTAGTTGAATGGTGATCTGAGGTGAACCACCATTCAAAAGAGGAATGCCACGCTGTCAACCTCCTCTCTTCCCAGGAGGGAATGGCAACAGCTCTCTTGTCACATCGGGGGATAAAGAGGGTTTGGGAGTCTGCTATAGTGAAAGGCTAGGGCTGGGGCTCATGGGCCACTGCAAAGTCATCCCTGCTGTGTTGTTCACCAGAACATAGCACCTAAGGTGGAGAGACAGGGCGACACTACAGTGGTGCTGCACGGAGCATCCATGATGACCTATGATAATAATTGCTAATATCTACTGAGTACTTACCATGACGCAGGCACCTTGCCTGTGCCTTACCTCATTTAATCCACACAGCAGCCCTGAAGGATGTGGCATTGTGATCCCCATCTCATAAAGGAGAAAACTGGGGCTGAGACATATTAACAGTGAAGGGCAAACAGAGGCTAACTGGCAGAGCCTTCAAAGCATGGCGCGTCTGTTACCAGACCCATGGCTTCATGCACTCTTGTCTTGGGAGGTCTCGACAATAGGACTTTTCCATTTTCTTCCTGGGTTTGGGCCGGGGTGGGGGGGGAAGGGCGGGGAAAGTTGGCAGTGACTATGGTGACACTGAGGTTTTATAATCTTCCACGTTAGTTTCCCTGTATCTTTCATACAAACCATGTGGCGGTTACAACATTGAAAGGCCTCTTGCTTTTGTCGTTACTATTCGCTAGTTGCATTCCCCTCCCTTCTCATGCTGCTCAGTAGTCCATCAATCAGCAAATACACCTTAATGTGGACTCAGTGTGCCTTCGTCGGATAGGGAGGGGGAGCCACCACTGTGCCCCATTAATCGGGTCCTCGCACACTAACCTTTATTTCGCGTGGCTCTGGCACTTTGCAATGAGCAAGTGTGTCATTGTGAGACTTTCCTGGAAAGCCTGACTGGCCACTCATTTGTTTCCGCTGCCACCTCCCCACCCCCTAGATGGCAATGGATGTTGCCATGACAACATAATCGGAAGCAATCACACCTATTGTGGGGCAGGGATGTTGACTTGCAGGAAAGAGCATGTGTGGGGCTGGAGAGAAGATGAGAGAAGCATAGACCTTCTTGTGCCCAAGAAGAAAGGAAATGAATTCAGAACTGGGGAGCCTCCCTTCTGAATTTTAAGTCCCCACCTGGTGCCTATGGAAACTTTATTTATACTCAGCAGGTCACATTGTTCTCCTCCCGACACAGTCTTACCGAAATAAGGAAAGAAAGAAATAAGAGGGCACAGGATCAGGGCTTTTGACTCATTTTGAACCAAAACTTCACCTCAGAGATGAGAAATTCCTTGTTATCCTAGTTTTGGTTTTTTTTTTTTTCTCTCCCGTCTTCCCTCCTTCCTCTCCTTTTCTTCATTTGTACACAACAGCACAGCCTCTAAAAAGTTGGGGAAGGCAGTGGGTGTCATTTCCCTAGGATAACCTAGGAGAACTCTGGTTTATTTTTGAGGCCAAAAAAAAAGTGTTGAATTAAGTCAAAGAAAGACTCAACCAAATCAATGGTCAGATTAGGAAATCGCTGGACCAGGGGAACCTGGTGAAATTGGCTGGATGTTGGGAAGGTTGTGGAGGGGCGGGGAAGAGCCACGCTGAGTGGGTCAAGGCTGACCCACCTTGAGCCAGAAGACCTGAGTTTCAGCTCTGCTGTGACCACCAGGGTAAGAGTAAGCCTTCCAGTCAGACCCCAGGTTCTGTTCCTGGCCCTGGCACTTACTAGCTTACAAGTTTAAATTTGGGCAAGCTGGGGTGCCTGGGTTGCTCAGTTCGTTAAGTGTCCAACTTCAGCTCAGGTCATGATCTCAGGCTCCATGAGTTCCAGCACTGTGTCGGGCTCTGTGCTGACAGCTCAGAGCCTGGAGCCTGTTTCAGATTCTGTGTTTCCCTCTCTCGCTGCCCCTCCCCTGCTCATGTTCTGTCTCTCTCTGTCTCAAAAATAAAAACATTAAAAAATTTTTTTAATACATTTGGGCAAGCTACCTAATATTTATTTGCCTCAGTCTGGGCTGATGGAGGATTACATGTGCTAACTCGGAATATTCTCTAAGCATTAACTGTAATTTTTACTGGGCAACTTGAACGAGTTATTTGACCTCCTTGAGCCTTGGTTTACTCACTAGTAAAATAGGAATTATCTGGGCCTCACAAACAAATATTTGTGAGGCTAAAAGGAGCGACCATTTAGGAGAGTGCCTAGGGGCTACTTTCCAGACATACAATAGATGCTAAATAAATGTCATTCAAATGTTAATCTATTATTCTAAGGGGAGAAGGGCTAGGATCACGACTCTCAGCCACCCATTCTGTGCCTTCTCACACAAAATATACCTTTAAAATGCCTCTGACAGACAACTCTTCATTTTCTCTTCCTCAACCGTCAGTTATTTGCAGAGCGCTGAACTTGGGTGGGTGCTGTGGAGAGCCCAAAAATGCAGAATTTCCTGCTTCCCAGTGCTTTTCAGGTGGCCAAGGGGAAAATACCAGTGCAGATAAAACAGTGATGTCTGGGGGCGCCTGGATGGCTCAGTCGGTTGGGCCTCCGACTGAAGTCATGATCTCAAGGTTTGTGAGTTCCAGCCCCACATCGGGCTCTTTGCTGACAGCTCAGAGCCTGGAACCTGTTTCGGATTCTGTGTCTCCCTCTCTCTCTGCCCCTCCCCGACTTGTGCCCTGTCTCTCAAAAATGAATCAATATAAAAAAAATTTAAAAAAAAATAACAATGACATCTGCACTGTCAACTACACATCTCCTGCACCCCAACTGTGCGAGGTCCGTAGTAGGTGTTGTTCTACAAATATATGTTGAATAAATGAATGAATGAATGTCAAATAGAAAGACGAGGAAGCACTAAGACACGCTGGGGACATTTTAGAGGGGCTGAATCCATTGAGCGCTAGGATGGTTACAAAGGTAGGAAGGCAGCTGGCATGTGAGCAGGACTTTGAAGTGTAGAAAAAACACCTGTACTTGTTTGTCTTCATCAGGACTCTTGTTTCCGAGCACTGAGTCCTCAGAGGGCAGGAACTCAGAGCTGTCCCTCCCAGTCCACTGGCCTGCCCTAAGCTCTGTTAGGTGCCATTTAGTCTTGCTTATCTACAGTATACATGCCTGTAGGAGGAATACAAAGGACACGTATTAGTTATCTATTGCTGTGTAACAAAGTACCCCAATACTTAGCGACTTAAAACAAGAAACCTCTACTATCTCACAGATTGGGTGGGTCAAGAATCCGCGTATGCGTTAGTTGGGTGCCTCTGGCTCAAGGATTCTCATGTGGTTGCAGTCAAGCTATCAGTGGAGCTCAGTTATCTAAAGGCTTGACTGTCAAGGTCACTGGCCCATCTCAGTCCCTCACCACGTGGCCTGCCTCTTGACATGGCAGCTGGTTTCCCCCAGGCAATCGATCTAAGAGAGAGGGGGAGCCCAAGGCGGGCACCACAGTCTTTTGGTATCTTGGAAGTGAGACTCCTGTCACTTCTGCCTCATCCTATTAGTTAGCAGCAAGTCATTAAGTTGAGCCACACACAAGTGTGAATGCCAGGAGGCAGGGCTCGTTAGGGGCCATTTGAAAGGCTGCCTACCGGAAGACACAGGATGGTTTTTCTTCCAAGTCCCCCAATCAGAAAGGAAAGCCACAGTGCACTGGACTAAGCGTCCTTTCCCCCGAGTTATTTCACACATGCATAAAGCAGACATCGCCTTCCAGGTCCCCTGAGGATGACATCTGGGACTTTCTGAGTGTGCCCCAGTGACGTGTCTGCTCCCTTGTGGAGATCAGTTCAGTTCCTCAACCTTATGGAGCACTTGTGGCCTTCGAAGTGTAGCGGATCACGAGGGCTGGATGAACACAGGGGAACAGGAATCCAGTGTGGGCAGGTGCAGAGCAGAGAGGGAATGAGGGCAGAGACGTCATCCCATAGAAGGAACTCTGAACCGATGCCAGAGGACCCGATGTTAGCCAGCAGTGGGGAGTGGCTGTTGTAATCGGCAGGGACAGTGAAAGTAGCATCCTGTGTGGGGACCACAGAGGCGTTGGGGCTGTAAGAGTGTGGGAGAGTCGGGAGCATGAAAAGCTCTGGGGGGCGCGGTCACACCTCACTTAAGGGAGCAGCAGATTCTCTAGTTTGGATCCACCTCAGTGGCCTCGGTCAGACTGGACTCGGGGGTGGACGCTCTTTGCACAGGTTGAGCTGGAATAAGGAAGGCGTTAAGGGTCACGACCTCATCCCCCACTTCCAACAGTGAGGATTGAGGGGCTGTTTCTGAGCCTAGGGTGGGACAGAGAAGCAAGGTGCAGGGAGCGGTGTCCCGAGACAGAACCAGGTCAAGGCCAGGGCAACATTCAACATTCAAGGCGCTAGTTTGGTTTGGTGAGACACATTATTTAAGTAATGTGGTGATATGGGTGTGTCACAAGCCACGAGGAAATGACCAACGGCCAGATAACTGATAGTGACACAGGGTCACACAAACTCAGAGAGGATGAAGCTTCTCTCTCCAGAGTGGTCTGGACAAGGTGGTAGCTTAGATGGGCCTTCCAACCCCAGGCAGAATATTCGCTAGGCAGGATGTGCTGCATCCCAGGCAGGGGAAGCAGCCCAAATGTTCAAGTGTGTTCATAGTCACCCCAGAGGCCAGGGGTCAGGGGAACTGATAGGGTGGGGGCTCTGGACCCCGACATGCCCTTCAGAGCAAAGAGTTCTACCTGCTTTCCTAGCCTGGGAGCCCTTTCTTCAAATTTAGGAGTCTAGGAAAGGAAAAGTAGCTTCCTCCCTGTGCACCGTCCATTCAAGTGTGGGACTCCCATGGCTACTTCTGGGCTCACAGCCCCTGTGAACACAGAGCTTGGAAGTAAGAGAGCTCCGAAAGTGGGTCAGGACACTTGGATTCCCTCTGGCTCTCTAGTCAGCTGGCTGTGTGTCTGCTGACAACTCACTGCCCCTCCCAGAGCCACGGGGTCCTCCCCTGTAAAATGAAGGGGACCAGAAAAGTGGTTCCCCATGCTGGATACCCATTAGAATGGTGCGAGGGGCTTTTGGAAGTGGGTGACGCCCCTTGAGAGAGGAGATGAGAGATGGGGTGGGGCCTAGGCATCGCTGTTCCTTGATACTGACCGACCAGGGGGTTCTGACATGCTGCCGGGCTGAGAACCACAGGAACCGCCGCCTCGCTGAGGTTCCCGAAGCATCGCCAGTTTCATGCGTGACTCCCAGAGGACTGCACACCACGGTCACCTGGGGACCAATAAACACTGCCTCTGGCTCCTGACACGGAATCTGCAGGTCAGAGTGAGACCCAGGAGTCTTCACTGAAGAATCTCCCCAGGAGTCTCGGACGTCACAGGTTCACAGTCCAGAGCTGGGGATCCATCAGGTGCCCTCATCCACCACCGTGGCTAGAAAACTTGTGTGTGCCCATTCTGTCACTTACTGGGGGTTCTTATGAAAGGCACTGAGCCTCTCCCTTCTCACATTCAATTGGAGTTCTAACCACTCCTCCCAGGTTTGTGACAATCAGCGTAGAGGCTGGTACAAATGGTATTTCTGTTTTTATTATTTTCCTGCTGCCAGAGTGTTCTGGGTATACGTTTCTACATTGGTACATCCTGCTTTGTGCCTCTGGGGGTACAGCGCCCAGCATCTGATGCTGTGTGGTCACAGAGGCTTAATCAAGGGGTGTGGATGGAGATAATGAAGACCGGGGCCTGCTCTGGAGTGTGCCTCAGAAATCCACTGAAAGAACAAGACCACGCAGTTTCTAAATCAGTCATTTGGGCTGGTTTAGCATGAAAGGCTCTGATGAGCCGGGACTGATTCATCCATTCTCGGTGTTCTGGGGAGGGCACATGGAAGAGGTCCCTGAGAATGCCGTGGACTTCCGGCATGAATAACGCCGCCTGCCTCCCCCTTCATCGCCCACAGGGCTGCACGCTCTGCAGGTGGCCTGGACACAAAGCCGCCAGCCCGGAGCAGCCAGGGCTGGCCAGGGCTGGGACAAGCCCACGAGGGTGGGCTGAGTGTGCATCCCGAGTGTGTCTCCCCACAGCCAGGCCCCTGTCCTCTCCCCGACTAGATTGTGCGAGGTCACCATGGTGACTTCCTATCCCCAGTACGTCAGGGCTCTATCAGAGCCGATCGGTGGCAGGTGCAGATAAGGGTCTCTAAGCAGGGGCGGCTGGCACGCCGGCTGCCGCCACCAAGCACAGCATTGATCTCGCCTGTGCCCGTGCCCAGAGGACGAGGGAGGCTGGGGGAGGAGGGAGCCCTTTCTATATTTAGCTCCTGCACTGGTACATCCTAGTGGACAGCTTCGAAAGAGGCTGACTTCCAGCCCAGCACGGGAAGGTTTAACATGCCTCAGTTAGGCACACCGTACATGGGCCGTGCTTTGCCCATTGAGAAGGTTTTGAAAAAATAGGTAAAAAGGAAAGTAGGAGAGAAGAGAACAACGACGTCAAGCTGATCTATAGCAATAAGGGGAAACTGCCCCTACACAGCCCCTCTACCCACCCACCCCCACCCCTGTCCCTGGACCTACTGGACAGTGGAGGGGGGCCACCCCGGCAGGCACTGGAAAGGGCAACAGGAGCATCAGAGAACAGGATTCTCTGGATTGTTGAGCAGTTCGATCCTAGAGACCCCACCCAGAGCAGAAGCAGAGCCCAGGGGGAATAGAGTATTTTCCCCAGGGTCCTAGATAGGGACCCTTCTGAGGGGCCCCACATTTGGAAGGCGGCGCAAGAGGGACTTGGGTCACTGGAAATCCGGGTCAATGGCCTGATGGCCTGGAGATTTGTTCTGAGTCTCCAGCCTCCCCCATGCAAAGCCCTTCAAAGAAACAAGAGAGAGAAGCAGCACAACAGGGGGCCAGAGGGCTGACAAATTGTTTATGTGCTTGAATTCACCAGGTAATTGCATATCCCTTGCTTTGCCTCTGCTGCCCAGGCCATGGCCTTTCCAGTGGCCCTGACTGAGCTCCTTCAGCCCCAGGTGTGGTAGCGAGGTCAGCACAGGAGAGACTGAAGCTCTGGCCTCTCCAGGGTTCCTGAGATCCCAGGAACACAGGCATGAACGGGAGATAGAGGACAGACACAGGGACGTTCATGCAAATAAGCGTGATGTGAACTGGCAGAGGGGCCGTGGGAGGAGCAGTCAGTGGGTCTGGGGGACCATGACTAAGGGTGGGGGCCCGCTTGGCTCAGGCCTTGCACCCCTCGCTGGCCAATCTGCGTGGGGAGTATCTAGCCGGCCTATTATTCTTCAGCGATGTCAGTGGTGCGGGGTAAGGCATTCAGTGCCATGTTCATTATCATTGCTCAAATTTTGCTCAAATATGGCAGTGGATGCAAATGACCCTGCTGCTTAATGAGCAAGTTAAAAGTCAGATCAGAAATCAATGGTTTTTCTGCTGGAGGCTTTGCTCTGTGGCGTCACTCTGAGCCTTGGAAAGTAGTGGCCTTCAGAGGCCTGAACCGCAGCCGGCCGGGGCGGGGGTGGGGGGCACTGAATGGGTGCTATCTCCTGGGTTCTTGGCTTTATGTGAGCTGGGACGTTTGGAGCATCTTCCCTCCCCTGCTACATTCATGTTGCATGATCCCTCCAGCCACCTGTTCAGCCTTTTCTGCCCTCTCACCTGCTGGTAATAAGTAGGCCCAAGGGAGACCATAGAAAACAGCCAGGTATTGGAACTGGCATTTCTCTTGTGTTCCCCCCTAGTCTGATGGTCACCAGGCTCTCAGAGACGGTGAGCTGGGCCAAGTGTATGTCACAGACCAGTGCCAAAGTGAAAGGGTCCGACCTCGCTCTCTGGATAGTCCTGCTCCAAAACATATTGGGTCAAGAATTCATTCTGGGGGTGCCTGGGTGGCTCAGTTGGTTAAGCATCTGACTTCGGCTCAGGTCACAATCTCACAGTTCGTGGGTTCAAGCCCTGAGTCAGGCTCTGTGCTGACAGCTCAGAGCCTGGAGCCTGTTTCAGATTCTGTGTCTCCCTTTCTCTCTGCCCCTCCCCTGTTCACACTCTGTGAACATTAAAAAATAATTTAAAAAAAAAAAGAATTCATTCTGGCCATCAGGGGTCTGTTTCTGGAAGCCTGCAGCCTATGCTTATGTCTGTGCACAAGGATTCGTATATATGTAATGTGTTTATCTATCTACATATGTAACTATGCATCTTTAAAAATATATATTTATACGGGACGCCTGGGTGGCGCAGTCAGTTAAGCATCCGACTTCAGCTCAGGTCACCATCTCATGGTTTGTGAATTCGAGCCCTGCATCGGGCTCTGCTGACAGCTCAGAGGCTGGAGCCTGCTTCAGATTCTGTGTCTCCCTCTCTCTCCGCCCCTCCCTCTTTCTCTCTGTCTCTGTCTCGCTCTCAAAAGTAAATAATAAACATTTAAAAAGTTTAAAAAATATATATTTATAGCAAAGCACTACGCTACTCTTTAAAGTGTGTTGGAAATGCGCAGGCGAGTAAGTGAAGATGATCACATTATTTGTGGAGCACTAGTAGATTCCAGGCTTTGTTTTAGGTGCTTGGCAGCAGTGTATTTAACTTGTGCCTCACAACAACCTTGAGACGTTAACCCCATTTTGCAGATGAGAACACTAAAGACTGGAGAGGTTACACTTGCCCAGGGGCGTCACACTGGAAAGTGGCTGGCAAAGCTCCGACTTGAATCCAAAGGATCTCCTGACCCCAGTGCTCTGAACCACTAGCCATGAATCACACGTGGCCCTTTTCTCAGGGACTTTGATGCTCAGTGAGCAGAGACAGCCATGTTTACACACTGCGATAATTGCAAAGTGGTGAGGAGGCAGGCGTGGGAGTAGAGTCCGCTTGTCTCTGAGCAAGAATGCCATGCTAGGTCCAAGGTCCTGCCCAGGAGCTGTAGGCACGGTAAATGGAGTGGCCTGGGGTCCTCCGTTTCTATGGGGCTCTGCCTTCACTCCATGGTCTCTCTGTTCCCTTCTAGCACTGATGCTAATGTGTTCTCATGGGGCACAGGGCTCCTGGGGACCTGGGGATAAGACCATGGTGGGACCAGCTTCTCTCAAGGACAGTCTGGTTCTCTCGCTTCCTGCAGGGTGAGGTCAGGCTGAGGCTTTGGGACCCTGGTCAAGAGGTGTTGCTGGGTCTTTATAAGCACATCTCCCAGGGAAGAGAAGGTATTCTTCCTTGCCCCGTCCCCAGGAAGTATTGGTGATGAGCCTCCCTGCCCCACACACAGGTAGGGCGTTCAGTGCTCTGTTTTAGCATTTATTGTCCTGGCCCATTTTTATGAGATCTTATTCTCCAGCCTGAGAGCGGCTCCTCTAATTCACAGTGCTTATCTCCATATCCCTAGTGCCTAGCTAGGGGCCTGCCGTTGCACAGCAAGTGAGCTGTGATTATTTGCTGAAGACCTACATGAAAGTTTTCCACTAGCCTTTAGAATACAATCTGAGTGTTTGGCCCAGGCTGGAAGACATTTATGCTAATGAGTGTGGATTCCGCCTTCCCAAGGAGAAGGTAAATCCTTTAGGAGGGTAGCTTGACTTAATTCTTCTGTATCTTGCAAAGGACCTCCCCCATTCTGTGCATAAAGATGTACTCAGTGTAAACTTGTTAAAATAAATGGAATGGAATACAACATGTCACCCTTTGGACTGCTTAGATTCTCTGGGCGTGTCACTCTGTAGCCTTAATTACCTGACTTTATATCAGCTCTGGGAACCAGTCTGACTGGAGGAGAAGAGATTGCTTCCACATAATAACTAACAGTAATAACTGCCTTATATTGAATGCTGCATGTATGACATCGCTGTGATAAATGCTTTACTACCCTCATCTCATTTAACCCCGGTAACAATCTTGTATTCATTTATGCACTCGTCCAGCCTGCAGTTTCCAGCACTCACCGCTAGGGAGGCGCTGGTAGACACCGTCTGATTTTCCCCATTTTACAGAGGAGGAAATGGACTCGGGGACTCCGACTCTCAGTAACTTGCCTGCGGTCACAAAGCTCCTAGGTGGCAAGACGGGGTCTTCTTTTTTCTCTTCACCGGGTCAGGGAAATGGCATCCGCTCTCCCAGCTCACGTTTGTAGCTAGTTTGCAGAGTGGGGGTTCCTGCTGGGTTCCTGTAGAAACCACAGTTCCTCATGCGCAGGGATGTTTGGCAGGTAAACATAGCTGGCCAGCAGCCCCTAAAGTCCTCTCTCGGGGGAGGGGGGATGAAGGTATTGGGGAAAAGCACCCGCACCTGTCTCTCAGACTCAGCATCGCCCAGGCTTCAAGGGGGAAATAAAGACCTCTTTCCTGCCAGAGGTGACACAAGGCAGTGGTGCAGGGGATGAAAGGAGAGGCTTGAGTGAGGGTCCTGGGGAGAGACTGGAGGAGGCATGAGTGAGGTGACCAGCAGCCCTGCCGATGGCCCTGATTGTCCCCTGCTCTGGGCCATGTTGAACAGAGTCTCTGGGAGACTGTGCATGGATGTGGTGGTCCCCCAGGGACTCCCGCGGAGCCTGTGATGGAGTCTCAGACCACCCTTCTGAGCACGTCCCATACCCCCCATGCGGTCAGGTGGCTGGCATGGGGGTGTCCAGCAATTCCAGTCCCCTCTGCCCTCCTTTGCCAGCACCCTACTCTCACACATGCGTATGTGTTCACACCCTACACTCACATGCACACGTGTGTGCTCACACACATCCTAAGAGGAAATTAAAAACAACCTTCCCAGCTCTATACAGCGAATGGGATTTGATCTCCTGCTTTGACGGACTCACTGAGGTTGGGCGAGGAAGCAGGATGCTACAGGGATTGGGTCAGGGTGTGTGGTTGGTGAGGAACTGGGTAGACATTTCTGCAGACACATTGTTCCTCTCACCTGGAGCCAGAAGCAGAGGGCCCAGGGCCTCCTGTCCTTCCTACACATGCCCCCCGACCCCCACCGCCCCAGGAGGGAAGCAGAGGCTAGAAGAGGAGAGGGGCTAACATATGCACAGGGCCTCCTCTGCTCCTGTGCCTTTGTGCTGTGCCTTACTTAGTCCTCACAAGAGCCAGCTGAAGGGCCAGTGTGAGCATCCCTGTTCTATAGATGAGGCAGTCAGGGCTCATGGCATTCTCGCTGGAATAGTGACACATTAGAGATTGGGCCAAAAGCAGGGAAGATGCTGAGCAAAGGTTTGAGAGTGACCCCGGCACAGGCAGATTAGCGGCTAGATGCCCCTTGGGAGAAGTGTGGAGCCCTGAGCCCCTAATGCTGGGAGGCTGGAGCGAGGGAGATAGCACGCCTACCACAGCCACTAGGGGGAAGGGACAGGATCGTGCCACCCCCCTGGATCTAGGGTGATAGCCAGTATCACTGATCACAGGGGAAGGAACAGTTGAGATGGTGCTGAACCCCTGGCAAATCTGGTCCTTAAGTAGAGGAGTCAGGGGATCACCATGTCGGGCTGGGTGCTGGCCCCACAGCTCCCGCGTGGGGAGGCCTTGGAGTATGTCCCCTACTCCCACCTCTGCTTCTGGCTATGACCTCAGCTTAGACCTCACTTCCTCTGGGGAGCTGTCCCCACCCCCACACTATGGTTTCTGCTCTTTCTATCCCCCAGACCCCTTCACCTAGGACTCTGAACTCCTGGAGGGCAAGACCCAGGCTTTGTTTATAGGTAAAGGCTCACACTCAGTAAATAACCAAGTGCAAAACACACACTTAGTGCCACTCTACTCAAGCGATTTCATTTCACTGAGCATTAACTGAAAGTCACCTTGTGCTAGACCCCAGAGACCCAGTGTTGAATAAACAGTCCTGGCCCTTAGGAGGCCCACAGTCTCGCAGGGTGGATGGTCACACACCCCCAGCCATAATCCCTTCCAGTCAATGTCAGGCCAGGATCAGGATGATAGCTGCACTTTTCAAGCATTTCTGATGTGCCGGGCTCTGGAGGTGCTAGCCGTGAGTGGCAGGACGGCAGATGAAGGGGCAGTTTCCAGCACCCCTTCTCAGAGCCAGCAGCTGGGCTTTTTGGGATTAATTTTAATTTCCCGCTGCAGGGGCATAATCAAGGTAAAGATGGAGATAAAAATGAAAATGACTGGAGTCCTTCACTCTCTAAGTGCTCCACACGGATTAATTTATTTCTCCTCACAGTCCCTGTGGCCCCTATCTTACAGCTGAGAAAACGGAGCCATAGCAGAGAAATGACATGGCCAGGGCCACAGCTTACAGCATGGGGCTGGGATCCAAAGCCAGCAGCCAGCCGGCTTCCTGAGCTCATCTCCCAAGGATGCCCAAGGGCTGACGAGGCTGAGTAGGGAGAGAGGGTATGTTTTGTGGAAGAAGGGCTGTGTTCGAAGATGGGGAGACCTCCAAGGCCCCAAAGCCTTTGGCGGTCTAAGGCAAGTTTGGAAATAAAAAGTGTTTTCTCCTTTACAACTGACCTGTGCCTATCCATCCTTCAGATTCCTTATGGAAATAAAGTACAAGGTGCAGTCATCTGTCTGAGACCTGGTTCTAGAGACCAGGACCGAATACCCTTTACACTGCTGTTCCCACCGCTGTTCCCTTCCCATCCATCTAAACACCTAAGCCCACAGGCTGCACCTACACCCTCACCCTACCTCCCTTGCCCACATCCGGATGATCTAGCCTCTTCCTGCACCCCAGGCACCCACACATGGGCCCATCTGTGTTCGCTTCATCTCAGTGCACACCCTTTAGACCCTTGTGCACAGCCCCACATGGTCCCACCTGTGCAGGCACACACACACGCGGCTACACATTCTCCCACTCCTGTGCTCCCAGATTCCCCCCACATTCACGGGGATACACACAAGCCCCCACCGCACACAAAACCAGAGGCAAAGTCTGAAAGGACATGTGGACTGAGGTCCAGGCAGTTTTCTGGGGTGAGGAGACTAAGGAGAGAACAAACCCAGGACGGCAGAGAAGACCCCCTCCCCAACCTCTAGGCTCTGAGGACCACCAGGGGGCAGCAGCCCCGAGGCTGGGGGCTTTGGTGCAGTGGAATTGTTTGATTGTCACAGTTGAGAAGCTGGCAACCCCAAGGAACCCCACAAACCCCGAGTGCCAGCAAGGATTTAAGAAAGCCCCAGAGTTACGTAGATCCAGTATGGTGATGATGGTCATGAGAGGCCTTGCTAACCTTGGCTGCGTGCCAGAACCCTCTGTCCACTTAAGCTTGTGTAAATGCATTTAATCCCTATAACGACCCATGAGGAAGGTACTGATGGTAGTCCCACTTTAAAGAAGGTAAAACTGAGGCACAGAGAGATTAATTAAGTAGCTTGTCTGAGGTTTAACTGCTAATCAATGAAGGAGCCGGTATTTGAACCTAAGCCGTCTGAGAACCCATGCCGTTCAGCATTTGATGATACTGCTCACAAAGGGTGAGCTATCTCCCATTTTGGCATGACGCTTTAGAGTTTGCAAAGCATTTTAAACACACTTTATGGAGGTCAAATGGGCTAAAACCCGGTGGCCCCGGAGGTGGTTCTCATTCCTCCCGTTTCACAGGTAGAGAGATGGAGATCAAAAGTTTAAATATACTGTATACCAGACAGCTGGTAACAGAATACACCTCACGCCCAGCTTTGTTGGGTCCGGACAGCATTGCACAGCTTCTGTGATGCCACGCCCAGTCACCTCCTCGTTCTGGGCCTCAGTTTCCCCATCTGTACCACAAGGAAGAACCATGCCTGCTCCCTCCTGGTTTCTAGGAACATGTAAGTGTAAAATAGGAGGTAAAGCAGTTTGATGTCTTCTGGGTAAAGAGCCAGGGAAAGGTCCCCTCCTAGTGCCTCTGTCTTTTGTTTTCACCACAAGTAACTTGGAAAGCAAGTGAGCTCTTGACCATCATGCTATGCAGAGAGGTGATGGACTGCATCATCCGAAATCTGACAGAGTTGGGTTCAAATTCTGCTCTGAGGAAGTCCCTTGACCTCTCTGAGCCTCTGTTTGCCCCGCCTTCACGGGCTGGTGCACCTGCCACCAGGGCCGTTGTGAGGAGAAAGGAAGGGATGTGTGAGAAGCGTCTGGCCATTCCGCAGGGAGTGTAAGCACCCACACTCTGGCTGGGAGTCACCGAAAATTATCCTCATTATTTTTATCTTTAGTCCTGGAAGTGCCCGTTTCTGAGGGGATGTCGCCACAGCTTCCTGAACTTCTTCCTCCTGGCATTGAACCAGGCTTTCTTCGAAGAAATGCTTTGCCACACTTGCTGTGGTCCCAGATGGGGGACTAGTCATATCCTTGCCCCTGGGGGTTCGAGCCTCCCCTCCCCTCAGACGGTCCTGCTGGGGGAGGCTGGCAGCCTTTCTTCCTAAGCTTCCTGCCCCCCACCCCCCTCGCTGGGCCCTGTGGAGAAGGGGTTACTCCGCAGCCCCCTGACTCATCCCTCCGCTGAATAATCCGAGAAGGTGACTGATTTAGGGAACATGCCAATCTGATATCAGGGCCTGATCACTGGAACACAGCTCCCTGGGGAAGAGAAAATGAAAAAATATGACTAAACTATCCTCCCACACGGGCTGTCATTAAAACAGTGCTCGGTATGTCACAGATATTTTTGCTTCGTCTCCAAATAATTTGTTCTTCCAACTTAAAAAAAATTTTTTTAATTTAATTTTTATTACCCCTTCCTCCACCTCCCCGTTTGGTGTGCACTTTGCTCTGGGAGGCCAAGGAGAGGTGAATGCGTGTCCTCCCTGCCCTGGCCCTGAAACGAAAGGCAGATAAGCCCCCCCCCCAAACCCCACCCGCCCTGCCAGGCTGGTCTATACAGCCAGGTCCCACAGCCAAGGCAGAATCCTCCCTCTCCCTCCCTCCTCGCCTTCCCCTTCCCCTCCTTCCTCCTCCCCCTTCTTCCTCTCCTTCCCCTTCCCCTTCTTCCACCTCCCCCTCCTTCCCCCTCCCTCCCCCTCCTTCCCTCTTCCTCTCCCTCCCCTTCTTCCGGACCTTCTGCTTGGCCGCCTCCCATCTCTTTCCTCCTCTTCCTCCTTCTCTCCATCTCCCCCGCCCCCCATAACCACTCTGTCCCTCCTCCTGCTGCTGCTCTAACTCTGGCCCCTGCCCCAGGGGGTGGCTGGAGCATACCATGAACTGAGGTCTCTAAGACCCACCCTGGCCTGTGCAGGCCCCACTGCTGAGGCAGAGTCGCTTTGGGTAGTTGCTTGGGAGGAAGAAATCCTCAGACAGGCGGGACACACACAGGTCCAGACCCCCGCCTACAGGTCCCATAGCACAGTGGGAGAGCCTCCTTCTCCAGCCTTGAGGTACCCGGGTGCCTCCAGGCCTGGAGAGGCTCGGGCAGCCTCCACGGACCCCAACTAGATGCTTCCTGCATTGCCAGCCACGCAGCCCCGTTTGATAGTGGTCACTCTGCCACCGTTAGCTCCTGGGGACAAAGTCAGTCAGTGTTTATTACATGCAGGTACTGGGGATGGGGGTGGGGGGGCACAAATAAGATGGAGTGTTCCTGCTTCTGCATTTGGGGGATGGGGGGACACAAACAAACATGTAAACAGACAAGCACACAAGTGACTAAGATAACTTCAGCCAAGTGCTATGAAGGAGATGCAAGAAGGGAGGGTAGGAGAGAAAGACAGCTTTAGGCAGGGTGCTGACAAAGGGCCTAGGTGACCCTGATGGAAGGAGTTCACTCTGCAAAGATGCAGGGGGAGAGCGTTCCAGGCAGAAAGAGAACACACGGAAAGAGCGTGCAAATGACTTGACTCGTCTGAGAGACAGGAGGGAGGCCATGAGGCTGGGGCCCCTGAATTACTGGGCAGTGAGGGGGCAGCCAGCAGCAGACCACCAGGCCCTCACTCCCTCACAGGCCAGGGGAAGATCTGGAAGATTTTAGGTACAGTGGAAAGCCACTGGAGGGTTTGAAGCAGCGGGTGATTTGATCTGGCTTGTGGTTTAATCGCTAACTGGCTCATGGATGAAGGACAGGTTGTACGGAACAAGAGGGGCCAGAGAGCCCAGTGAGGAGGCTGATTGCAGAAGGAGCAAGGGGGTCTTAGATCTAGCTCTTCTGTGCTGCCCCCCAGCTGCAGAGTACCCATACCTACATGTCCAAAGCAGAGCTGTCGGTTCCCATTTCCCTGAATGCCACGGAACCCGGAGTCAGCGGCCCCACCGTACATCCCGCTGTCCAGACCAAAGATTGAGGCATCACTGGAGACTGCTGTCTGCTTCTCAGCTCCAGAGCTGGCTGCACCTCCCAATGCACCCGACTCTGACCACTTCTCACCACGGCCCCCGGGACTTGTGTTGATCTCCCAGGCGGGGGATGGGGGAGGCACGAGGGCTGGCTTGGCTCTTTGCCAGCTCTAGTCTAGTCTTCCCAGCACAAGGGACAGACCCTGTGAAGAGGCTAACCCAGGGTGGGGCACAGAGTAGGTCAGAGGAGCACTTGCTGAGTGTTCAGCCGGTATCCCAGGAAGGATTTCGTGTGCATGGGAACTCCGTAAGGACTTAGGGATTTTAAAACTATCCCCCCATCCCCCGCCCCACACATACACCTTATTCTCCAGCCTCACCGCCTTATAAACCGGTGGGTGGGAGGCTTTGTCACACCCGCAAGCCTTCCTACATGTCCCCCATCTCTCTGAACACCTCCTGACGGCCTTCTCCCCACAGTCCCTGGCAAACTCCTAGTCCTCCTCCAGGCACCAATGTGTCACCTTCTCTGCGAAGTGTCCCCAGGCGCCACCTCCCCTGCCCCAGCCTCCTGCCTAAGGGGAGTCCAGAGCTTCCTGCTCAGAGCTACCCTGTACTCATGTAGATGCCACAGCCTCATCTCAATACGTGGTGATGATTGATCTGCCTGCCTGTCTCCCTTGCGGAACTGTGAGCCCCCAGAGACCAGGGACCGTCTTCCACCATCTTCCTGTGCTCGGCCTGGAACAGCTACTCAACAAGCCTCTGTGGACCCAGAACCTTCCCTCTTGGTCACCATTTCAGCTAAAAGCCAAGCTGTCTGATCACATTTGCAAATCTAAGGCTGCTCACCATGTGGGATCAACCCTGAGCAAAACCCACCCCTTCCAGGAAGTCTTTGATTTGGAAGGATGCTTTGCTGTATCCTCCCAGAGCTTGGGCTCCCTGCTTCAGTTCCATGCCTCCCTAGAATGTGGCTTCCAGGAGGTCTCCCTGCCTGCTTCCCTTCTGTTCATTAATGGATTCAGTAGATAGTTATTGTTCAGACTCAGCTGAAATGTCAGAGACTCCGTCCCTGAATGCCAGTCCGGAGAGCCCCGGCCACCTCCCCATTGTCATTCTCTGCGTGGTACTATGGTAGCTTTGACTTACATGCTTGTTGATTTATTTATTGTATAATCTCCTCCAATATGATGCACGTTCTAGGAAGCAGGGCCTGGTCTGTCTCACTCATGGCTGCCTCCCGAGTGTCCAGAACAGTTCCTGCCAGGTGTTCAGCCCTCAGGAACATTCTGTGAACAAACGATTCTTGAGCTCTCCCTATATATAAAGTGTTGCTACAGGCACCATGGCCCTTTCCCTCGGAAAGCATGCCATCTGCCTGAGGTCTCAAGGCTCACTGGCTTGGCTAACTGGCTGATGGATTGGGGCAATGCCCAATAAATGATACCCAGGTGCTGTTAGCATCAAAGTGGAGGAGAGTCTGGGCACCAGGGCAACAGGGCAGTCTTGATGGAGGGCATGAGGACAGGGGCAAGGTCTGGACACTCGCTCTCACTGCCAGGCTTCTGCCTGTGTTGTTCCCCTGCCCGGAAGACCCTGGACTTCCATGTCACAGCTTGGGAATGGCCTTGCATGTCTTCACACACACACACACACACACACACACCCAGAAAGTTGGCTAAATGGGGACAAAGGTAAATGGGGACAAAGGTGGCATGTGATTCGTCTTCAGTTCCCCGGAACCTGACACTGTTCCTAGAACAATACATGAAGAAGGGGGTTTCTTCCCTTCCCTGGTGGGCAGGGACCTCCCTAAGTACAGGTACCAACATGTTTGTGTATCCAGCACATATTCATGGAGCGCTTGCCCTGTGCCAGGCCCTGTTCTAGGCTCTGGAGTTACAACTGTCAACCAGACAGACAGCACTCCCTACATTCCAGAGGCTGACATACTAGTCGGGGGACAGCAAGAGAAGTAAGTTAGAGTGCCACGTTAGATGGTGACCAATGTGATGGGGAGCAACAAAGCCGAGAGGCAGCCAGGCAGCGTCAGGAGTGCCATGCTTACGAGGGTGGTCACGGGTGGTCCCCGAGAAGGGCTTGGTGATACCCTGGGGGAGGCGAGGGGACCAGACATCCTGTTATTTCTTCATTCTTGAAACACTTTCTCCCTTTCCTTCCCCCACCACTTCCCTCTGTGCTTCTCTTTGCAGTAAAACTCCGTGAAGGAATGTTCTGCTTCTCCTCCTCCCATTCTCTTCCTTCTTGTCCTCTTTTCTTTCTAACTTGATGGCCATTTACTGTGTGGCCCATGTGCCCGGCACCTTACGAGTGCTCACTGATATAATCCTCCTAACGGTGGCCTCAGATTCAGAAACAGAAGCGTTGAGAGGTTAAAGAACTTGCCTGAAGTCACATAGCTGGTAAGAGGCAGAGCAGGACTTGAACCCTGGCCGGTTGGGGCCCAGACCTGTGCTCTCAGTCACTGTGCTACGTGGCCACTTGGTGCCACACCCTCTAACGCCACCACTCTCCTGAAACTCGGATCGGATCGAGATCACCTGTGGCTCTGTGTTGCCAGATCCCAAGATGGCCTCTCACTCATCCTCTCCCTGCCCTCAGGGCAGCACTTACCACGTTTGGTCACTCCCTCTTCCTCTACTTGCTTTCTTCCCCCGGCTTCTGAGCCACCACACCTGCCTGATCTTGCCCCCTCACTTTCACTCCCTGTCTTGATCCTTTGCTGGCTTCTCTCCCCCGACCCTGGGATGGGGTAGAACCTGGAGCTGGGTCCTTCATCGTTTTCTCCACCTGCATCCACTCCCTGCTCCTTCTGTCTGTTCTCCTGGCTCTCAGTGCCCTGCATGCCTACTCCTGTGTTTATAATTACCGCACCGAGCTCTCCCCGACCGCAGACTCCTCCGTCCATCTGAGCTCTTCCCTTTGCCGCTGCGATATCTCACAGACATCTCAGAGCTAACGTGTCCAAATGGAACTGGTTTCCCTGCCCCATCTTGCATGGCCCAAACCCGGTCTGCCCATATTCCTTGTTGAGTGAAAGCACCTGCTTTTCAGGTACTCAAGCCCAAAGCCTTAGAGTTATGTTGAACCCCCCTGCTTGTCTCCTGCCCCACATTCCATCTGTCAGAGACTCCTGCTGACTCTTCCTCCAGAGCACACGGCACCTGATCACCCTCACCGTCTCTACTCCTACCGTTGGTGTGAGCCACCCTCCCTCCTGCGTTCCTGCAACGTCCTCCTGGTGGGGCCCCTACTTGCATCCTTGACCCCTTATCGACTCTCATCAGGGCAGCCAACGCACCCCTGTTGCAACTTGAATCACAGCATGGTTTCCTCCCCTGAGAACCCCGCTGATGGCTGTCCTTTCATCCAAAGGCAAAGTCTTTATGGTGCCCTCCATTCCGGCCCCCAGAGCCCCTTTGAATTCGTGGACCTCTCCCTCTTGGTGCTTCAACATTCCAGGAAAGCTCCCATCTCAGGACTTTGCCCTTGACTGTTCCCATGGCCTGAAATGCTCACCCCAGATGCCTCATGGCCAACTTCCCGGATGTCACCTTTGGGAGAGAGGCTGCCCTGAGCTTCCAGGCTTCCTGCTCCCCCTCACTCTTCTGTTTTGTCCTCCGTAGTACTTTCCACCTCCTAACATATGGTGTGGTTGACTTAGTTGAGTCAACTTCCCCTCATAGCATGTGAACCCCGCTGGGAACAACAGTCTTTGTTGTGTGCAATGATATTCTAAGCATCTGAGAGACACCCCAACAGACCAGTGCTCTGCAAACGCCTCTGAGTGCCTATCTGAGTGAAGACATTCCAGGCAGGGGGACCAGTGGATGCTTGGGTTGACCGTGTCCTCCCTGCCTGCCTGAGCAGGGTCAGGTCCATCATTCTGTCCATGGAGCAGACCTACTGGCAAGGCTGTGGCATCTACCCCACACACACACACTTTGGGCGCACCTCTGTTCACGTATGGGGTGACATTGGCGGCCTCGCCCAGGATGAGTGGCAGGGTGCTGAGCGAACCCCGGGACGGACTCCTTACTTTGAGGTAGACACGCTGCCCTGCTCTGAAGAGTGATACACCACCTTCTGTGTGCCTCTGCTTCCTTGGGAGACACGGCCAGAGAACACCTGTGCGTCAGCAGTGAGTGAGAGTCAGATGCATTGCGCTGGGCCATGAGGCAGCCTTCCACCCTGTGACCTGCTGTCCCCCCTCCCCGACCCCAGGGCTGTCTGCCTGCTGCCACTTCCTTCTCTTTTTTCTCCAAATGTATGTTTGTCTCTTTCTGCTGCTACTTCTCTGTTGTCCCTTCTCCCTGGTCCTGTCTCCCCCCCACCCCCCACCCCAGCAGAGGCTTCTGTCTCTCTCTGTCTTTGGGTTTCTCTCTATCTGGGTCTCCGTGTCCCAGTCTGCGTTTTCTCCTCCATTCCACCTCTCCCTCCGAGTCCTCCCCTTCCTTTCCTGTAATTAGCACCTTCCTCCCACTCTGGCTTCTCCTCCTGGCCTCTGGCCTTTGCGGGGGGGGGGGGGGGGGGGTGGGGGGGTGGGGGGGTGGCAAGGCTCTGTCCAGCGGAAACTCCTGTATCTCTTCCTTCTCATCCCCCGGCAAAGGTTTCCATCCACGACGGTTCTGGTTGAGCATAGCCAGCGGTCAGTCCCAACCCTCTTAGTGCCTCTGTCCTCTCTACAGCTCACTCTACTGACACTCCGGTCCACCCACCCGGGGTGACCTTGTCCCAGCCCCACAGTGTTGGCCTGTCTGATGCCCCACGGCCTCGGCCAGGACCTGGGACTTTTCCACTTTCCCCAGGGCCCACCCTGTGCTAATTTTCTGAGGCTCGTGTGTAAACAGGCTCCCTGGGAAAGTTCTCTGAATGGTAAATCCTTCTCTGTGGCTCCTTCCCACCGGGCCAGGACTTCCCATTCCTGGATGCTCCAAAGTGAGTCCTTCTCATGTTAAGCCCAGCCTACCTTTCTCTTTTCCAGTCAGCGTGTCAGGTAACTTTTTTTTTTTTTTTAATTTTTTTTTCAACGTTTTTTATTTATTTTTGGGACAGAGAGAGACAGAGCATGAACGGGGGAGGGGCAGAGAGAGAGGGAGACACAGAATCGGAAACAGGCTCCAGCCTCCGAGCCATCAGCCCAGAGCCTGACGCGGGGCTCGAACTCACGGACCGCGACGCTTAACCGACTGCGCCACCCAGGCGCCCCAAGGTAACTTTTTAAAAGTGAGCACCAGCCTGTGCTTTATGTGCTTCGATTCAGCCAGTTTTAAATCTGGCGTACTTGCTGTCTCTTCCTTTTTCCCCACCAGGGAATGTTCACCCCTGCTACTCCATGACAGAGGAGTCGTGGGGCACTTGAGGGGTCCTTTCCTTTTGGAGGTCTGTTTCGCTTAGGAATATCGTTAAGGACTTGAAGGCAGCGAAACACGTCTGTCCTGGCTCCCAAATGAGGCTGAGAAGAATTAGGAGGTTTTGGGGGTTTTTGTTTCTTCTTTCCTCTCTCCCCTCCCCCTCCTCTTTCTTCTCTAGTCTGACCACTGCTAAATGATTGTCTATTTTTGTCATTCTCCCCTCTATCTCTGGAGACATCTTTTCCGTCCCTCCTCACCCCCACCTTCCAGAAGGGCATTTGCTGAAAAGTGGTCGCATACTAGAGTGGGATCATGCCCATGAAGGAGCTTCGTGCGTTGGTAGGTGAAATATCTCAGGGTTTGTAAGTACCCTCACAGCCTACGTGGACAGATGGGGCGGCTCTCCACTGCCAAGCAGTGTTTCTTACTGGCTCACCCCTCTCTGACTCCTAACTGGCACCACCCCCACCCAAAACCTCCAATTTTTAGCCTTGATAAATACTAGTAGGAACCTGCCTGCCTCTCTCTCCATATGCCTTACTCCATCCCCTGGCCTTCTCACAGGCCCAGGGCTTCTCTTCTTAGAGGACTGCGGTGTGTTAGGCATGAGCTTCCTCAGAACATTGTGGGCAGGTAGAGCTTACATCTCTCTTGAATGCTGGCTGCGACGGACAGCTCACTACCTCTTGGCAGCAGGCACACTGGTCAAGTATACAGGCTGGGCTGCGTCACCTCAGACACATTTACATAACCTCTCACAGTCTCCATTCTCCCTTTTCTTAAAAAGACAATGAAAAAAAAAAAACCTTCTCGGGATGTTATGAAAAGCCGGGGAGATAATGCAGGGAAAGTGTCTATCATAGTGCCTGATGCTTTGTAAGTGCTCGGTGAGTGTTAGCTCTTTTATTATTCTCTCACAAGGCAGCCTTGGCATGGTTCTGAGAGGAAATGGGCCTCCCGATAAACTGAAGAGGGCTTGCCTCTGCCGGAGCTATATATGCAAAGGGTCCCTGATCTCTCCCACATAGGACAACCCTTCAAATGTTTGAGGACAGCTTTCGTGTCCCTTCTAAATCAGCTCTTCTCTCATTTAAGTCTCCCTGATTCCATCACCTACACCTCATACTTTTCACAATCTCCAGGCCCCTCGCCATCTAGGTCACCGTCCCTTGTACACACTTGTCAATGCGCTTCCAAAAAACACAGCCTACGAAAGTAAAGGTAGGGCTACGAATTTGGTCTGAGCTGCCCAGGGTACGAAGGGGACTGTTTTGCCCTTGACCTGGATGCCATAAACAGTCAAAGCCTTCATTAGTAGTGGATGTCGGGTGTCTGTTGATTGGTTGACTTGGCGACCTGGGGCCAACTAAAAACTCCTGACTTTTACACGAACCTCTCAAGTCTATTCTCATCATACTTGCCGAGTGAATTTTTTGAACTAATGCAGGATGGATGTTGTGTCTGTTCAACTGCATTGTATTTATTTTGGCCCCTAGTGTAGGTTGAAACTCTGTCTCATATAATTTCATTATCACATCCATGTTTAGAAATCAAATAATATAACAAAGTAAACTGTGAAGAGTCCCCCTGCCACCCCATCCGCCCAACCCCCTCTCCGCCAAGATCTGTAGTGACCATGTGCCTGGCTTCCCAGGTACCCTCCTGGGGTTTTTTTACACAGGTACAAGCCAGTACCAATATTGGTCCCCGTGTTTCACCTGCTTCTTACACAGACAGCATCCGGGGACACAGTGCCCCGAAGCTTTGCCTTTTTCACCTAACGATGTTAGAGACCCTTTTGAATCTTCTGTCTTTTATCTGACAGAGCTCCATATCCACCGGGCTGGTGACATTTGTACACAACGTAAGTATGTCATCAATGTCCTTATCGCTGTGGCCGATAGACACGTATAGAGCCTGGAGGCCTGTCACTATGGACATGCCCCGGGCTGATGCCCATTCAGCGATCAACACCGCTGTGCACAGTGTTCTACCAGTTTCTGTACAACTAACCGGGCTGATTCCCAGCCCCTTTTCCTTTTCTTCTCAGGGACAGTGTGCAAGGGTATCAAATACCTCACCAGAGAAGCAGGTGCAACAGTGGTTCTGAGCCAGGGAAGATTTTCCTCTAGGGGACATTTGGCAATGTCTGGGGACATCCTTGGTTGTCACAACCAAGTGTGTGTGTTGGGGGTGGGGCTGCTGCTACTGGCATTGTGGGTAGAGGGGGCAGGGTGTGTACCTAAACAGCCCAGAATGCCTAGGAAAGCACCCCTCCAGCCCCCACCTGCACAAAGAATCAATGAGTCTAAATGTCAATAGTACCAAGGTTGAGAAACCTTGATCTAGAACCTTACCAAAATACAAACATTTTTAAACATGAATTTGGTGCTACCTGGTCTTAATTAATCTGGTTGGTTCTTAACCACCACCATTTTTCAAAAGTCACATGAACATGCAATTCATTTTTGGCAAGAGAGAATCCTCTGATTGACTCACCTAGACTCTCTAGTCTCGTATAGTCAGTCCCCAGATTTGGGGACTAATCTCCTCCAGGGATGCCCTGCTCCATGGAGATACCACAACATGGGAATTTTCTCTCCAGAGTTTTCTCTCCTCCTTCCGGGACTGCTCACATTCCTGGTGATGACTTTGGCTCTGGCTTCTCAGCCTCCGGTGCCCCCTGCCCCAGGCAGGAATGGCACAGAACCTCTGGGAAGTCAGGAAGTTGTACAGAAATGTCAGTAACAAGGGGAAAAGCACGGGAGAATAGTTCTCTTTCCCTCACTTTGGGAGGCATCAGTGTCCTCAGACAAACCTCTTCAAAGCCTTGACAAATGTGGGGGGGGGGCACTCCCCGTACCTCTTTAGAAGTCTGTCTAAAGAGAATGGAGTTGAAGCTTTAAAGAAGGGACTATTGGTGTCAGCAGAGCCCAGAGCCCCGGTTCCCCAAGAAGATCGTAGTGACCAGTGCTCCCAGCTCGGAATGGTCCATCTCTCTATTCGCTCAGTCCCATTGTGTCCAAAATGGTGTTAGGGTCCTATTCATTCAGGGATAGATGAAGTGCGGACCCAGCTCTTGAGGAGCTTGAAAAGAAGCAGCCTGTATAGTGGGAAGGCATGAACTTGGGACAGATCTTCATCCTAACGCCACAAAGATAGTGAGACCGTGTTGTTCACTGGATACAGGACCCAATGCCCGAAATATCAGTCTCTCCCCTGTAAGAACGGAGATATAGCAATAGCTAGATCATGGTTGGGAGAATGAAATGCGAACAGGCCTGCGAAATGCCTCGTGCACAGAGCGAGCCATCAATATTGTAGTTATTATCCAGCACTCTAATATCCTAGTGCAGATTTTTGACACAGAATCTGATAAGCTCTAAATAAAGGCACACACAAAGGACCACGGACGCATAAAGGAAGAGTCACTGAAGCAGTCAAAGTGTGAAGAACATTGAACTTGGAATTGTTGGGAGACCTGGCTTTGGATCAAACCCTCCTCCATCACTCAGTAGCTGAGAGACAAGGGATAACTTTGTTTCGTTTCTCTAAGCTGCTGTTTTTCTGCCTATGAAACCGAGATAGATGGTCCCACCTACATAGCAGTAAATAGTAAATAAGTTCGCAGTTATTTTGAGTCCCTGGTTGAGCTTCAGCCAGGGAGACTTCTTGAAGTAGGTGGCCTTTGAGCGAAGCCCTGAGGAGCGGGGAGGATGTCTTCAAGGGCAAAAAGGGACCAAGAAAACCTCTCAGAATGAGAGCTGAGCGAAGCAGGGAATCATGAATGTCTGTGGAGCTCTACACGATTTAGGAACATAAGCTTTGGGTATCTCACACATGTTGGTCATGTGGTGCCTCCAAGCCTCAGTTTCTTTGTCTGCAAATGGACGATGTTGAGTATTCAGTGAAGAAATTTACGAGAGCCCTTAGCTCGGTGCCAGGCCTATGGGAAGTGCTCACTCGTCATCACTGTCAAACCTGTGGCTGGGGGCTTGCTCTTGGCACTGGAAGGTCCAGGTGGGCTAGCTGTCCTCAGACCAAGGAGGAGGCCCCCGTTTGGGCACAGGAAGCCATTACTAGCCTTTGAGAAAAGTGACATGATCCAAACTGTTTTAGGTTAACTCGTGGTGAGTGTGGAGGGGAGGCTGGTGAGGCGTGAGACCAGTTGGCCTGGAAAACTGGAATGCAGTTGATTTCTTTACTCTGGAGTCTGGGGCAAGCTGCAGAGACTCAGCAAGACCCCAGGCTCACAGCTGGGCTGGGCCGAGGTCCTGGTGGGGAGTTAGGAGTTCCGGCCCCTCCCTGTGGACTCTCTTCCACCACCCTCACCAGCTCCCTATGACAGCTGTGGCTCCCACCCCCAGTCCCTGTTTGGAGCAGTGATTAATACAGGTTTAAAATAATCTTTGTCTTCTCCCTTTGTCCGCCCCCAGCACAGCCGCTGCTCTCCCCCCATCCCCCTACCCCCTCGTTGGCCACACCTCAGGGCAGCTGGGACTTGGGGGCCAGACCTGGCTCACACACTGAGGCTCTTCCCCGCCACCCCAAACACTCTCCAGACCCCGAGCAGACACCAGACCTTCACTTCCAGGCCCCTTCTTGGCCCTGGACACATAGTGGTCTGTTCTGCGAGGGTTCTGGGCCCCGGGGCAGGGAGATCCTGACAGGAGATGATCTCTCCTTGTTAACGCTGACCTCCAGAAGCACAGGGACAGCGCCTACTGAGCATACGAACTGTGTGCAGTAGGCCCTGCTTCACTCCAATATGGAGTGCTAGTCAGTTCTCCCACACGTAAGGGGGGGGGCCCCCAGGCCTCAGTTTCCCTGTTGGTCCTCTGACTTTTTTCCTTCCCAAAGGACATTTTTTCATTTCTTCACTGGTGCTCGTAAGTGGAGGGCCTGGATAATGTCATCCCATTAAACCAAGGAGGAAAATCAAAGCTCAGAGAGGGTACATGGCTTCCCCAAAGGTAAGAGCCAGGAACAGAGCGTAGGGGACAGCCCCCCAAAGCAGCAGGAGCTCTCTACCCTGGAGGCGCCACCCACCTGCCTCTGTTCAAAGCTTCTGGGTCTCCATTCATATTTCTTCAGTACACCAGGGCACCAGGCACCTCCCTTACTCTCCTCCTCTCCCTGGAGTAAAGTGTGTATCGTCTGAAAATTAGCAGACTAGCCCCTTCAGAGCCATGTGACTCAGACTAACATGATGCTTTTGTCTGGCTCCAGCCATGTATGTTTAGGTCCAGGGAAGGACATGTGCACATGCATAGGGCAAAACAACCAAGAGTGGGTCAAAATGGATGTTACTGACATATGAAGTCATGGGGTATTATAGTTCAGAAGATTGCAAAGATATGCAGTGTACCTTCTGCTTTTGACAAAGAGGGAAACTGAGGCCCAGAGCAGGGAAGGGGCACTCAGAGCCACACAGCTGCGGGATGATGGGCTCTCTGCCCTGCGTGCCTCAGAGGCTGCCCTGGACTGCCCCTATGTCATGTGCCATGTAGATGCTGCCGCCTCGGTTTCTCCCTCCTGGTGACCTTGGAGGTGACGTAGCATAAAGAGAATTTGTCGCCCACCCCCTCCCTCTGCCCCCATGGCCAGCACACCGTAGCCAGAGTCAGAGGGAGTTAGGAAAGAAAGCAACATGTCAGGTGATGGGGGAAGCCCTCCCAGAGTTCAACCTGAGAAATGGGACAGGAGAAGCTGCATGGGGGCAGCTGGTGGGGACTTGAGCCGGCCCAGCCTTGGGCAGGTGCTCACTTGAATGCCAGGCTGAACTGGGCATCTGAGAGCATAAAAGGCGCATTCTCTGCTCCGTCTGGTGAGAGAGAGCTGAGGAGCTCATGCCTGTGCTCAGACAGAGCTGACAAATGCCGAGTTAATCCCAGATCGCTTGCTTGGGATTAAAAAAAAAAAAAGATTGGAGAGATGGGGTGGGGAAATGTGTCACTTTGGGTAGGAAAGGGAGACAGGAGCATGTTTGATGGCCTGGATGGAGTCGGGCTAAATATTTAATGTTCTTGACAGAGACCTGGAGGGGGCCATCCCTCTCTCTAAACAGTGACACACAAGGCTCCTGGGCTGGGAGACACAGCTGCTTCGAGCTGCCTCTTAGGGGAAAGGCAGGGAAGAAGGGCCCCATTGGGAAATGCAGCCGAGGACCCAGGAGCAAACGGCAAGTGCAGCTGGAGGCTGGGGGCGCAGAGGGCCGGGGCCAACCAAGAGCTCCCTTTATTAAAAAAAAGTAATGGTTCATTCTTTACATTTGGAATAAAAACCCGTTGTAATTACCTAGCAGTGGGAAAGCAATTTCTGAGCAGCTTTATTGTTCTGCTCCCCAATAAATGTGCAACGGAACATCCACCCGAGGATAGCAGGAGCGAAGACACACGGCAGTAACTATGATATTTAAATGTTTCCACAGTAGAAATTTCAATAAGGTTTAAATGAGCCATAAGTTGATTTCTCTCTGGATTATTTTTTTCCTTCTCCTCCTTTATTACTTAAGACATTGTGCTCCTACTCCGTATTTATATGGCACTAACAAAGACATCCCAGCAGGAAACTTCAACACGTTAAGTTACCATCCTGAGTGCCTCTCTCCTAATCCATGCTCTTAATCCAGAGGAGATGGGCACCTTCCGTCCAGTAGAGACATCAGCTGGATGAGCCTGAAGGCATGGGGTGTCACCTTAGAGCCCCGAGATGCCCTAGGTAGATTCCGCCCGGGCTGGCTGAACTCTGCTCAGAGCTCCCGTTCTCAGTTGTACCTCCCGTTGTAGAAGTTGCCAGTATATAACCCAGTGAGAGTAAAGAACCTTCCATAACTCAATTTATAAGTTCTTGATGATCAAGGCCATGTCTCAAGTATCCCGCTGCTGAGTGTGCGTTGGGCTGAGATCCTAGCGATGGGTGACGCCTGAAATCAGAATGTTTGCCATCACCCTGTATTTTCGACATATGTAAATTCCTTGAATACCAGGCAAGTTCTAGGCTTAGAGGGGGGATACGAAGAAGGGCAAACTGTTCCACCAACCTATAAATACGTAACAATGGCGAAATTTGTGTTGTGCTACTATAGGACAGCCATTTTGCTAAGTTTTATATATATATACACATATATATATATGAGCATATATATATATATATATATATATACACATATATATAAGAGAGTATATATATACATATATATAAGAGAGCATATATATGTGTATATAACTTTATTTACATATTTATTACTTCATTTAATCCTCATGACAACCTTAAGAGTGGTTACCACTATAATCATCCCATTTTTCAGATGAGGAAGCTGAGGTACAAGGAGCTTAAGTAACTTGCCCAAGTTCTCCTAGGCGGTCAGACTCTGCCCTGGGATTGACCCAGACAGTTGAGCTCTGGCACAGTGCTGACCCGCACTGCCACACTGCCTCTCCAGCCCACCCCTGGATTCACCTACTCCAGTGTGCATGGCAGAAACATTGACTTGCCTTAGAATGAAAGTGTTTGAAATCTTCTGGATGAGCCAACTCTGGAAGAAATGAGTGGGCAGTCTTGTGATACCTTCCTCTGAGACTCTGAGGGGCTACAGAGACCACGTATCTGGATGAAGTCCCCTCCTCTTGGAGGCACGAAACTGGAAAAGACAGCCCCCTTGAATGCAGCCATTGTCTTCTCCAGACATTGCTTCTGGACATGCAAGCAAGCTTCTCCCTGCAAGGCTGAAGCATGTTCAGACTTTCACACCATATGGTTCTTTTCAGCCCTTGCAGCACATACAGAGCTGGAAAAGAAGGAAGACCTCTGAGCATGGGCTTTAATTTCAAGCTTTGAAAACCAGGCCATATCTAGGAATATTTGGCCAGAAAAGTGCCTTCATGCTGAGTTTTCTGCTCCGGGCTTCATTTCAGGGGCTGCTGGAATAATCCCTGGAAGCCGAGAGGCAAGAATGTAAATGCATTGACTCGGAACCTTCCCCTGCACTCAGAAACCCAACCCACCAAGCTCCAAGCCAGGTCCCCATCAATGAATATTTATGGTTCTTGGATTACTCCAGAAGAAACAGAACCAGTATAAGAGGGTTCTCTTATAAAGAGTTGGCTCATACAGTTATAGAGGCTGAGAAGTCCCAAGATCTGCAGTCATCACGCTGGAGGCCAGAAGATCTGATGTGTAGTTCCAGTATGAGTCTGAAGGCCTGAGGACCAGGTGAGTTGACCGTGTGAGTCCAGAAAAGCCGATGATTCAGCTCAAGTCTGAAGGCCCGAAAAGACCCTGGTCCCAGTTCAAACCATCAGGCAGAAGAAGTTTTCCTATAATTTGTAGGAGGGTCAGCCCTTTTTTTTTCTATTCAGGTCTTCAACTGATTGGATAAGAGCCAGTCACATTGGTGGGTGAGGCGGGGGCAAACTGCTTTACTCAGTCTACCACTCAGATGTTACTCTCATCCCAAAATAATACCCAGAATACTGTTGGACCAAATGTCTGGTCACCTCATGTCCCAGTCAAGTTGACGTGTAGAATTAGCCATCACAGTGACCCTGCCCGGTTGCAGCCAGGCCCTCATTCTCCACGCCTTGCCCTCCAACTGATGCTCTGGGAGGCAGGAATGTGGGCATCCCATTGGCTCCTCTAACGAGGCTGTCCTTTCTGCTGGCTTCCTACCTCTGTTGTCTTCGGCAGCCAGCTGTGCAGCTTAAAACACAAGCCTATGACTGTGGGAGTGCCTCTCTCTGCTTCTTATCCCCTCCTTTTTCTCCCCAGACCCCACACTACTAGGAACAATGGGGCAAAGTCACCAAGGATGGGGAGAAGGGTACACACGTGGGTCCTGCCTTGTCAGAGCCTTGGGCCTCAGCCTTGCACACCCCGGACAGGAGGATGCTGGAGTGGAAGCAGAGTCCCCAAGTCTCCCCTTCGTTCAACATCTGAGCTTGTGCTGACTAGAAGCCCCGTGTCTTATTAGGCATAATAAGGACATATTGTGGCTGGCAGGAGGGAAGCTCATTTCACACTCTGGGAAACGGGACTCAGCAAAGAGACAGAAAGAGGTTTCACGTACATGCTTCTCTGCCTGCTAGTCTGAAAGTTGGCGGTGGCAACAAGCCAGAGCAGATAAGGACAAACTTCTCTTTCCAGTAACCAGTGGATAGCAGTGAGGTTCATCTGGGTGCTTCTGTTGCAGGCACGCCTCCTCCTGCATCTACCAGCTGTGTGACCTTGGGCAAGTCGTTTAACCTTGCTGTGCCTTTGTTTCCTCATTCGGGGAAAAAAAAATGAGAATAACAATACCACTTACTCCATAGCATTGTTTTTGTGAGGACTAGATGAATTTGTATACTTTTAGTTTTTAGTTTTATTTATTTATTTTGAGAGAGAGCAAGAGCAAGAGTGGGGGAGGAGGAGGGGCAGAGAGAGACTGAGAGAGAAAGAGAGGGAGAGAGAGAATCCCAAGTAGGCTCTGCACTGCTGACACAGAGCCCGACATGGGGCTCAATCCCACGAACTGTGGGACCATGACCTGAGCCAAAACTAAGAGTCAGACACTTAACCAACAATGTTACCCAGGGACCCCCCCCCCTTTTTTTAAGGTTTATATATTTATTTTGAAAGAGAATGAGAGCGTGAGTGGGGGAGGGGCAGAGAGAGAGAGAGAGAGAGAGAGAGAGGAATTTGTATACATTTAAATGGCTGTTAAAAATGCCTAACACACATGAAAAAATGCCCAGCATGTAGTAAGTCCTCCCCAAAATGTTAGCAGTTATTAATATCTATCGGCCTCCTTTTGCTTCCTCGGGTTTGGAAATTGGGTTTTCTGCTAGTGGAATATACACAGCAAATTTAAAGTCCTAGGTGGCCCCACCCCCAGCTGAATGATATGTGCTCTGGGGAAATAACTTACTCAAGAGGAAGGTCAATGACTCTTCCCCTCTGCCCTCACTATGTGTCATGAGGCCGAAGGTCAACAGCCGAAGGGCTTGGTGGGCCTGGGAAGAATAGGTAACATCCTCCATTATTACACCGCTCTGGCATGGGCAATTGACCAATGGCTGTGGATCCTCGATATAGGATAGAACCATATCTGTTAGCCCCTTATCCCCCACTCCCTCCACTGCACAGTCTTCCTTGGGCCTTCCTCACTCCCTCTGATCACCTCAAAAGTGAAGGATCTACTCCTTTCCTGCAGGCAACTCAAAGTGTGTTCTCCCTCCCTCCCCAACCCCAGGTCTCAGGTGTGTGTGCACAGAGGGGCACACAAGAAACAAAGGTGTTGGGGACACTGGTTTGATGGAGCTTCAAGTATTTGGGAATACAGGCAAATTTAAGACATCCACAGTTTCTGTTACCTGCGGTCAACAGCGGTCCAGAAGCACATGAGCCTCCTTCTGACATATCATCAGAAGGTCGACAGTAGCCTAATCCTGCATCACAAGGCCTACATGATTCCCTCACCTCTCCTCACGTAGGCATTTTACCATCTCACGTCATCACAAGAAGAAGGGGGAGTACGGGACAAAAAGATACTTTGGGAGAGAGACCACATTCTTATAATTTATAGTATATTGTTATAATTGTTCTATTTCCAGTTATTGTTGTTAATCTCTTACTATGCCTCACTCGTAAGTTAAACTTTATTAAACAAAGACAACTTGTAAGCCTGGCACAGTGCCCAGCAGTTTTTTAATGCATTCGAATGGGTGAGGGAATGAACGAATGATGGCTCTCTGAGACAGGATCCCCATCAGTTCATGTAGACGTGGGGCCTTCTTACCAGAGACATAAGATGGCAAGGATCCCCGAGGGACCTGGCTCCACGTGCTGGGTCAGGACCAGGGAGTGAGTTTCACCAACTTTATCTCTTCCCTCGATTCTGGGCAAGAAACTCAGGTCCACACCTTCCTTCCTCTTTCTATAAATTTCCCTCCGCTCTTCTTCCTCCCCCTTTCTTGCCCTGTCTGCTTTGGGAAGAGCATGGTCAAAAGAGGAAGAACAAAAATCTGTCTCTTTCCCGACTCTGAAGTTGTCTGAAAATAGTAACTAATCCCCAAATCACTTTTCCTTGGCCTCAGAGTAAGTCCCGTGAGTGTTTGAGAGCAGAGTGAACCTGCCTGGTTTTGTTTAACGTGGGCTGGAGTTAAGATCCACTCACAGCTCCTGGGGTAACCCCCAACTGAAGCCAGGCGGCCTGAACGTAGAGGTGACAGATAGCGTGGGGTTGCATCATAGCAATTAAAATGGCCTAGAGAGGGCTTAGGAGGTGGATTAGCTATGCACTGGGCCAAGTCCATAGCAGCCACCTAGCAGCACAGGAAAACTCACAAGCACTGTATGAAATACACAGTTTGATTGCTCCGGGCCTCTGCCCACTCATGGGGTTTGTCCTGAATCAATTCCAGGTAGTGGCCCCTGGGATTATAGAATGTCCCAACTGAAAAGGATCACTTCACAGGTGTGGAAACTGAGGCCCAGACAGATGAAAGGACTTGTCCCAGGGCATAGCACAAGTCAGTAGTTGGGGTCCAGGCAATGAGTCACTCAGAAACGTCAGCTTCGTGGTCTATCCCGTGGGCTAGCGACTTGGCCTAAGGAAGACATACATTTGGGGGCCCGTTTCCCCACCAGCTAAGTAGTGAACTTCCTTGGTGTGTGTGTGTGTTTTCGATCTTTACTGCCGTGTCTGATGCCTACCTTTGAACAGAGAAGGCAAACGGCAGGCAAGCTCACTGGCCCTGTTTTTCCGCTCTCTCCACGAACATCCATCAGCCACAGTTTCATGTTGAATGGGGCTGCGAGGAACTTCAAGGCTGAGATTATTACATTTTGTACATTACACTTCTGCCAGAGAGCTAAAAATACCCTCCTGGTGGTTGCTAAGTGCAGGTCTAATGGTTTTCCTTAGAGGGAAGAATGGGATTCTAGTTTCTGTGAATCTGGAGGCTCCATGTCCAGGGAAATGCAGACATGGAAATTGTTGGAGCTGGTTGTAGAGTATCCCTGGGGGAGGGGACTCTAGGGACAGGCCCAGGACTCGCTTCTCCTGAGCACCAGGGAAGATCTCCGGGGACCTGTGCTCACAGAGGTTGTGGATCCCTGAAAGGAATACAGGAGGGGCTGTAGCTTCCATGGAGAATTCTCCCTGAGCTGCATATCCCCTCCTCCTGGACTCTGGCTTTCTGAATTTTCCTGCTTGGAAATATCACTCTTATTTGTGCACAACGGCCAGCCCCCAAAGTGGCACCTACAGTGTAGAGATTGATTTAGGGAAATCGAGCAGGATCCTAGCAACAGCTTACCTGCCTTCCTGGAGACCTGGTAATGGGCCTAAGGTAGCTCTCACTTGATAAATGAATACCAGACTTCCCAAGCACACAGCCACCCAACACCGCCTGCCTCCTCTTGCCTGGCACAGAGCTCCCTCAGACTACAGACAAAACATTTGATTTCTTTTTTAACCAGTACATCAGAACTCCCAAATCCAATGAGGATTTAGGATTTGGATTGAGCTCCCCTGAGAAGTCCTCTTGGGGAATCCACACATGGTAGCCATTACCGTCTCCTAGAACCCGCTTCCAGGCCCTTCCTTTGGAAGCCTGTCCCAGGTCACGGCAGCCCTCATTGCCCCCACCCCCACCCCCAACCCCCACCAGAACCGGCCCATCTTCTCAGGACCCTTGATTCCTTCTCCGAAGGCTGTTGTCATGGTACCATCCTCCTGATTCTCTTGGATGTTCACATTCACATGGAGTTGCCCTTCCTGGCACAGGCTGATGAGTGGCCCTGGGAGGTGGGAGTTGTTTGGGTGGCAAGGGAAGCTGGCTTGGAGCAAGGTGTTTGAAGCAATGTTTCAGCAGCTCACAAAGGAGAGGCCCTGGGGGCTAGTTAGATGTCATCCTGCCCATGTGGCTGTCAGTGGATGCCAGGCAGAGAGCTGTGTGCTCAGAAGAAGAAAAGGTACATGTGTCATTGTCGGGGGGGGGGGGAGGGATTGGTTTTCTCTTGCTCATTTCGTTCGGGGGAGCACGGATGAGCTCACCCTTTGCTTAGGCAAATGCCCATAAATGCAAAGTTCATCTTAAACTACTTTCCTGGAAAAAAATGAAAAGAAAGAAGTGGGAAAACAATTCTTTATGAGTAAGAACTACAAGGTCTCACTTGACTCTCTACACTTGGCTCTGAAATGCTTTCTGCTCTCACTTAAAATCAATCCTGCCTTCCCAAGGTGGATATCTGCCCCCGTGCCAGAAGACAGGTACTTGGAAAAAAGACCGAGAAGCTCCAAAGGCAATCCCCCCACCCGCCCCCCACAAAAAGAACTTCCAGAAATGTCTTTAAGCAAAGCAGCAGCAGCTTAGGCCCAAGGTGAATATTTTGAAAGAACAACACCCTTGAATATGTGCGTGTTCTCAGGTGTTTGTTAAAACACCCTCCTGGCTGAAAGCTCCTTCACTCTGACAGGGCGAGCAGTGGGGTGATTAATTCAAAGCGGTGGGTGACCAAAAAGCTCACTGTTGTTTGACTGCAAATGTACGGTAGGAAACGTATATATTATACATATCTTATAGCATGCTTGCCTTCCTAATTATGTTTTGCTTCAACCAGTATGGAAATGAGCTGGCCGGCTACGAGTGCACACCAATTAATGGCTGGGTCAGGCTGCTTGGAAGGTTTGTAGGTATGTAGAGCAATGAGGGAACTCTCACAGGATTTAACGTTTTCTACAGACAGCTCACCCAGTGTGTAATCCACCTGGGTATAATCGAGTGCTGGCTGCAATCAGATTCATTAGCAGCCCAAGAATTAAACCTACCCCCTCATCCCCACCCCCGTCCAGTCCTCCATTCTTCCCTGCCTGTGCCGGATAGTTCACGAATCTTGAGGACCAGAGGCTGCCAAGCAGGCAGCTTTGCCTCCGTGGGCAAGGGGGCTAATCTATATTCGCATATTAACCATACTTCCCAGTGAATTTCAATAACGTGGAAATGGGCATTTAGCAGCTGGGAAAGAGGAGGCATGTTAAGTGCTCAAAACAAGTCTATAATAAGCATCTGCTTAAAAGAGACCCTCTCCAGCCAGATGCCCTGAGCCTGATCGGGGCTCCAGGCTGGGGCTACATCTGCACATTGAAATACACTTAGTCTGTCTTCCCAGGTGGAGCGAGCAGCATTTCTTTCCCAGTGGAATGGATCTGACCCAAACAAGCAGGCTCCTATTCATAAAGTAAAATTTCCAAGCCAGACTTAATTCTGCCCACAGTCCCCTGCCCCCAAGTGGGGCTACTCGTTTAAGACTCTTTCCTTTGGAAGTCTTCACACAGTAATTCCTGCCACCTGTCACACCACACGCGTCTTGTGCCGCATGCCACACTGTTATATGCCCGCTTTATATGCGGCTAGGCACGCGGCCCTAAGGAGAGCGTGTGTCACCTCTGCCCCGGCCAGATGTGTCTCCTTGAGGCAGCGTCTATTCTTGCCGATGTGCCCTCATCCTTTGCACTCCCACCACCCCCTGCCCCGACACACACACACATCCCAGAAGAGGGCACAGACATTTCAAGGGAAGGAAGGAAGGAAGGAAGGAAGGAAGGAAGGAAGGAAGGAAAAGAAGAAAGAAAGAAAGAAAGAAAGAAAGAAAGAAAGAAAGAAAGAAAGAAAGAAAAGAAAGAAAAGAACAGCACTCCCACAGCCCCGTCTTTCTATCCGTGACTTTATGAAAGAGTCTGCACACCAGCATTTCCCAGACTGTGCCTTGTAGAACGCTGTTCCATAGGACGGTAATGGTAGGAAGGTTTGCAGGTCCAATAAATTTAGAAAACATTGATTTAACAAAATTAAACAAGTTTCTTCAGTGCAGGGCTCCTGAGTCCTTAATATACTCATCTGCATTCCTAAAAGGGGAAATGCCAAATTTACTTAACCTCAGAGCCCTTTTCTGTGCCCTTCTCGCGGGACTAGGGTTCTGCTGAACACGCTTTGGAAATCCAGACTTTCCCTTTCTTCTTATTCTCCTCATTGCCCTGCGTCCCTTATCTGTAAGATGGCAATAATACTGGTACCCTCCTCATGGAGTCATTGTGGAGATTGACTGAACTAGTACACGGAAAGTGTCTGGAAAGTGCCTGGCCTAATAGTAAGCATCAAAGACACGGTTTTATTATTTTTATGGTTATCTTTGTTATTATTATTTCTGGCTCTTTTTTCCGGCTCTGCCTTCATCACTCCCCCGACCATGCCCTCTTGACAGTCACGGGCCACTTCCCAGCCCCCAGATCTGGCCGCCTTCTCTTGCTTCTCTCCCCTTGGCCTCTGGGGGCAGCATTTGATACCCAGTCTCCTAGTCCCTCACACTTCACCCTCCCTTCCTGGGTTTCTCCAACTCCTCCCTGCTCTTGTCCTCCAGCTCTTGTCGCTCCCAAAGGCCATTGGTCCTTTGCTTCCTCCTTTCCTCCACTTTATAAACTGAGGTTTTACTCAAGAATCGCTCTTTGGCTTTTCCTTGCTGTTCCTCTATACTCTTTAGGAAATCCCATCCCATTTCAGAGCTTCATCTGTTAACCTTGGTGAAGGCAGATGGTACCCAAATGGGTTGCCCAACCCCAGCTTCTCTCCTGAGCCCCATGTTGTCCTTCTTTCCAGCCTTAATTCCTGCCAGCCGCTCCAACTCGGTGTGTCCAGAGCCGAACTCACAGCCGGACCCCTTTCACTTTGCTCTTTCTTTCATGCTGATTGCTGCTACCTACAGAGCAAAGTTGAGACTCAAGTCCATTTACAATATCGTTTCGGCTGTCTTTCTGATCTTACCACCATGATTGCTCTTCACAAAGCCTCCACTGCATCCCACTGAACTTCTCAATGTGCCTCACATATGCCCCTTCACTTCCCCCTCCCCGCATCGCAGTTTCTACTTCCTTCATGAAGTCACAGTGGCTCTTGCTACAGGTTACTTTGTTCTCTTCTGCTCTCCCCCTACTGGAGGTTGTATTTCTTCAGGACAGGATCCATGCCTGATTCATCTCTGTGTCCCATCCCCCATAGTTTGCACAGGATAGTAGCTCAATAGATATTTGTTAAATGAATGCATAACTTGATGGACGGATGATTGCATGGATGAATGGATAAGTGGTTGGGTGGAGGCCCCTTCTTTCCTCTTTTTGTGTTTTTTTTTCCTTTTACTAAGTGCAATCCCGGGGGGCCATCTTAGACAAGAGACCCTGTAGCACCATACTCATTGGCTTACGCGGCTGTCATCCCTGATCTTGGAGTTGGAGCTCCTTCTCCCCTGATCAAAGCTCTCTTAACAAGGCAACCAGCTGAAAACTCTCCAAGCTGTGCCCCCCCACCTGACGCCCTCAAATGCCTGATGCTCTTGTCTTCAAAATGGTACTGACACCAGCCAGCCCTCTAATTAAAGCCATGAGCCTTTATTATCCCTAGTAATTTCCTTTAGTGTCAAAGTGACCATCTGTCCTCTTAATTTGGGTTCAGCCTGACTCTGCGGCAGAGTGACTTCGGGCCCAGCATCGGAACAAGGGGAGTCAAAATCAGACTGGTGGCTCTCAGTGTCCACCATGCCCAGGGCCCCTCAACCAGGATTCCCGTAGCTGAAAATCTTCACAGTGAAGCCTGTGCCCACGGTCTGCTAGAAAATTGTGTTTATTTGTGAGATGTGAATTTAGTGTCTGGAGGCAAAAATTAAATAATAAAAGTGACTTCTGTGATCTTGCCTGTTGGAGTTTGAAATCCTCGTAAAAGATAACAAGACACTAGTAGTTAAGAGAACATTTTCTGGAAGCAAGCTGCAGGACCCACGTATGATAGTGTGCAGGGTCCCATCAGGAAAAAAGAGGCCACCCAGAGGACATTCAATAGAGGGGGTTGGTTGCACACCTGTTCAAGAGCCAGAGGAGCAAGAGAAACATTGGAGTAACCCAGAGATCATAAATGCAGGATAGCTATAGCCCCTGGGACTTGGAAGGAAGAGTTCCAGAACCTGGAGCTCCAAGGAGCTGGTACTAGACCTCTGAGGAGAGGGGGCCACCTGCCTGCCCCTGGTCCTCCAGGGTACAGAGAGGCTAGTTCTGAGATGCCCAGAGGAGTTAGTAGCTGGAGCCAAGAACCACTGTTAGAGGTACTGGCAGAAATAGGAAAGTTGGGGAAAGAAGCTTCCTCCTCCCTTCCTCCTGCTTTCCAGTCTCCTTTTAATGCCTGTTATCAGCAAAGCCTGAAGAGAGCCAATTATCAAAGGGAAGCCATGGATCCAGCTTAGAGTAGAGAACAGGAAATGGATGGTGCAACTGTGGCGGATAAGTCACTGGCACAACTATTGGCAAGCTCTGTAACCTTGGGCAAGTGGCTTGTCTTCTCTGTGCTTTAGTCCTCTCATCTTTAAAATGGTGGTAACCATCATACCTGCTTCATAAGGTCTTTGTGACATTTAACTGAGCTAACACTCAGAAAACTCTTAGAGCAGTGCTTGGGACATAGCAAGCGCTCGACAAATTTTACCTATTATGATTCTGCCTACATGTGTCTCAGTTAATTTCTTTGCTTTCCATCCAGTGATATGTATAATGCAGCTTTCCTCGATATTGATTTTATATATGCACTTTATTTCGGTGCCTGACTCTGTGTGTGTGTGTGTGTGTGTGTGCGCGCACGTGTGTGTGTGTATGTGTGTGCGCGCACGTGTGTGTGTGTCTCATTCTTTGGGGATGCAGTTTCACCCACATACACAAAATCTAGACTTTATCAGATGGGAATTCCAAACCTAGAGCTACCACTTCCTGGCTACATGTTAATCCCTGTGAGTTCCAATGTCCTCATCTGCAAAAAACAAGCTAGCACTGCCTCCTTGCAGTATCATTAAATGAGATGATTCACATGAAACTGCCTGCCACACCGTCTGGGACCCAGTGGGTGCTCACCGGCTTGGTTTCATTCCTCCCTCCCTGACCGAGTACATTGGACCATGCTTGGCTTGGAGCCTTGAGCTCCAAGCTCCCTACTTGCTGTCCATGTCACCCAATGCCACATGCAAATGGGCACTCCCGGGATCATGGTGCACATTGTGGACAGGGGTGAGAGAGATCTAGGAGCAGTCCAGGACAAGATTTAAGCTCCGGTCCCATCTGTGCCTTTTGACCACTCAGTGATCTTTGTTCATTTTCAGCATTAGCTTCTATTTCTGTTTTCAGTCTGTAAACAGGGACTACAATATCCCTGAAGGAATACGTGGGCTGGTGTGTGTAATGTGGCCACAGCCACAACCCACTCATCCTGTAGTGACACTGGGAGTAGAACTGGGTGAGGTGATACAACGACAAAAGGAGAGAGCCCAGGCTCTCCCTCTAGGGAGGAAGCCCTCACCTAGAACTCCTAGGGGCCTGGAGGACGGGCTGGGGGCTCTAAGAGCTGTGTTTCTGTTGGATAATTCTAACAGCTTGTATTTCTGTGTCTGAGGAGCTCACTTTAAAGAGTCTGCAGTCTATGAATGTTAAGCAGGCTTTTCAAGAGGAAATATTATAACAAGGAAAAGAAAAGAGGGAAAGATATGTTCTGATATTAGCCTGGCACTGCTGATGTCTGCTGTGAGAGGGCCCATGGATAGAATGGGTACCTTATGGAAGGGGGCCAGCCTGGAGCTTTGGAGGCAAGGCATCTCAGGTTCAAATCCTGACTCCCTACTTAATATTTGTATGACTCTAGGATAAAACCATCTAAATTCCCTGGCCTCAGTCTTCTCAACTATAAAATGGAAATGATACCTCAAAGGGGTATTGCAGAGTTTGAATAAAATAACGTACATAATGTACTTTAGCAGACTGGCATATAGTGAGTACTCAGTAAATGGTAGCTATTGTTATAGTCAGCCACTTAGAATAATAATAGTGACCACTTAGAGAGAGTTTCATGTGGCAGGCACTCTGCTAAGTGCTTTGCAGGCCTTATTTCATTGATATCTTGTAACAGCCCAGTGAGCTAGATGCTAGAATTATCCCTGTTTTGACTGATGAGATGCCCTGGCTTACAGCAATGAGCAGCTTCCTCAAGGTCACACAGCTTGTGTATGTGGGTGCTGGAATTGGAACCAAGGTCCGACACCACGGCCTGTGCTCTTCCCCACCAAAACAGTGTCGTACACGATGCTAGGATTTTCACTGTGTTCAGAAGGGTTTTCTTCAGAGTTCCCTACAAAATATCCAAAGTTCTCCGATGTGCTTTTATTCTTTGAGTTTTTAAAGCTTTTCACTCACAGAACTGTATGTTACCCCAGGAGAGGGGGAATTAATCTCAAAACACTAACACACTAGCAAGATCCACTTTCTAATACAATGCTTTTGAGAGCACGGACCCCATCCCTCCTGTACCACTGCATGGAAACGGTGGGAAACGTGTTCCCATGGGGGAAAAGCAGTGTTCACAGAGGACCCCGAGGCAGACTTCCCTTCCAATTTTGCAGTCTCGCCCAGTTATGGCGCAGGATCGGGATGTTCTGCATATTCAGATAATATCCAAACCATGTTGATCTTCGAAATCTATCCAAGAGAGTTTTCCGTTTTTAGTAAATCCTAATGTAAGCCCTCTAGCTCCTAAAAGGGCTATATTTAGTTCTAGTCGGAGCAACAGACGTACTGAACACCTACCTGATGCCAGACTCTGGACCAAGCTATCTAACATGCCTTAACTCACTAGATTTTCTAGTTGGAGGTGTGCCTAGAGGATGAAGGGCAAGAGGTTGCATGATGGGATGGCTGAAAGTAGCCATCAGCTGGGCTCAGCATTGTACTGGGCACATTTACTTGTATCAACATTAGCAACTGTGACTATCCCCTTTCTCCAGAGGAAGGAACAGGGGCCCAGAGCACAGAGAAGTTAGGTAACTTACCCAAGGCCATACAGGTGAGTAAGTGGCAAAGCTAGGACTTTAAAGCAATAAAATTTTATTTTTTAAAATAAGTACACATAGGAATCTTTCCATGACGTGCATTTGAAAGATCACAGTGCCCTTCAAAGGGCTTCCTTGGGAGGCTGCATACTTAATTCAATGGTGCTGGCGTTGTTGATTGGTTGCAGAATGCCTTTCTGGAAATGACCATTAGAGCCGATTTAAGAATTAAATAGGAAAGTCAGCCTTAATATATTAGAGTCACACCTTGATTTTGACCCAAAATAGCACTGCTCAGCTTCCCAGCTACACTGTGTGTGTGTGTGTGTGTGTGTGTGTGTGTTAGGAAACAAACAAAATCAGAGAAACAGCACAGAAGAATAAAATGGTATTGTCTCAATTTTGCTGTGAAGTTAGAACTGCTCTTAAAAATGTCTATTAGAGTTTTAAAAATAAAAATAAAATGGTTAAAAATATCTTACTTCAAAAATAGCTTGTACCCTCAAAAGGAAGAATTTTTGCAATCAAAAACATATAAATAAGTGTTTTAAAGACACTTAAAAAAAAAAGAGTCCAAAACTGCTTTGAATAAGCAACATAACAGCAACATAACTGGATTGGCTTAGAAACTGCTAGAATCTCTCTTATGAAAGATTCTTTTTTAGATCTCTTTTCTATGATATTTTAAAGATACTAATTTACAGAAACACCTAAATTCCTCCGGACCCTGTCCCTGTTAGCACAGACATGCAGTATCCTAGTAGACACATCCCTAACGAAATCCATGCTGGCTCACTCTCTGTGTAGCCCTGACTCCTTTGGTCATCATTTAAATGTAACCAGAGACAAGTTCTCTCCCCTCCTTTCTTGTGCTTTTTTTTTTTAAAGGTTCTTGTAACAAAGTAAGATAGTTCCAGTCAGTATCCGCTGGTTTGGTTTGAGTAACTGAAGGCAAGACATTGGTAGTTCTTTTAATTATTGTGTTAGGAATTTATTATATGCTTAAATGAGATAATATGTGTGAAAGCAAGTGACAGAGGATCTGACATACAGTGGGAACTCAGCAACTGTGATAAGGAACCTGGTGACTAGAACAACTTAAAGGCATAGCAAGTTTCACTCCATAGGGCCTCGCAGTTCAGCACCATGGCCAGGGACACTTTAAGCCGAGGAGGAATTGTTGCATTTAGGCTGTCCCTGATATGCCACAACCAGCACCCTGTATCTGTCTTCTATTTCTCCTATTTCTTGTCTCCTATCTTCTGTTTCCACCACCCCTTATCTGTCTGCAATTTCACATTGCGCTTCTTTTGTATGTGAGCATTCTCGCTGACCATATTTGTCTCCTATGTCTTTCTCTGCCTTTCCTTCCCTTCCCTTTCCCGCTTCCTCCCCATATACACCGACAAACACACAGGCAAATGTGCACACTATCCTATTACTCCTTGGAAAATCCTTGCCCTTCCTCCCTTCTTTGAGGCCAGAGCTGAGGACTGCAGTGAGTCATTTGGAGGGCACAGTCTGGGGACCTTGCTGAGTCAGGAGTTCCATCTGAGACACCCTCGGTGGCACCCTCGGGCTATCTCCACCCCGTGGTGTGGAGGCAAATGCAGCAGCCACCAGGGGATGATTGGGGTCTGAAGGGAACAGGGAGAGTTAGACAATTATTTTCAGGCAACTTGAAAGGAAGACTGTGTATAAGGAAACCCTCCATTGTTCATCTTTATTTAGCCCTTAAAAGGCCAGATAACTGTGTCCTAGAGTGACCATCAGAATTTAGACTTTACTGAAACACGAAATAAGTGAAAAAGAAATGAAAAAAAAAAAGGAAGGAAGGAAGGTGGTTCACTCCCAACTTGTGTTCTTAAGAAAGGAGGATTCCTACCCGTGGTTTCCCTTACTCCAAGATCCTTCCCCAGGGCAGAAGGCAGAGCTACCCCAAGACAGAAGCCTTAGGGGTACACTGCACTCTTCCCCCAAAGTTGGTTATCTAGGTCTGATGGGTGTACTGTTTCTCAGCTCTGATCACTGAGTGCCATGTGGGATTGACAAGAGGATATGTATCCTCCTCTTCTCTCCAGTCCTCACCATCCAGATACCCATATGCCCCACCATATCTGACCCCACACCAGCCATTCTCAGCATATCCAAACTGGAACTTGTTCCAGAAAATCCTGCTCCTCCTCTTCCATCCCCATCAGTCAAGGTTTCATCTCATCACCCAAGGCCCCAAGTCACCCTAGACTCCTCTCTTTTCTCCCCTCCCACCCCTAATTCCAGTCATCAAGTCCAATCAAGCCTACCTCCCCAATAGTTCTCAAATAAGTGTCCTCCTCCCCATCCCCACTGTCACTTTTTAGTTAAACTCCTCATCATTTCTCTCCTGGATTATTTCAGTTGTCTTTCAGATGGCTGTCTTTCTGCTTCCTACCTCATTCACCTTCCAGTCCAATTTCCATTTTTTTATTTCTAATACACAGTTTGATTCTGTTGCTGCCCTGCTTAAAACCCTTTAAATGTTTCCCCATTGCATGTAGAATCAAGTTCAAGCTCTTCGTCATGCCCCACTAAGGCCTCCCTGAGCCCCCTGTGACCTGCCTCTCCAACCTCACTGCCCACTACTTGCCCTCACAGCCCTCCAGAACAAATGAATGGCTGTTCTCAAAGCACAATGGCATTTAATGCCTCCATCAGTTTGCATATGATGTTACTTCTCCTTGGAATGCCCTTCCCCCTTTTCTTCCCAGCATGCTCCTGTTCATCCTTCAAGACTCAGCTTGAGTGCCTCTTCCTTGGTGAAGACTTCCTGCTTCCCCAAATTTGCCTTTGTAGTCCCACCTTAATGACTGATTTAAATTCTCACCTCCTCCCTCTAGACCAGGAGCTGGTTTTATCTATCTCTGTTTTCCAAATACAAGATAGTCAGTGTCCGACCCATAATTGGTAAAAGAGAGAGAGAGAGAGAGAGAGAGAGAGAGAGAGAGAGAGAGAGATTTGATGAAAGAATGAACTTGTAATTAAGCAGACCTTGAACATGTCACATAACCTTTCTGGGACTTAATTTTGTCTATAAAATGAGGATAGTGATGCCTACCCTACAAAGTTTTGTGCATTTTATGGAATAAAATATGCAAGACACCTAGCCCTTCCCAGCCCATTATAGCACCTCAATAAATGTAATTTCCATATCCTTTCTCTTCTTTTTCCCTTTGCTATAATTCTAACCAAAATAGTCAAAGTCAGGACACCTGGGTGGCTCGGGTAGTTGAGCATCCGACTCTTGGTTTCAGCTTAGGTCATGATCCCAGGGTCGTGGGATCCAGCCTCATGTCAGGCTCTGTGCTAAGTGTAGAGCCTGCTTAAGATTCTCTCCCTCTCCCTCTGCCCCTCTACCCCACTTGTGCTCTCTCTCTCTTTCTTAAAAAAAAAAAGGTAAAAGCAAAAGAGAAATCTCAAAGGCCCAATGCCGATGTGCTTGGATGGGGATAATCATCTCCTGCCCCATCTGACAGGAACAGTGTCCTCATACCTTCACTTCACAAGCCCAGGTAGATGCTGGTCAGTGTTTAGTGAGGGTTAACTAAGGTCTGGCAACTGTTACATGTGAGGACTTACCGTGACTCAGGCATTCTTCCAAGTGCTTTACCTGTAATGACTCATTCAGCTTCACAGTGGCTCTGTGAGGATGCACTGTTATTGTCCCCATTTTATAGATGAAGAAGGTGAGACAGTGAGATGGAGGTCATCCAGCTAGTAAACTATAGTAAAGCAAGGACTGAACCCAAGTATTTGGACTTCAGAGAGTGTTTTCTGAACTCCAGCACAGTCCTGTCCAACACTGATTAAGGATGTTCTGAGAGATAATAGCCCCAGATCCATGAAAGAGCAGCTCCCTTGGTTTCTGAGACTTGGATACAACTTGCAGGTTCACCATATGAGAATTTAGGGTAAGCTCCAATGGCCCCATTTCTGTGTTTACAGTTTCTTATTGTAGAAATTGTCATTTATCGTTATTAATTGGTAAATCTTGTTAAGAACATGGAGGCTCTCCAAATTCTCAAAGGTTAGGGGCGCTAGCCTTCAGCATTCAGTTCATGGGCCAGTCACCTGTTTTTTCTAAATAAAGTTTTATTGGAACGTGTCTACTCTCATTCATGTATGCATTGTATGTGGCTACCTCTGCACCACAGTGGCAGAGCTGAGTGGTTGTGACAGAGGCCTCATTGCCTGCAAGACCAAAATATTTACTATCTGGCCCTTTATAGAAAAAGTTTGTTAATAGTACTTTCAACCACCACCCACTTGTCAAAGCAGGCTGGGACAATCCCACGGGTGCCAGACACCTGGGCAAAGCCTCCAGGGACTGCTCCCTTTCCCAGCCAGTGCAGGGCTCTGTGCAGGCGACAAGGAAATGCATCATCTCCTTTGGGGATTCTGTGCAGCCCAGGGTGGGACAGGCGGTGCGGTTCCTAAGGTGCTAGCTCCGTGGATGATCTTCGGGTTTGCTTCCTTTGCTGGCTTGGGGGTCGCTGGCATGACTTGAGCCACAGGAGCCCGAATAAAGTGGCGGCACAGTGCAGTCAAGACAAATCTCCTGACCCTGTGGAGGCTGCCGGAGGCAGGCAGCTGATGGATGGCAGAGGGAGAAATTCTCAGTTGCCATCTAATCTGTGCCCGGGAAATAAATTGCTCTTGTCACTGGTGTCTGCCCCAGCCCTGCAGGTCCCTCTTCCCTGCAGAGGCCTCCCTGCACCCCACCCTTCCTCTGCCAGCCTGGAAATGCTGCCTCAGGAGGTGGGGAAGGAGAGGACAGGGGAGGAACAGGAGGAACGACATGTTTTGTCCCATCCCCAGTAGCCCTGGGGAGCAGTGAGCCGCCTGCTGCCTACAAGAGCTGTCCTGCTCTGGGCCTGCTGCAAGCCTTAGGGCCTTAGTTTTCTTATCTGTAAAATGAGAAAGCTTTCAAAGTGATCTCAGGACCTTTTTTATCCCACGTTCCTGAGACTGCTGAGGGAGGGAAAACCAGAGTCTGGAAGGATCCCCAAATCTGATCATCAAGGGCCTCCATGTACGGAAATCTCTGAGCCTAGATTTAGATCACATCTTCATTGGAACTCTGGTGTAGACTCAGGTTGGTTGGGGTTTGTCCAAAGCCTCTCAGCAGAGCCTCCCCTAGGAAATGCTGCTTTCTCTTTTTAAAGGAAGTTTTTCTGGGGTGCCTGGGTGGCTCAGTCAGTTAAGTGTCTGACTCTTGGTTTCAGCTCAGGTCATGATCTTGTGGTTCATGGGTTCTAGCCCTGCGTTGGACTCTGTGTTGACAGTGCAAAGACTGCTTAGAATTCTCTCTCTCCCTGTCTCTCTGCCCCTCTCCCATTCATGTACATGCTCTCTGTCACTCTTTCTCTGTCTCTCTCAAAAATAAACTTTAAAAAAATAAAGAAAGTTTTCCCCCCAAAATTATTATCTGTGCCTCTGTGTCATCTATCTTTCTCCCCTGCCCCCTCTCATTCTCTCTCTCCCCTTCTTCCCCCACTTTTGCCCCTCAGCTTTCCAAAAGACACCCTCAACTAGCCACCATCTAAGAGCTGGTGGGTTTATCATGTGCAGCCCTTTGGAAATGGGACATGGTGAGACAGGCTTTGCCGGACGGCTCCCGCTTGAGAGAGGATTCCCTTTGGGAACAAAAGAGAAATTCCCTTACTGGGACCTAAACTGTCACAGAGATGACCTATCAATAATCAAGACGGGGGGCCCCTGGGTGGCTCAGTCGGTTAAGCGTCCGACTTCGGCTCAGGTCATGACCTCACAGCTTGTGAGTTCGAGCTCCGTGTCGGGCTCTGTGTTGACAGCTCAGAGCCTGGAGCCTGCTTCGGATTCTGTGTCTTCCTCTCTCTCTGCCCCTAACCCATCCGCATTCTGTCTCTGTCTCTCTCAAAAAAAAAAAATAAACATTAAAAAAATTTTTTTTTAAATAATCAAGACGGGGACAGACACTGGCTGAGATCTGGGCCCAAAGCTTTCTCCGGATGGATGGAAGGGCCTGTGTCAGCTGGCAGCCGACATCCAGTCAATCCAGGAAGGCCTGATGGAGGAAGTAGTGTTTTAGAGCTACCTGAATGAGGAAGGACAGCTCGTTTGTTGTAGGGCAAGGACAGAGAAGGGGTCACCTCCCTGCTGAGGCAGACGTAATCACAGGCTCATCCTGGGAACTAAACTGGATCTGTCACTACGATTTCACAGCTGCACTCAAGGATGGGTATGGCTGGAGGGAGCTTGGGAGCGTGGGTCATCCATTAGCAGCGCGGATAGGGCTAAATCCTGAGCAGGGAGGTGGGGGCGGGAAGGCCAAAAAGCCATAGCTAGGTTCCAGATTCCTCCCCCCACTCCCCGAATGCCTCTCCCGCAAGGGGCTGGGTGCACCATGTTGCTGTTTATATCCCAGCTAGAGCTGTCCATCATCTTCATTAGGCACTAACCAGTGTTAATCAAGCACCTAAGCCTTTAGAAGCAAGTCAAACGGACTGGGAGACAAATCCCAGCTCCAACATTTATTAGTTGTGTGGCCTTGCTTAAGCTGCTTCTTTCCTCAGAGCTGCCATTTCTTCATCTATTACATAGAATTCACAATAGCTACTTCTGAAGGCTTTGTGTGGCTTAAATGAGGCAATGTTTGCAAATTATCTTTCAGAGCATGGACACTAAGGACCCGCTCAATACATGTATTTATTCACAAAATATTTTTCAGTGCTCACCATATTCCTGGCACCGTCCAGATAACTACTGTTGGTAGTACCCAAGATGTGAAACCAGGGTCAACTCCTGCCGCAGCTACAGCAGGACAGCACCAGTGACGCCTCCTCAGGACTGTCCTGATTGTCCTGGTGGGGAGGAGCAGAGATTTCCTCCCCAAAGCAGGGGCTGGGGGTGGGGAAAGGCTCTCCCACACTTCCTGCCACCCTGGTGTCATAGGGCGAGGGAGTTGGGAGCTCCAAACTCTCATTTCATTAAACGGTACCTGCTGTCGTGAGGAATAAATGCCTTTATGCATGTAAAGTGCTAAGGACGGTTGGCACATGATAAAGACTGGATGCCTATTCATTTTTACTGTTTCAGGAGGGTCCAGCTTTAGAAACAAAGGGCTCTGAGGTGGGGGAACCCCGTGGCTCTCCATTTCCACTCAGGAGTAACGCCATAGCATGCAGGTGGGGTCGGTGTAAAGAACTTCCCAACTGGACCCTGTGAATTCTCTATTCTCTGGCTTCTGGAAAGCACCGTCTAGCCTCAAACAATACCCGGAGGTAAAGGAAGGCAAATATTTCCAAGCAAAATCCTGGCACAGCTTCCCTTGCCGGGTGGGACCCAACGTCCTTCTGGGTCTCCACAGAGGTTCCAGCTAGGCTCAGGGAGAGAATAAACTCCAAACTTGCAGGGCCTCATGGGGTCCTCCCATCTGTCCACTTCTTTCCTGTCAGCACCAGTCCCAAGTCTTCCCCTGGCACCCCGAGGTCTTTGCTCATCTTAGATGAGGTGACGCTGAGGCTCGGGAGCCCCCAGAGAGCTTCTCACAAGGTGGTGGGGGCAGGCCGTGCACGGGAGGGCCTTGGGGGGAGAGGGGCTTCAAAAGATGAGCACTGCAGCTGCCACCCTAATATCTCTCAGCAGAAGCCTAAAGCCAAGAAGCATTTTTAAACAGGGGGCAGACCTGATCGGTTTGTTTTTTTGGAAGGTCACTCTGGCTGCTGTGGAGAAGGCACTAGACCTGGGCAGGAAGGAGGAAGGGAGGCCAGTGAGAGGGCTGTTGTGTTGGTGGTCACATTTGGGCAAAGATCTGAATGAAGTTAGCTAAGTGTTTGGGCCATGCAGAGGGAGGGGTGGGAGTGCAAAGTCCCTGAGGCAGGAGTGTGCCCAGTTTGATGAAAGACCAGCCAGGGAGTCTGTGTGTCTGGAGCAGAAACTAGCCAAGAGAAGGGAGCAGACATTGAGGTTAGAGAGGCAATGGGGAACAGGATTAAAGGGGGCCTTGTAATAGAGTGACCAACCATCACCATCTGCAGAGGACTGAGGGGTATCCTCGAATGTGGGACTCTAGGTGCTAAAACCAACACAACCATCCCATCCATCAGGCACAGTAAACACAGTGCCTAGGACCTACAATACTTTTCAGAGCTTAGGAATGTGTTCTAATTCTAACTTTTTTTTTTATCAGAATAAAGAAATGAATATGACAATAACGAATCTACAATAATAAATTCAGCCTGGATTACATTTGTCCTTATACCAATGCAGTTGTAAAGTATTATTTTTCATGGAGGAAGAAGGGCTCACATGAGGAATATGGCAGCCAGTGTGTGACCTTGAGCAAGTCATGTAACTTCTGAGCATCCATCAGTTTCTTATCTCCAAAAGGGGGTACCAAAAGCTACCATTATTGTAAGAAGCAAAAGATTTTTTTAATAACCCAAACAAAAGTGTGTGGTGCATAGTAGGTGCTCATAAATATGAATTGAACCTTCCAAAGTTCCTGTATGCTTCATTCACTCATTATACATCCAGTGAGCAAACAGTTTAGTACCCTTCCTTTGTGATACTTGTCTTCTAATGGGAGACACAGACAGCAACGAAATGAAAATCATACATTGTGGGGATGAATATGTGCTATTAAGAAAAATCGTGTGGGGTGCCTGGGTGGCTCAGTCCATTGAGTAGTAGAGTGACCAACTTTGGCTCAGGTCATGATCTCACAGTTTGTGAGTTTGAGCCCTGCATCAGGAACTCAAAAACAAATAAATATTAGGAAGGAAGGAAGGAAGGAAGGAAGGAAGGAAGGAAGGAAGGAAGGAAGGAAGGAAGGAGAGAGAAGAAAGAAAGAAAGAAAATCGTGTAAGAAGATAGTCGCAGAGGGGGTTTTTGGACAGGTGGCCACAGAAAGCCTCCCAGAGAGGCAGGTATGGACAGGTGAGCTCCCCTATAGTTATAGTTGGGGGGCCCTTCCACTGAGAACAGGGGCATGCCTGGGAGTGCTGTGGGCACCGGCAATGGGGCAGAGCAGAGAAGGCAGCTGGAATGCGGCCGAGCCCCAGCCCTAGCATCCCAAGCATCGCAGTTGTCAGAGGCATAGGTTTGCTGAGGCAGCGACAATTACCGCACTATTCCTCCATCCCAGGGTTGCCAGCAACCGTCCCCCCACCCCCCGTAAATGATGGGAACTTACTTCTCCCTACTGTACTGCTGGCAGAAGGAGCTCAGCCAGGAGAGGAGGAGGACAACAGCTCACGAATTCACAGGGACACTTCGTCTCTGTCCCCGCTGCCTGGGTCAGCAGAACCTGCCCCATGCACCCAGTGAAAGGCAGCAGCCTGCCCCCTCTGCCACCCCGCATTTGGGGTGCTGCACGCTTCGCCCCCCACTGATTGCAGCATCTGTAAAATGGGAGGACGGTAATAATAGAAGCTGTGCAGGGCTGCTGTGAGACTTACACGGAGGAATGGGTGTGCAGAGCGCTTTGTAAACTGTAAGACATTATACAGATGTTCATTTGCGATTTGTAAATGAGCTCGATGGGAGAGGGCGCATGGTGCGTGCCCAGGAACTGGGGGAAGGCAGAGCAAGTTAACGAACAGGGAGTGGCCACAGAGTGCCCGGGGGACTGTGACCCACACAGGAAGACAGTGTGTGAAAGGTCATGAATAAACATGAGCCATCCTCCGACTCCTAAGTGTCTTAATTGTGCTCCAGTTAACGAGGTAGACAGGCAGCTGCTGGTTTCTCTTAGGGCAGGAAGGCCCTCCCCGGCTTCCTGCCCTGCTTAGCTGCTTGCCCAGGGTGCTGGGGACAGGTCCCTGCAGATGGGTCGCCCCTCCCTCCTCTGCCCCAGCCAGTCAGGCCCCAGCCACTTCCCTCACCTTGGTGCCCAGCAGAACAGTGCGGCCACTTGGGGCACAGAGCCAATACTCAGAAGCAAACCAGGGCGGGAGCTGGGATGCGCTTGGTGCTGGCCAGTAGTTATGGAAATTGGCGGCAGGGCTGGCGGCCGGCTTCCTGGAGCTGACCCCAAGCTGGGCAGAGCCTTGATCCGCACATGCGAGGGAGGCCTGGCTGGAGGGAAGCTGGGAAAAGACAGACAGCAGGCAGGAAGCCTGGGATTGGAAGGAAGCACAGGTCACCAGGCAACCTTCTTCTGACATTTAGATCCAGGGCATGCTTACTGCACACCTACTGTGTGCCCGCACCGTGCTGAGTGCTTGCACTCACATTATCCTAGGTAATCCTCACAGTGGGCCCGGGTGATCAGCACTACCCTTCATAGTTAAGAACACCATCTCCAAGAGATAAGGGACTTTATCAAGGTCACACACACATTTCAAGGTCCCAAGACTTCTGGGACCAAATTGTGTGTTCTTTTTTCTGAAACTTCTGAAAATATCGACACACACCACATCAGTGTTCTCACAGAAAACAATGTGGAGGACAGAAACACCTCCCCACCCCCACCCCCACGTCCCGGCCCTGAGGGAGGGCTCCCCTGACCGTCCCCTCCCCACCCGCTCTCCTCTGCTTCTGGCCAGGTTTGCTGATGAGGAAGCTTGGCAAGAGCTCACAGAGAGGAAGGACAGTAAAGCGGAAGTGTCCCCTTGGCTACTCCCTGTGAGTCACCTCGGGCTGGCTCTGTCCCACACCTGAAGGCCCAGGCTTCTCTCAAGGGAGTCCTTTCTATATGATCCTCTTTCCCTGGATTTGGTGCCATGCCCTCCCCTCATCCCTCTATCCTAGGATGTGACAGCCCAGCTGTGCCCAGCCCTGGTATACTGTGCTGTCCCTCATGGTTTAGGTGGACCCTGCCCAGGTGCCTCTGTAGAGACTCTTTATCAACCTTCTCAGTTACCTTCGTTTGAGCATGCCATCTGTCAACAGTAGGGGGTGTGCAAGGAGGTTATGGAAAAGGTCTGAAGTAAGCTGCATGGCCCTCTCAGACCCAGGTGGGAAGAAGGATGCTGACCTGGACTCATTGCACAAGGATGCGTACCTTGGAGCTTCCTCAAGTTCCAGCAGTCTGGAAGGAGGTCCCAGAAGCCTCCTTGCTGTTGTGTGATCCCTCTCTGGCCCTCCCACGCCTGCCTGGCATGTGGTCATTAGCATGAGACACAGACTTTTTGCTCAGAGAGGACCATCGAGATGCAGCTGAGGTGTGAAAAGTAATTATGAGCTGGTGATTAGAGTCCCCCCTGGGTCTCACTTGCTGGGACACGCCTCTCTGACCCTCAGAGGGTGGATGAGATGAAGTGGCTTGGAAAATGGGCACCAAGGACTCTCCTACTCAGGAGAGAGACAGACGGGCTAGTCCCGAGGAGATGGATGGAATTGACTGGAGAGGCCCAGAGGCTGCCCTCCTGGACGTCCCGGGGCACTGCAACATGAAGGAGCAGTCCAAGCCTTGGAGGCCCAGAATCCAGTGGCAGGGGACATGGCGGGGGTTCGCTGGTCTCACTCCTTCACTTGGGGGTGGGCCACATCTCTGCTTCGGAGGTCTTGGTCTGGGTTTGACCTCAGCTTGACGTCTCCCATGGGCCTAAGGACCTCAGCTTCACACAGTGGCCCCCAGTTGTGATGAGAGCAGCCCACTAGGCCAGCATGGAGACTGGGCACGGGGGGTGGGAACCAAGGCTGCAGGGCTGACTGTGTCCCAGAGCTGCAAGTACCCAACTCTGCCTATGACACGGTACTGGGAATGTAATAGGCCCCCAGGAAACGTTAGTGGGAATCTTCAGGCTCTTCAGAGTTCATTCATGCACAGATTCAGCACCATGGCCCTACCTTCATGACTTTCCAAACAGGAGCCCAACACCGAGCCAGGGTCCCGGTCCCAGCTTAGCAGCTAACAAGCCAGGTAACACAGGCTGTGCTTTCCGTGACTCTAGGCCTTAGTTCCTGAATCTCTGCAGTGAGGGTAACACCCACTGTGACATTACTGGATGAAGTCAATTGCAAATGGAGAAGTCATTTTAGCAGCCATTGGCAACTAAGAGCAGAGATGGCTGTATCACAAGGGGGATACCCATATTCACACCCTGTTATACCCACTCCCCAGAGAGCCAGCCTCTGCCAGTAGCAGGAGTCTCATCCTTTCCATACCTCTCTGCTCCCTCCTCCAGCCTCCCTGCCTCTGAGCTCACCAAAGCCCCGACCTAAGCACCACAGCCAAGGAGGAGATATGCTTACAACCAAAGACATCTTCTTGATGTCTCCATCATCTCAGAGTGCCTTGAAAAAACATCCTCTAGCTAGGACATGCCAGATTTGGCAAATAAAAATACAGGACGATGGATAATGGGGTTTTTTTTTTTCAGCATAAGTGTGTCCCAAAGTTGCATGGGACATACCTATACTAAAAAATTAATCATGTTTATCTAAAATTGAAATTTAACTGGGCATCCTGTATGTTATCTGGCAAGCCTGCTCCCCGACAAGAAGGTTCTTAAATAGAGTCAGCTGCCTGGTGCCTGCTCTGGCAAGTGCCATGCTCTGAGCGATACCAAATGCTCAGCTATGACCCACTGAGAGCGATAAGCTGTCCTTTACTGTAGAGAACATCTGAAGGCCTCATGTCTCCAGACCTCCTCCTATACCTTTTCAGATTCAAAGAACCTTCAAACGCTAATCCACTCAGAGAATATTTAGCAAACATCTACCTTTTGCCAGTCACTCTCCCGAGAAGTGGAGTTACATGGTAAAGGCAAAGAGGCCAAGGCTCATCTCTCATAACCATCATGTTTGGAACAAGTGTCAAATGTCAGTGGTAAGCATCCTGGAAGCTGTGTCATGTGATCCATACAAAACCCCAAGAGGGTGGTAGTTTACAGATGAGGACACTGAGGTTTACTGAGGCTAACCATTTGTTCATTCATTTACCAAGTGTTTATTGAGCACCTGATAGGTGCCAGGCACTGTTCTTGATGCTGGGAATGCAACAGTGAACAAGACAGATAAGCATCCCTGCCCTCATGGAGCTTCCACTCTAATGGGGAGCAAGGGTTGGGGGGGGGCGGGCATAGACAAAGTATAAGGTATAGTGTATGAAAAGGAGATAAGTGTTATTCTGAGAAAAAGAGGACAGAGAATCAGGCTGTGGAGTGCCAGTGGCAGAAGGTGTAATTCAAAAGAGGGTGGTCCAGGGAGAGCCCCTGACAAGGTGACATTTGAGCAAAGATGTGGAGGAAGCAAGGGTAGGATGGCGAGAAGTGGAAAGGAGCTTCGACTTTGAATGGTTCCGATTTTAGCAGTCAGATTCCTGATCCCTCTGCATTTCTGCCCACCAGACGTTTGATTGAGGATCTGCTCCCTGCCTGACCCTTTCACACACATAAGATTTCTTTTAATCTCCACATCAGAACAATGCTAAAGGTAAGTTTTATTATTGCACTTTTCCAGAGAAGAAAGATAAAATGACTCAAAAAGATGACATGTTGAGTGTAAGATGCCAATCCTGGGCTTCAAGCCCTGGTTCTTCCATTTCCAAGTTCACCACACATAATGGGAAGCACTCGGGTCAGCCTAGCTGGCTGGTCTGGCACAACCTATTTCACTTCTTAAGCCTCAATTTCCCCACCTGGAAGGCAGGATTAATGTTATTACTCACCTCATAGCATTCCTGCCAGATGAGCCAATAATACATGTCAAGTCCCAGACTCAGCACATTCACACCATTACTATTATTCTAAGAATAGCGTTCTACCCGTCGAGCCCCGCTGGACGACGTGGGTTAAGCAGTGTGCTGCCCAGTCCTTGGGGGAGGAAAAGATGGAACTGGAGCAAACGCTATCGGGGCAAAGATGGGAAGGGGACCACCACAGGCAAGCCCACCTGCATGTGAGCAGATGAGTAAACGTTGTGTGAACCTAAGTGGCGCATCTCTGTGATTGTAATTACGCTGGTTTGAGGTTATGACTTCAGCTATTTTGTTTTTCTTTTGGAGGCACTGGCTCATTTTTTATGCATGCACAGGAGCTAATTGCGTCCCAGAGAGCGCTCTCCGCCTGCTGGTCTGGAGGTGCGCCGCCATATGCTTGGCGTGCGCGTAATTAACCCAGTTCAGCTGCACTCCCTCTGGCTGGATTAGGGATTCAGCTTCGGTTTCATTCGCAGGCAACAGTCCCGCAATTCATATTTATTCAAATGATTACCCTAAAGCAAGGTGCCGAGGACAGAGCCCAGTGCCAGGCCAGAAGCCGTCTGGGCCAGCTCACGCTGGCGATGTCCAGTACAGAGCATGGGGCTCCATCCTTGCCAGCTCCCAGAAAGGGCTCCTTGCGCACCCACGTGTTGGGGAGCAGGTCCACAAAGAGCTTTGGGCTGCCTTGAGGTGCTGAAGCTGTTTTCCTGGCCTCTACAGTTTCTTGTTCCTGGACTTGCTGTGCAGGTCCAGCCCTGACCCTGTCTTCTCCCTGCCAAGTTTCCTGCAACTATAATAGCCATGGACCACACTAGCTCTCTTTCCAGAAAAGTGCTTTCAGCACCTGGGACAGGGACTTAGACATAGTGGGCACCTGATTAACACTGAGCAAGACATGGTTCAGATGGAAGGAGGACAAAGGGATGCTCCATTACTCGTCTGGGATAGAAACCTGAGCCTGTGACCCACATGTTCCATGACTTCCACAAATGGTCACCTGTCCAGGTGGTGGCCGCTATAAAGATTGATAGGTCAGGTACTCTTGGGAGCTTAGGGACAGGGACAGGAGGAAGCTATGGGGAGCCAAATCAAGGACTGGCCATCTGTCTAAACTGCCCTAGCACTTTACTGCCCTCTGCAAGTGGCCAGTGGCTCCTAGCAAGGCTGTTCTATGAGGATCCAGAGCTATATCAGTCTCATGCCAGGGTTTCCATTGAGCTGTAAGCCACTCTTTGTCCCATAGCCACAGCCTCCCTCATGGTGGTGATTCACTCCATATGCACGGTCTGAGCACACACATCATACAGACACCCTGCTAGGTGCTGGGATGGGGAATACAAAGAAGATGAGAAACACACTCAGTCCCCAAGGAACTCACAATGAGTGGGAAAGACAGATATGTAAACAAATGGTTGCAATCCAGTGGGATAAATACTGTAATACAGGCATGTTTACAGAGGTTCGAACACAGAGAAGAGAGTGACTAAATTTGCCACGAGTTGGTAGTGAGATTGTTGAGATTTTCACTGAGTACAGATGAATTTGGGGGCAGAACTAGAGCAGCAACATTTCCTTTATTCCACAGAGGTATGGACACATTTCTGTGCTAAGCATTCTGCTGGCTTGTAGAAGATGTATGGTTTCTAGACTCAAGGAGTCTGCTCTCTAGGCGGGAAGACTCATACTGCACTCATTTATTCAACAAGCATTTTCTGAGCACCTACTATATACCAGAGGCTGTGCTAGACTCAGGAGATACAAAGATGATTAGACAGGATCACTGCCCTGATCTAGAGGGGAGACAGAGAGATGAACAAAATACATTACAAGTCAAGGGAATATATCCATCACAAGAAGAGCCCTTTTAGGATATGAGGAGAAGAAACAGTTATTTGACCAGAGACAATAGCAGCTCAGGGAAGACTTCCTAGGGACAATTATGTCCATGTTGGGTTTTGAAGGATGATTAGGAGTTTCCAGGTCAGGGGCACCTGGGTGACTCAGTCGGTTAAGAGTGCGACTTTGGCTCAGGTCATGATCTCATGGTTTGTGAGTTCAAGCCCCTTGTCAGGCTCTGTACCAACAGCTCAGAGCCTGGAGCCTGCTTCGGATTCTGTCTCCCTTTCTCTCTGTCCCTCCCCAGCTCGTGTGCTCTGTCTCAAAAATAAATAAACATTAAAGAAATTTCTTTAAAAAGGAGTTTCCAGGTCAAAAGTGGCTGGCTATAAGGTCAGCGCAGATGATTATAAGGACATAAACAGCTAATATGGGAGCTCATCAGGAATACAAATGAGAAATATGTAATGCATTCCAACACTGGACTAACCTCCTAAGTGCCAAATGACTATCACCGAAAGCAAACCTATTCAGGTTTCTCTGCATGTGAGAAACGTACTTGGTTCAGTCTTAGTGACGTGGCTCAAGCCCTCTGGGGATATATCATGGGGGCATTTGAACACGGAGCTGGCATTTGAACCCTGGTCACTTTCCCAGTCCCTGGGCTTCCTATTAGTTGAAGGCAAACATGGGAAAGTCACCTGGTATAGTAGCACCCAGGGGTCAGGGACTGAACCAGTCACCCCAGAGTCCCCTGAGGGCCTTGATAGCACACGGTTCCTTGCTGTTCTCCTGGACATTCCCACTTAGTGTGCTCAGGCTATTGGCCAGGGTCTGTGCACTCTAAGTTCCCCAGAGGGATTATGATAAGGCCCATTGATCATGTGTCCCTCCCTTGGTTATTCTTCCTTTCACAAAGAGGGGTATGTTCCAAGGGGAAGTGAGGCCTGTGGGTTGGCTGTAAGGGGTCCCCAGATAGTGCTTCAGCCTCCAGGGATTCCTGAGGAAGCAGAGGCCCGGGAGACATGTCTCCAGGCACACTGGGCAAGGGGAGTGGGGGTTGCTGTTTGTCAGGTTGTTTAGGCACTGATGAAGATACTATTCTTAGCACTCAGGCAATTTGGGCTCCTCTAATCAGGGAGCAGGGAACAGGCCAACTGAGGGTGCCAGGAGATTTGAAATTCTATGCAGAGCCTGTTAGGACTGGACCAGGAAAGATGACATTCTCGGGCAGGGTTAGTTGGAGGAGAATCAGATATTTTCCAGCCCCACAGACGAAGGAACAAGAGGAAAAGTTGCTAAGGTTGAGCAGGGAAGAACATGGCAACATGGTCAATGAGTTCCCTGGATGGTTCCCTAGAAGAGAAGGTGGACTCTCCTTTGCCTTCAGAAAGGCAAGAGGTGAGTCGGGCTGCATGGTCCCGTGGCTACTGAGAGGCAGGTCTGATGGAAGGCATGGAGGGTTCAGGGTAAGGAGACTGGGGCTCGAATTAGGGATCCTGGAGCAGCAGATAGGAAATCTGGCCCCTGAAAGAAAGCCCAGAGGGACCAAGGGAAGAGCCTAGTCACAGAGGAAATGAGTCCAAGGAGGGAACCGGGCCACCACGTTCTAAGGAGAGCCCAGAGAGAGACTGTAGGTGAGCAGGGCCCAGTCAGGCTAAATGGCATCTTCATGTGCATCAGAGAAGGCACCCCTCCCCACAGACGCAGCACACAGATTACAGCCCCTCAGCCAGGACTGCAAGTGGAGTGTACGGTCTTGAGGCCGAACTCGTACATGGTTGACCTTGTACTCCCCCACGCCCCCTGCCTAGAAACAGGGTCACTCCCAGAGCCTGGCCCCAGGCCACTCCTAATGCCACCACCCACAGGAGGAGAGGCTCTCGGGGCACTGGGCCAGGACTGAAGCCACACGTGCTGCTGCCATGAGTGGGGCTCCATGAGTCCTCAGGGGGCAGGAGACCCACGTCCGATGGGAGGGGAGGAGGAGAGCCAGGTCCTGGGGGCCAGCTCTTCCCCACCCGTTGCTGGAGGCTGGGCACTGTTTCTGGGGACAGCAGCACAGCTGGCGACTTGCCAGATCGCAGCCTCAGAAGGAGGTCGGGAGGCTCAGCCTGCCAGGGGGAGGGGAAATAAGTGCTGAGAGTCATCGAAGGTGTTTTTGGTGATTCTACAGCAAGCGCCCACTTCAGGAGGTTAGCCCCGTCTAGACAGTGTTGAGGCCCAATCGACAGGACACTGGGCTCCGAGGGTCGCCTGCACCTGGCCAGGAATAGACACGTGGTCCACCACAGGTGTGCCTGCCATCCTTCTGATGGCCCCTGTCTTGAGGAGAGGCTTAGAGAAAGGAGCGGAAGTGGGGAGGAGGGAGGAGGTGGAGAGGAGGGCAGGGTGGGGTGGAGACCGGAACTGGAGGCTGAGACCCAGAGGAAAGGAACAGGAGAACAGAAAACCCGCTGGCAGCCTCTGCAGTTGGGAGTAGCCAGCACTTCCTGTGGGAAGTCCTTCTGGTGTTACCGGCATCCTTCCGCACTTACCTGTGCTCACCTCACCCATCCCCACCCCTCCTCACCCATCTCCACTAGGAGGGACTCTCCTTAGCCATGGCTTATAGCCAGGAACTGAGGCACGGAGAGGCACGGGGATTATCCCAAGTGCTCAGCACTAAAAGGAGCCAGAATTTGTGGGGGGCAGGCCGGCCCCAGAGGCCACACCTGCTGGCCTGGCTCGTACAGCAGTTTGGGTGCAGCCCTCCTGGGCTCATGCCAAGCTCCAGGGTGTGGAATCCAGGGTTTCTGAGGCCTCTGGGTTTGGTAAGAGCATGTATGAGAGCCTATCTTCTGCAGCTGTACCAAGAGACACCTGAGAGTCACCTCAGGGCAAAGCCACGTCCAGGGAGAGGGGGGAAGGAAGGGATTCAGGCAGGTGGCAAGAAACAAGGCTCCCAGCTCTTACTATGGGAAGTTTCCACTGAACTTCCTGGAATATAGAAGGTGTCACCACCACCGCCACCACCACTCCCACCCACAGCTATACCCCTCCAAGGACACCTAGGGACCTTGGGTCAGGAACCACAGAAATCTACAGAGCTCTGTCTGAGACTCAGTCTCTGTCTGCTCAGGACGTGCAGGGCACGGCGCCCTGCCATGCACCTGGCAGTGTCCCCCTGGCCAGGAGATCGAGTCACAGAGGAGTGAGCCACATACCAGCTGCTTGAAGCCAGGTGTGCCTTGTTCCGTCCTCTGAGAGCCAGTAGGGGATCACATGCTGCGTTTGAAGGGTGTCAGACAGCAGAGGGAGCTGTGGCCTCCACTCCACGGGCCCGGGGAGGGGTTCGTGGTGGGAGGAGGGCCCCACAAGGGCTTTCTCAGAGACACAGTGAGGGCTTGTGGAGGCCATGCCAGGGCAGCGGCTCAGTCAGCCTGGGCACATCCTGCGAGCTTCTCCTTGACTATCTTCACCTCCAACTTTCCCCTCCCCTCGTCCCGGGGATCCTGCCTGGTTAGGAGCTGGAGGACTCTGTTCCTCTGTCCTCCCTTCCCCACTGCTGAGAACAATTAAGCCCAGGACAGCCATTAGCTAGCACTGAAGGGCCTGTATTGATTAAGGATAATTATATTTACTCTTCAGCACTTTGAGGCCTGGTAGGAATATTTTTTGTTAATTTGCTGCTGCTTAGCCTCAGGAATAGAGACTGATATGCCCCCACCTAGATCTCCCCTACACACACGCACACGCATGCACATCCACACGCAGACACCCACGCACACACATCCACACACACATACATACGTGCATGCGCATACACATACACACACGCACGCACACGCATGTCTTCATTGTTGCTGAGTTGCTGTAAATGCTCATCCAAGTTCCACGGCATTCCGAGCTGTCCTTCCTGAAGCTTTTATTCCAGAAAAGAACGTGGAAATGGTGGAAGGAGGTTTATTTTCTTTTGGCTATTTTTGTCTTGGGTGAGAGGCATCGAGGAGCCCAAATTGCAGCAAAACACACACACACACACACACACACACACACACACAAACACACTCATGCACTATTTTCCTCCCTCCTCCCCAATGCACGTATTTTTAAATCCTATATTCTAGAAGGAAAGGAGATACAGAGGTGTCTCTTCTCTCTCTCTCTCTCTCTCTCTCTCTCTGCAATATTAGAACCCAAATCCTGTGAAGAGATAGCTCTGTGCCCCCTTTGTCACATGGGGGAAGACATATTACCTCCTCACTTCCTCTGGCCCCCCTGCCCTGCCTCCCAGGTAACACTGCTCACTCACTTTTGGTGTCTTATTTGGCCCAAGTGCAAACACACCTCCTCGCTGTTGCTGGGTCATGAGCACCTTTCTTCCTTTGGTAAACATTTACCAGACTGGGCCAGACATGGGGCTCAGGCCGAGGGTACAGAGGCAGGGGGTGCATCTCTGCTCTCAGGTGGCTCACAGTCTAGGGAGGGAGACCAGATAGAAAAAAATCACAGGTTCCTCACATGCTGTGGGTCCAGCACTTACCAGAGCTGCTTCATTACCCGGGGCAAGGAACTTCGTTAAGACTCAGTTTCCCCAGTTGTAAAACTAAGATGAAAATAAGACCCACTTCACAGAGCTGTGGTGACAGACGGCACCCGAGGTGGTGCATGGGGTATACTCAGCCACTCGGCCTGTGGCACATGCTCAGTAAATAATAGTAGCTATGCTTAATGAATGTCTACTATACCACAGGCACATTTCCTGGGGACTACCCCGTATAATAATCCTCATGAGACATTTAGGAGGAGATGGAGGTGTGGGAAGGCTAAAGAACATAATCCGGGTCCCACAGTAAGCTGAGATTCCACTCCAGGCGTTCTGGCTCTCTTGCGTGCTTTCTTGCTCTGCTACTATACCCCCATCCCCCGGCCCTCACCCCCAGGTAACACTGGCTCCCATTCTTTTATCAGCAGCAGAGTGTCATGGGTGCACAGAGGAAGGGTGCCTTACATAACCTGTCGGGGGGAGGGGGGGATGACATCAGGGAAGAGTTCCGGAAAGAGGATAAATGGCCTTTTTCCGGTAGAGGGAACTGTGTGTTCAGAGGCCCAGAGGTAAAAGAACACAGTGTATTCGGAGAACAGCAAATATTTCAATCTAAGTGGATGAGAGTTAGGGTGACCATATATCCCAGTTTGCCTGGGACTGTCCTGGTTTATACTATTGGCCCAGCTTAATTATAAATAGTATCGTGTTCACTCTCAGACAATCCCGGTTAGGACAATAAATTGTATGGTTGCCATACTTCCAGTGTGTTGGGCTGGAGACGTAGAAACAGAGCTTTGCTAACCCACCCAGAGACTCTGATTTTACTCTGAAGGACATGGAGACCCACCGAGGGATGAATTATAGGGAGCAAGGCTAAGGCCAACCAGACCTTTAGGAGGCAGTGGTCCAGGGGGAGAGTGATGATGAATTATTAAGGAAGCACAATCCACAGGCTTTGGCTACAGAGAGATCATGGGGTTCATGGCTAAGGGCATGGACTCTGGTGCCAGGCTCTCTGGGGTCAGATCCCAGGTGGCCACTTGTTAGCTAGATGACCTTGCGTTGGGTAAATTATTTCATGTCTCTGTATCTCACTTTCTTTGTCTCTGAATAAGGTATAATAATAGCAGCAGCTCACCGCGTGACTGAGTTAACCTATAAGGCAGTTGTAAGCAGTGACGGGTCAGGGATGTCCCGGTCTCTGGCTTAGGTCACTGGAATGGAAGCAGTCCTTAAGAACAAGAGGAGACATGAGGAGGAAGGACATGGGGATGGGAAGATCCTTTCAGGATATGCTGGATTTGAGGTGTCAGAGGTAAGAGGAAATACCAGATGGGTAGCTGGATGTGCCGAGTCTGGCATGCAGGGAAAGTCCAGGCTGAAGACTCTGACCTTGGCCCCATCCCCTACTTGATGGAGTAGGGGAGAAGTACCTGGAAACCCCTGGGAGCACTAGACTTTAAGTTGCCTATGGAAGGGAGGTGCCCACCAAGGGATCTGAGGCATGATCAGAAAGGCAGGAGAGAAACCAGGAGAGAATTATTTCCCAGAAGCCAAGGGAGGGTTGAATTTCAGCAAGGAGGGCGTTTTCAACAGAGGCATATCCCGCAGCAAGGCCAGCCAGTTCAGAGACGAAGAGCCACCTTCCGGTTAATCCATGGAGACCATCATGGCCTTGGTGGGCACGTTGCACTGTAGATGGCAGGGATTACAGTAGGAATGGAAGACAAGGAAGGAGAGGGAATGAGCATGGACCCCTTTTCAGAAGCTCAGCTAGAAAGGAAAGGGACAGTGGCCACAATAGCGTGCAGGGTCAGGAGAGGTGTGTTCGTCTTTAACGAGCAGAGCCTTGAGCTGGGGAGAGAGGAGTGGAGCCGGAGAGGTTGAAGATGCCAGATAAAGGCATAATTGATGGCACACAGTCCTGGAGGAGGCAGGAGCTGATGAGGTGCTGGCGTGCTGGCAGGATTAGCTGACGGGAGGAAGGCAGCCTTCTGTAGTGAGATGGAGGGGGAGAGATAAGGACAAGCGGGGATGCAGGTAACTTTGTGGGGGGGGGGCGTGCCGAGCACGCAGCTGGCACCCTTTTTCCCGGAACCTTGGAGGCAAGACTTCCAACGAAGGGAAGGGCTGGGGGGTAAGGGGGCTTGAGGGAAGGGTGCATCTGGGAAAGACCCATGTGGGGAATGAAAACAGTGTTTCCTGGGGGGCCGGGAGGATTGCTGTTGCCAGGGTGGTCCACATGGACCCTGCGGTCACCTCGGATGACAGCCTTGCTGGGGTTGGCATGAGATGAAATGCCATGGTTCTCAGTGAGCAGAAAGTTGATAAATGACGGACCAACAAAGGATAGAAGAAGTGTATATCTAAGCATCAGAGAAGCAGGAGGCTTTTGTAAAATTTGACAACAGAGGAATCATTTTGAAGCGGCATTGGTTATCAAGGAGGGGCCTCCCTGCCTCCTAGAAAAATGAGCTTTTCCTCCCAGAGAGGTCTGCAGGGACACGGTGAACTCGAAGGTGGAATCTGGGCCCAGTTTGCCTTTGCCTCGTTTTCCTGCCCATCTGGCATATTTGATAAGCTGTTTTAAAATGTCGGCTGGTTGAGAGTGAGTGAGCGAGCGAACCAGCGAACGAATGAATGCCTTGCTCCCATTCAGAGAGACACTTCCACCTGTACCCGTGTTTCTTGCTGTGGACCTTGCCTCTTTCCTGTCCCTGAGAAATGCCAGCTGAGCCTCAGCATGGGGGCCGCCTCTCTTCTCTGGGGCCATATGGGGAGCTGGAAGAAAGGGGCAGAAGGGGTGTTTGCTGTCACTCTTGGAGAGGACCAAAGTCCCAGGGATCGGGAGACCTGCCCGCCCACCCAGCTCCACTCCTATACCCCATTTTAACGCCAACATAGAATGACCACACCACGGTCCACCAGCACTTGGGTGTTTAGTAACTCTGAGTAACATTTCAGTGCATAGCCAAAGGAGCAGAGGTAATGTAGCATAAGGGGAAACACAGGGTCAATTGGAGGGGTGTAGGCTTTTTGCAACCGTAGATCTAGTTTCTCAACTGGATTTATTTTGTTCCTGTCACTACCTTCTACCTTACTCCCTAGCCTGGCACTGATGCCTTGATCAGAGAACCCTGAGCTACAGGGAAGAAGGCGCCTCGCTGGCTCCCAATGGGGCAAAGTGAAGCAAGATGTCCACCCAGGCAGGGAAGACCACAGCCCTCCTATCCCCAGAGACCACCCAGACTCCCACCAAGAGAGCGGAAACAGACTGGCTTTATTTTTAGCTCCCCTGTGAGCCCCTGAGCCCTGCCCCAATTTCTGGGAACAGAGAGCTTGGGGCCCTCACCATCTGGCCATAATGGAGAGACTGGGCGAACCTTATCTTCTCCTGCTGCTCACAGTGAAACACCAGGGGAACGCAGCCCTCTCCACGTCCACATTGTCCAGCCCAGGAAATCTACGTATTGGAGCCTCCAGTGGGACTGGAGTCTACTGGAACCACAGGATCAGTCCCATGCCTGGGGCTCTGCCTCTGGCAGGACCTTCAAGGGCCTTGCTATGGGAACCCCAAGCTCCAGCGACTGTTCTGACTATGCAGTCTCCTCCCCAAACCCCAACTACCATTTTTCTGAGTTTAGCTGGAGCTTCCCGTAGGACTGGAAACAAATCAATGACTCAGAGAGCAAAGGACAGTGAAAGTAATCAAAGAGGATCCCAATTGAGCTCATCCCAGACAAGGTAATAAACAGCATCATTTATTCATTCATTCAGCAAAGGGTGGAACTCAGGCCTAGAAACATGCTAAAGATGCCAGAAATGAACTTAAAACATAATCTTTGCCCTCAAGATGCACTGCTGTTGTTCTCTGTCCCCCAACCAGGACTCCTGGGATCCAAGGAGCAGAGCGGGGGGGGGGGGGGGGGAGCTGCGAGAGCTGGTGTTTCTACTTCCTACTTCTATTCTCTGGCAATGCCCCCTTGGTTCATCCTCTCTGCCACGCGTTCTCGGCCCGTATGCACAGCGGAACTGGGAGAGCACCTGTCATACAGACAGTCGTACAGATGGCTGACGGTGGGTGTCACTCACCTTGGCAGAGTTTCTTGGCATTAACCGGCTGCTCCATGGAGCCCCTGATGGTCTCTGTCCACCAGGGTGAGGACCCTCCTTGGAATCATTCTCTGCCCTGATCTCCAGTTACCCGTGCCTAGGCTGAAATATTTTTCCAAGTCCTTCCAGACCCAGCTGGGTCTTTGGCAGCCCAGATATCTCTCAATGGCATTTGCTCCCCAGTCAGAGCCTTGGTAGGTCTCCCCATGGATAGTGGTATCCCCTTTCTCACTCTTGGGCTCTGGTACCTGTAGGAGGTTCTTGCTGCCCCCAAGGCTGATCCTCAGAGGGACATTCAAATGGAGCAATTGAACTAAAGGACAGTGGTCTGGCCAGGGGAGCCACTTAGGGTGGGTGGAGAGTCTGGACCGCTGATGCCGACTTGGAGGTCCACACTGACTCCCCATCACCATGGCACTTCTGCCAGGAGTTCCGTTGAGCCCCACATCCCCTGTGAATGCCCAGCTTAGCAAGAGCAGTCCTGAATCCAGGACACCTGGGCCCCTTGCTGGCTGGCATTTGGGACCCAGATTGATGCCTGGATGGCCTCTTCAGGCGCTCTGCTTCCCAGATGCCCTTCTTCTCTCCAGAGTGTATTTCTGTGCGGCAAAGCCCCGGTGTGCTCCGGCACAGAGAATCCACAGAGAATCAGGAATTGTTGGAAATGGCATTATCTGGGTGAAGAGTTATCCCCCCGGCCCCAGGGCACATTGGGCCTAGCCCCCTGCAACCCTCAGCATGTGAGGACATACTTCTCCGTTCTTTCTTCTCTCCTCAACAGCCCCAAATAGGCAGAGACTAAAATAAGACACTCAAGTGGAAAGGCCAGGGAGGCTGGAGGAAGACCCATGTGACAGCGCGGGAAAGGCAAGTGAGCCGACCTGGGTTCTGCCCTTTTTGGGGGGCCTTATTTGGCAAGTGGCACTTTAGCGACACACCATTGTCTCATTTACTCCTCCCATCGGCCCCACAAATTGAGTATCATTATCCTTGTTAGAGAAAGGAAGCAACCTCAGGGAACTTAACTTGCGCACAGTCACGTGGAGAGTCGGTTAAGCACACTGATTCTAGAGAAAGCTGAGAAGCAGCAGTTCCAGAGGAGCAGTTAGGTTCTCCGCTGTCTCCCCACTAGCACAGAGAGTAGACGATAGACAGTATCACTTGTCATCTCCTGGGCCCTCCTGCCTGCCTGATGGCGCTCATGCCCAGAGGGTACAGCAAGGAAGGTTCTAGCTGCATAGGGAGAGGGGAATGCCACATGCCAGGGAGGTGCCTGCGTGTCTGAGATCTGTGAGCCAGAGGGGGTAGCCCAGGTGAGAGATCTGAGTGGGGATGTGCCACGACGAGCTGCCTGCCAGACGAGCCCAGGAGTATTGCCCCAGCAGCACAGGACAGAAGGAAATTGTGATAGGATCGCTCCCTAATTAAACACCTGCAGTATCGCTCTGCTAAAAGCAGGAGAGCTGACGTCTTTTTTTTTTTTTTTTGACCCGCTAATATTTTATTCCTTAAAAGGTAGAATGGGTGGGATACCTGGGTGGCTCAGTCAGTTAGGCGTCCAACTTCGGCTCAGGTCACGATCTCACAGTTCGTGACTTCACAGTTTGTGAGTTTGAGCCCCACATGGGGCTCTGTGCTGACAGCTCGGAGCCCGGAGCCTGCTTTGGATTCTGTGTCTCCCCTTCTCTCTGCCCCTCCCCCATTCGTGCTGTCTCTCTCTCTCTTTCAGAAATTAATAAAAAATTTAAAAAATTTAAAAAGATAGAATGGGAAAATAGGGGAACGGAGTCTAGATTGAACCGTGATCCACAGAAAAGAATTATTTGTTATCTGGCGAATGTTGCTTCCCCCAGGGGCAAAGACTGCATTTTGTTCACTGTGGTTCCCCCTCTGCCTAGGACAGTGCCTTGCACATTGGAATCGTGCAAATATTTATTCGGTGAATCAAAAAGAACAGGGATGGGAACCTGGAAGAGAGAGCCACATCATCTTAGCGCGACTCATAGCCAGGGAAGGGAACGCTGGCATTTGCAGACAGAAATTTGAGGTTTTATAAACAGAGAATCTAAAAACCTCAGTGGAACAGTAAGTTTTGTTCCAGGGCCAAAGGGAAACACAACTTAGAGGGTCGGGGAATTATAAAGATGAAATGTCTGTGTTACAGTCACAAACCATCTCTGAGAGAAAAAGGGAGGCATCACAAACAATGACTCATACGGGTTTGAATGAAGGGTGGATAACAAATCACTTTGAGGACGTGATGAAACTATAGCCCATTTCTCCCAGAAAAAAAAAAATGCACGTCAATACAAAATTTTGTGCATAATTTGGGGAGGGGTTGGAGACTTCATGTTACGGAGACCTAACATAAAGGGACCAATGAAGGTCCAGAGAATGCTTCTGAGGGCTTCCTGCTCGGAAGGGATCGGGGACACATCAGAGGACGGAAGGCATTATAACAAGGAGGGGTTCCAGGGGTCACCACACCCTGCAAGAACTATGTCTGAAAGTCTAAGCCCGGAATAAACATGTTTTTAAAAATCCAGACAGCAAAAAGGCACTTGGGGTATTTCTGTAGTTATTGCTGCTAAAAGCAAGGATTCAGGAATCAGACCCACCTGGTTTGAATCTCAGCTTTGTGATAGCAGACAAGCTCTTTAACCTCACCAAGCCTCGGTTTCCTTACCTGTAAAACGGGAGTGATATCTAATCTGGAAGGGTTATTGTAAATAATATGCTTGATAATGCCTGTCAAGTGTTTGGCTTAGTGCTTGGCACATTTGGTCTAATACATATTCATCATCATTATTATTACCATTATTCTCTGCTTGTAATGCCCTTGTCTCCTGTTCTATCAAACCCTTCAATAAAGGTTAGCTTTTAGTGGTTTTTGTTATTTTTAAGTAATGCCTGAAGCAGGAAAATGAACATGATAAAGGACTGCTCCTTGGGGAAGATGATGTAATATTAACTTTGTTCAAAAGAAATAGCTAACAAAAGGGAGTCCGGGTAGCACTGAAGGGCAGGCGAGAAATACAGCACATGAGCCTGTGTGGAAAACTGTGCCCCTGGAGGAGACAGAGAAAGGTAGGGCCACCCGCCTCTTGTTTTGGGAACAATTTTCTATCTGACGTGTCAGGAAGAATATATCTATCATCCTTAAGTGCGGTCAGGACTCTCAACCCAGATGCTTGATGTCCCAGGATTTAAGGAATTTGCAGATACGATGGCGGAAGCATTGCTTGTGATTGTTGAGAAACAACACAAAACAGAGGAGATGGGCAAAGATTGGAAAGAGCTTGCTTTTCCAAAACCAAGAATCCAGAAGCTCTGGATTGAGCAGTCTAGGATCAAACTGATGAAACTCTAAACAGATAGAGGGGTAGATTGCTCGTTTGTGTGCACTTAGAAAATATATAGATACCCAGGAGCTAGCAGAGGGTCACTAAAAAGAAATCATCCAAAATTAACATGGTTTTTTACTAGGTATATTTTTCGAGGATATTAGAGGAATATGATTGGCATATGATTGATTTCAGTAAAACATTTAATGAGGTCATTCCTTCTCACATTGTGGATAAGATGGAGAACTGTGGTCTGGGCACTGGTACAATGATGTGACCTCAGAAATGTCCCCTAGAATGCCAGTTGTGCCCCCCAAGTGCCCCCCAAGATTTCAGGAGAATCTCTTTAAAGGTGGTCTGTCCAATGGCTGTGTAAGTGACACAGAACTCATGCTCATAGATGCATAGACACCACCCAGCCAGGAAAGTTCAATTACCAGATGGTCACAGTGTCAGGATGCAAACAGGTCCCCAGCACCTGAAGTGATGGGCTTACTCTGAACAAAATATAAGGCAGACATGCAAGTGATTTCTGTAGATAACCCACCCTCGAGGAGACAGAGCGTAACTCCCCACTCCCAAAGTGCAGACTGTACCTTGTGACTTCCTTCCAAAAAGGACAGTGTCGCGAGGGGCAGGGACGATCACTGTAACCTCACGGCAGAGAAACCTGACAAACACCACCTCAGCCAGGTGCTCAAGGTGGACGCCAATAGGGACAAGTCATGTTGAGGGCATGATTCCATACCTCGGTATGATGTGATAACAGTGATGCTTTATCTCTGTGGTCCCCCTCCCCAAAACCTATAACCCCCATCTTATTAGAGAAAAATATTAGGCAATTTCTAATTGAGGACGTTCTACAAAATGCCTGGCCAGCGCTCTTCAAAACTGTCAAGATCATCAAAAAGAAATGCTAGGACACTTTCACCCTCTAGAGGAGCCTAAGGAGATATGACAACTAAGTATAAAGTAGCGTCCTAGATGGAACCTTAGGTAAAAACTCAGGAAACCTGAATACAGTATGGTCTGTGCGTAATAATCATTGTGGGGAAATGTAGCACATTAACATGTAAGATGTTAGTAACAGAGGAGACGGGGTGTGGAACTCTCTGTACTATCTTCACAGTTTTTCTGTAAATCTAAAACTATTCTGAAATCAAAAATGCTTATTTTAAAAATGCAATGGATGTAAGTGTAAACTCCTGCTTTTAACATAAAAAATGACTTATAATGTAAGTGTATCTTGGGGGACATCCAGATTAAATACAGCTTATGAGAAAGGCATCCCAGGCTTTCTGTCGACCACATCTCAGTGTCTGGCGCTGGGCAGCACGGCTGTAAGAGGCCGCGAAGCCCAGTGCTCCTCCAGCACTACCTCCAGACAGCTTGGCGGCTCTCTACTACTCAGACCACAGGAGGACTCTCAACTCTGCAGCCCAAACTTCCTGGGTTCAAGCCCAGGCTCTACCCCATTCTAGCTGTAGGAACCTGGCCAACTCACTTAATCTCTCGGATACTCGGTTTCCTCATCTGCAAAGCAGGCAAACAATGATGAATGCTTCATAGAGCCATTGGCGGAGCAAAGTCCCTGGCCCATGCCAACTGCTCAGGAGGTGCAATTCTGTGGGCAACAGAGGTCTGACTGGGGCAGGGCAGGATCTCTGCCTTATTTTTTGAGGGTAAACCTTATTTCAGAAGGGTGTTCTGTATCTCAGAGAATAGCATTAGATGAGGGGAGTGATGGGGAACTTGTGATATTGACCTTGGAGAAACACCAGACCAGAGGAGCTATTGCTTCAATGCAAAGTGAGAGCCAGCAAAGGGAAGTGACAGTCTTCGTGATTAATTTACTGAAACCCTAAGTACCTCCCTAAGCCTTTCTGGATCTGTGCTTCTTTATCCTCCATGTACAGATAAGGACACATTTTGGTCAATTTTGCAGGGTAACTGAGAGGATAAAATGCGTTAATAAATATGGAAGAGCACTGAATGAGAAGCAACTGTTGTTAGTAAGTATATGTTTTATGAAAACTACCTTAAATGTATATTTCTTGTGGTGCCGGCTCACAGAGGTTGGGCAAGAGGCCAAGACTATGCTTTTTGAAACGCTTACTTTCCTAACTGCAAAGCCATCAGGGGCATGTCAAGAACACAGGCTTCTCTTCAGGGACGGAGTCTCGCGTTGCGAGCTCTCGCAGAAGTGAGGGCTGCACTGGAGACAATGCATAGGCTTTGGGAGCTGATCCAACTTCTGGGAAACTCAGTGTCCTCCCCTGGGGGACGGAGAGGATGGTGTCAACGTCACGTGGCTGCTGCGCGGTGGCGCGCATGCGTGGGCCAGCCCACCGTCGGCGCGTAGTAGGTCGTGGTTGCTGTTGTAATTTGGCGTCACGGCAGGTCTGTGGCATTGGTGGGGTCCCGAGACCCCCATCACTCTGGCCTGTCAGGTGGAGGGGTCGCCATCCCTGGGGCTCCGGGGTCAGTACGGGAGAGCCCACTCCCGCGGAGACCAACCACAAGGCCCAGAGAAACATCGCAGAGGACAAGGTACAGGATCTGTGTCAACGGGGTGCAGATTAAGAAGAAGAATCCATCCTGGATATTTCAAAACCACCTTTTATGGAGCTGTTAACAGTCAATGAGGTTCTGAGTAAAAATCAGAGCCCAGAGGGAACCAGATTACTGGGAAGGAGGGGAATTGGGTTGGTGAGAAAGGTGAGGGGGTCATTGCAAAACGCCCCGGTGGTGATTGTGGCATGGAAGGAACCACGGGGAGAAGGCAAGCGGCCCGAACTGGCAGCGCCCAGTCCCGGAGGCAGCGCTGTGACGGGGACACAGCAGAGGGAGTACCGTGACTTTGTCCTTCGGGATTCACGGTCACTTGTCTCCTATCTCAGACGCCCGAAAGTCTCCCGTCCAGCATCCGCCCATGTAAATGTCAGCATCATTCAGGGCATGAAGCCACGCATTCTGCCCACATCTTACGCCAGAGATTTCTAAAGATGTTACCACATGCCTTTGGAGAAAAACAACAACAATTGTATTAACAATTTTTTACAGAGCCTGGAGGTACAATAGACGGTGACAGATGGATCTGGATTTACATAAAATGACACAGACGCTGATTTTCTGAATATTTTTGCTAAAATCAACAACAGCTAGAATGGATCACCCCCACCACCACCCAACCGCTGCCAAACAGGAGAGCCAGCGCTCTGTGAGTGCCTGGTTCACAAAGCTCAGGAGTTAAAGTCTCATTGGGTTTGGCTGACTCCCTCCCACAGCCCCCGCCCAGCACTGTTTCCATCTCGGCAGGCTGCTTTGGATGAGCCTAGAATCTGAGAAACAGCTCTTAGCTTCCCCCTTAGATGGACCAAACACCCTCCCAGCCACCAGGGTCCAAGCTGCTGCCTGTCCCTCTGGGTCAACGCGACCCCACTGGTTGCAAATGAGTTGGCTTATCTGTACCCAGAACAGGGCCCCACATTTCAGGAAGGATATTGACAGACCGAAGCAGGTCTGAGGTTGGGCACCTGGATCATGTCCTGCTGGGGAAGCAGCCTGCTCCTTGTCTCAAATACCTGCACAGTTGTCATATAAAAGATGGGATAAACTTCCTCTGTGTATCCTCAGAAGGCAGAGTTAGAACCCAAGCTGAGGAGAGGCAGATTTTGGCTGGATCCTGATGAAGACTTTCTCCCCATTGGTGCCTCTGATAATCTGATTACATGGAGAAGTAATTCATTCTTCGTTATGGCAAGGGTTCAAAGACTAGATTATCACCTGTCAAGGTTGCTGTTGCGGGGTTCCACTTTGGATGAAAGATCGGTTGAGAAGATCTCTAAATTCCTTTCCAAGCTTCAGACGATGTGTTTGTGTGTTCTCAGTAAGTAGAGCAGAAACTGAGGATCATGGTTTAGCTGGAAAGAACTGAGATTAGTATGTAGAACTGAGATAAATTCCTCAAGTTTAGTAAGTCTTGAGTTTTGGTTTTAAGCTCTTGTTTTGTTTTCCAAGCTCTTTTTAACAGAAGGAGCAGTAAATCTGAGTCTGAGCCACAGGACCAGATTTGGCTCCTATTTGAATGTTTAAAGACACCTGCTCTTTATAGGAAAGCTCTCTCCAAATTCCAGTGGACATCAGTGACTACTTTCATTCCCTGGGCCTTATCCTCGCATCCAACTTTAAGGTGGTCACAGGAACAGGGAGAGAGCTGGATGAATATACCTAACCCCTTCCATGGGTCAAAGCCTTGATCTTGCCCCGTGTGAAATGGCAGAATAGATAAATGGAATTAGGCCCATCCAAGGGGCCATCTCAAATGACTTAGAGCCCTACTTCCCCCTTTATCAAAGAGGCATCCTTGCCTGTGGGTAACCAATCTTCCTCCTACTCTTAGCCTGTGAGCCCTGGGCCCTCGACCCATAACCTGGACAGTTCATTTCCCTCCTGTAATAAGCTCTGTTCAGGGCTACGTCTTCTTGGGTTTTCTTCAGTCTTTTTCAGCTTTTTAAATCAGATTAGTTTGTTCGTTTGTAAATGTTTTCAGTCACCGCTGCCCACCACCGTCTTCCCTGAAGGCCTACCTACACACCAATTATCAGCTGTACATCCAGAGAGATGCCCCTCTGAATTAAGAAATTGATAAAGAGGGGCTCCTGGGTGGCTCAGTCGGTTAAGTGTCCGACTTCAGCTCAGGTCATGATCTCACAGTCCAGGAGTTCGAGCCCCGCATCAGGCTCTGTGCTGACAGTTCAGAGCCTGGAGCCTGCTTCCGATTCTGTGTCTTCCTCTCTCTCTGTACCTCCCCTGCTCATGCTCTGTCTCTCTCTGTCTCAAAAATAAATAAAAACGTAAAAAAAAATTTTTTAAAGAAATTGATAAAGAAAATGGTATCGAGAGGCTCTATTTTAGACTCCCTGGCCTTCGTGTATGGACAGCAGAAGGCACAGTGCTTGTGCCAGAAATCAGCACCGCCACCATTTGGACAGTGTTCCCCTTAATTTGTTCTCTTTTCTTCGTCCAAAAAAATTCTGGCTGGCTTTCTGCTCTTACCTTGACCTGTCTGAATTTCTTATTTTGAGCATGATTTCTAAGGAACTGAGGACTTGTTACAGGCTTGAAGCATAATTTCAGGCAAGACGCCTCTCCTTCTTGGCCTCAGGCTCTTTGCCGTTGAGCCATTGATGCCCCTGTGGGCCACATTAGGAAGGGCCACTCATTAAGGATACATTGGATGGCGACAAAACAGTTGCAGGACTTCGAGCTGCTCACAAGAAAGGGAAAGGTCTACACTAATCATCCCAGAGTCTAAAAGGCTTCCAGCATCTGTCAAGATTCAAGTGTAAACTAGGCGCCATAATTGGGCCCTAGTATCTCTAGCAAGTTTTCCTGACACCTCCACAGAGTAGTGGATGGATTAGAAGTGGTGTCAAACGGCGAGCCTGTTAATGTGCAAAGCAGAGAGGTGTCGAAACTGGCAAAAAGCAAAGCCTCCATTTCTTCTCAATCTCCATAAAAACGAGTGAATGTAGATGCTTGGCTGTCACCAAGAACCAGGGACCAAGGCCAGTTTGGCAACACTGCCGATGTGTGGTCCTACTGTTTTCCTGGCTCTCTCCCCTCTTGCCTCCCACCTGCCCCTGAAACTTTAATTACCTCCTGGACCCAGTGTGATGTCTGCTTGCTGGTGGTGAGCTGGAAGAGGGAGGAGAGATGGCTCCCCTTGACATACAAAAGCCCGTCAGCCTTCACAGCAGCCATGGGGAACAGAGTGGCTGTTTTTAGTTATAAAGACATCTTGGTGGGGAGATTTACCAAAGATGTATTTATACCATTAGAAGTACACCTCCCTTCGGCCTAGTTATCTCCAGTACCACATTTGTCATTCTGCCACTGCATTCCAGGGGGATTCGGGTGGGGTGGGGGTGGGGGCTCTATCTGAATTGAAGCTTGAGTTTTTAGATGGAGCAGTTACAGGTCTAAGTAAAAAGCAGGACCTGGGACGCCCTCCGTAGCCACCTTTCTCTGTGCCGGTCCTAGAAGTAGTTTTAGCTGTCCCACACTTGGGGAAGGTGGTAAGGTTAGGCACATCTTCAGAAAAGAGTTGAAGGATTCGGACACTGCAGAAATATAAAATTATAGAAGAGATGATGGGAGAATTGCATTAGTGTTTATTAAAGTTAACTTGGATTGACAAAATCATCCTGGAAATTCTTCTGGAAGTTAGAAAGCCTCCAGAAAGAGAACAAAAAAAAAAAAAAAAAAAGAATCAGCAGATCTGATCCACGTTGTCACTCAACATCCCAAGCTAGTGGCAGAGTTAAAAGCCCCTTTATGTCTCTGTGCTTTGCACATACACATGCTTGGGACTGCGTACACCCGCCTTTGAAAGACGCCTGTTGTTGGCTTCCTGATCATCAGCCAGGGAGGTCCAGGGCCAGTGCAAATGAAGGTGGTGCTTCCTGAGTCTGTGACTTCGGTCGCCCGGTTCAGTGGGGTTCTAGAAGTGAACCACCAGCCCTGCGCACAGCTCTATGCTCTTGGTTCTGGAATATAAAGGAGAGAGATTCTAACCCCTGTGCTCCAGGAGATTACAGCCTTGCTGAAGAAAAAACTTCAAGGTAGTGCCACTTACACACCCAGCACTTCCCACCCCTGGCTGCAAGGGGTCTCCTAGAGAGAGGTTTTTTTTTAATGCATATGCCTGGAGCCTGTGAATCAGAATCTGACTGTGGGCTGGACCCAGAGAGCTTGTGTGTTTTAAATGTTCCCCCAGGTAATGCTCACAGAGCCTGCCCAGCACAGATCCGTGGATCTACATTTGGGAGCACGGGGACTGGGACAGTTGGCGCCTTCCTGGAGGAGGTGAGACTAAGTGGTACCTTGAAGAGAAAAATATAATGGGCGGGCCGGCAAAGTTCAGGAGGAGCAAGAAGGAGGAAGTAAGAGTGAGGTGGGGCCTCAGGGCAAGAGATTTGAGACTGCCCAAAGAGAGAAACCGACATCCATCCGTCCATCAGTTACTTTCCTTCTTCTCTGAGAAGGAAAGAGGGAGTTAGCACAGCCATCATTAAAGCAGAGTGAGTATCACAAACCTTTGAGGCCAGCAGGGATGCTGCCTGAATCCATCCACCACAAATTTCTCCGATGTCCTATTTGATTATAAAATTCATGCAAACCATGCTTATTTTAATATAAAAAAGAACATTTTCCCACATCTTCTAGTTTAACAGAGTGGTTTTCAACCTTTCTGGTCTCAGAAAAATCATCAAGGACCCCAAAGAGCTTTTATTTATGTGGGGTATATGCAGTACTAGAAATCAAAACTGGAATTTTTAGGGGCGCCTGGGGGGCTCAGTCGGTTAAGCATCCAACTTCGGCTCAGGTCATGATCTCATAGTTCGTGGGTTTGAGCCCCACATGCGGCTCTGTACTGACAGCTCAGGGCCTGGAGCCTGCTTCGGATTCTGTGTCTCCTCTCTCTGCCCCTCCCCCACTCGCGCTCTGTGTCTCTCTCAAAAATAAATAAATGTTAAAAAAAAACTGGAATTTTTAAAGTATTTAATAGCGTGTGTCCATTAATTCATTTGAAAATAATAAATCCATTGGGTGTTAACATAAATTTTATGAAAAATAGCTATATTCTCCAAAATAGAACCAGGGGGGAGAGTGGCATTGTTTTACATTGTTGCAAGTCTCTTCGGGGGGGCGGGGGGGAGGGAGGTCTGACTTAACAGGAGGCAGGTGGAGTCTCATACCTACATCTGCATTCAGTCTGTGGTTATGTGTGGTTTTAGCTGAGGCAGATGAAGAAACCCCAGACCCACACAGCAAGGCCAGGACCAAGGTGGGATCAGCAGAGCACCTAGGAAACACAGTCAAAGGAGGCACCTCTCTGAGAGTCGGCCCAATGCAGGGTCGGCCCTGAGAGTGATGGAGGGACTTCTCAGCTTGTGTGCTCCGGGAGCCTGGCACACAGATACTAGTACCGAAATGGCCTTGTCAGGTAAGGGTGGGCATTCTTCTTTGACGCCACACCAAAACTCAGCAAGGATTGCGCACGTAGTTGCATTGTGGAACCATACCGATGTACTTTTTGTGTCCTGTCGACCTTAAAATCTATTAGTCATTCTTGCATATTCACTGACCACTTTGAAAGGGTCTCAAGACTCTTGGGACTGCACAGACCATCACTTGGACAATTGCTGGGTTAAGAGATGCTCTAGGAACTGCAAGGAAGTTCCCGTGGCTGGAACGGAGACAGAGGCACAGAAAGTGATGAGTAGATACAGGAGGCTTGAGAACTGAGCTGGGATCAGACCTTATATGCTACGCTAAGAAACTGGCCTGGATCTGGAAAGCTACAGGAAGCTGTGCAAGAGTCTTAAGCAAGGGTGAGATGGGACCAGATTTATATCTTTAGATTCATTCTTTGCTCAACTGATATTTATTGAGCTCTTGCTGCGTCCCAGGCACTGGTGATGATAATGAACAGAGATTTCTGCCTTTGTAGAAATGGAGCCCACATGGAGCATCAATTTTAGTGGGAATCAGAAAATTAAAAAATATATAGACATATAGATCCACCCTGCTGGCAGTAGGGGATGGGCTGGCAGAGATTTAGACTGAGGGAAGAAGGGTGCAGACTGTCATAACGATGTCCAAGGGATGATGGTGACCAGGCGAGGGGCAGGGGAGTTACCTGGGAGGGCACATGAGAAGGGCAGAAGCAGCGTTAAAGGTGCCGTGAGCCATGTTGCCATGTGGGAGTCTGGGTTGGTGCCCAGCTTGCCACCTCAGACAGGCAGTTGGGTGCCCTGTCCTCTGATACAGTGCCCCCACAGGGAGAAGCATTTGGCAGAGAAGGACAGTCCGCTGAGTCAGCAACCTGTTGGGCTTGAGGTGCCTGGAGAGTGGGGCCATTCAGGTGGAGACGTCCAGTAAGTTGTTGGATTGTGTGGGTCCAACTCCCAGGGCGGAGGGCTGGGCTGAGGACTGATATGTAAGAGTTATCACTTATTCGGGTGCTGAGCGGATAACGTCACTGAAGAACAGTGCTCAAAGTGAGGAGAGAGCACCCCCAAGGGACACGGCTACCTATCCACCTGTTCCTGCTACCTGCCTTGAGTGCAACATGTCTAAAGTCAGCCGTGTTGTCGCCACCTACCCCTGAAGACTGTCCTTCCTCTTAGCTAACAAAGCCAATAACCATGTCACCGTCCCCCCGCCCCCACCCCCTAGAGATGCTCTCCTAGGGCTCAACCAGCATGGCTCCATGATCCACCCAGCTCTCCCTGCCTTGCCCTCTGTAGCCTTAGACTGTTCTGCACTCTTGCATTCTGTTCCAGAAAGCCCACTTGCATTACCCCTGACATTCTCACCAGAAGCTCGTCTACCTAGATAATCCCTACTCATTCTTCAAGACCTGCCCGAGTGCCCCCTTTCATTTTAGGTCTTCACCCCTCCACCTCCAGCCACACACAACTACATGCCGTCAGACGTATTTGGTCATCTTCCCCCTCACTTCCCGTTCTGCCTCGCCAGGACGGCATTCTAACGCCCGTGGTGCTGTGGGGCTTTGCCGTGCAACAGCAAGGGGTATGTTCATTTGTCTTCAAGTGGCTCTAGCTGCCTCAAGGCCAGAGGGGATCCAGGATGGGGTGTGAGCAAGGCTGTAAGCATCGCAGAATTCAAAGACAGGGGGAGGCAGTGCCTTGGTTCCAAGCGCCCCATTTGTGCAAAGACAGTCCCTAGCTGCCGCGTCTGGGTGGCCTGCTTAACTTGAGCATCTGACTCTTGATTTTGGCTCAGGTCATGATCTCACAGTCATGAGACTGAGCCCCAAATCAGGCTCTGTGCTAACAGCGTAGAGCCTGCTTGGGATTCTCTCTCCCCCTCTCTCTCTCTCTCTGCCCCTCCCCTCTGCTCTCACACGTGCTCTCTCCCTCTCTCTCAAAATAAATAAATAAACATGAAAAAAGTAAAAAAAAAAAAAAAAAAAGTCCACAGCTTAAGCTGGGTGGCAAAAGGGGGTGTCCACAGCAATGAGGAAAGTCAAGTGTCCAGACGAGGGGACAGAAAGCTGAGCAGAGCTTCAGGGCTCACTCCATCCCCTAGCATACCGGGCTGTGGCATGTGATGGCTCACAGAGGTCCCCTCAGGCCACAGTGAAGACCTGTCCTCTCAGGGTGGACCTAGCGACTGGGGATTGCCAAATCTTCTTGGGTGACGTAGAACAGATACCTCAGAGCCCTCCAACCGGAAGTGTGGCCCAGGCAGCACCTACAGCATCTGAAGCACACAGATGGCATCTGTGGCGTCACTGCTTGGGGTGACGGTGAGGGAGCTGGCCCAGCCAGGGCAGCAGGTTCGCGCTGTCACTAACGGGAGATGAAGATCCGTAGTATAAATGCACTCTTTTTCTATTCAAACAAGAACTGTAACAAGCTAAAAGCCGAGACAGAAACCCATAAAGCGAGACAATTACTATGAGACAGCCACAGGTAGATGGAAGCGAAAGCTGGGTCCCATCTTTGTTCACAAAGCCCCAAGGACATTGTATGAATGCCAAGCTCTGTGAGGGAAGGAAAAAGCCTTTGTCGGATCTTCCTGCATGCACCAGACACAGCCCTGAGCCCAGCGAACGTGGCGGGAACCGGGATCACTGGGGGCGTTGCTTCCCATGCCCAAATGTGCCTGGTTGGCACACGCTGCTCGCTGCGGAGGGGCGAGCTTGGGACCCCACATCGCTCCTTTGGAGGAGTCGCTCCCAGTAGCCCCTGTGCAGAAGGCAGGTGCTCCCCACCACCTCCAGACACCAGTGCTCAATAGTGAAAAGGAAATGGAATAGAACAACCCGGAAACTGTCCATCTTTCTTCTTACTCTTCTCTGTCCCAAGGCTCTAGAGAAAGAACGGCCGGGTCCCCTCCTGGGTCCCTTGGAGCCCCATTTCTTCTTCCTCTGCTCAGCCCTGGCTCATCATCACCATGTCCCAGAGCAGAAGGGAGAGAGGAGCTAGATAATTACCAACACCACGCACCTGAGGGAGGGGGCAGCAGAGGGAAGTGGAGACAATGTATATAGACTTGGGAGTCAAGTAGGCTCTGCTCATTAAAGTTATAAATCTCTCTGAGCCTCAGTTTCCTCATAGACAAAACGGGTATGATAATGTACTGGCTTCATAGGAACGTTACAACGAGTGCATAAGGTAATGCACACGAAATTCTTAGCCTGGTGCTCGGCATATACTCAGTGCTCGCCACAGGTTAGCTATTGCCACTGTGATTATCTGTCCCTGCCCTCCTTAGGCCCGGGAATCCCTATACCTAACTTACAATGTAGGCAGATATCAAACTGCCGTCTGCTCAGTGTCTGGGGCGGGGGACGGGGGGAGGTCGCTGGGGAAAGCCCTGATTCCTGTGCAAGATGGGTTCCTGTTGTACGAACGCACTGCGGGTCACGGAGCCAAGCGGGGTCACGGGATGCAGTGGGCGCTCACTCAGTCTCCCCCTCCAGCCAGCACCTGTTGCCTCCCCCTCTCGCCTGGGCATTTCCTGTTTGCCGCCTCCTGGCCTCACTCCAGGAAACTCCTGCTCACCTGCATGCACATCTGTTCTCTTAGTAGCACAGCCTATGTCTCCCAGCTCTGCGACACACTTGGGCAAATTACTTATCCACCCTGTGCCTTCATTTTTTTCATCCGAAAACTGGCAGTAATAACCACGCCAGCCTCACAGGGTTGTTGGAGATTAAGCCAGGTGATTCATGTGCAGCACTTAGAACAATGACTGGCATATTTTAAGTGATTTTTTGGTGTTAGGTGTTATTGTGACAGAAGGTCCATGTCTCCTATGAGTAGGGATTTGCTCTAGGGTGCCACTGTCCTCTGAAACCCTGAATGAATTCTTCATCCTTAGGAATCTTTCAGGTATTATGAATTCATTAACATAATAAACCACCTGTGAGTGACCTTCTGCCCTGAATAAGCATTCACGAGAGAGAGTAAAAAGCCCTGAACCACACCTGAGGGCGTAAGGCCTGAACATCTCTATGTGTTCATGATAAGGGACGGGGTGGGGTAGGGGGGCAGTGCACTCAGGTTCACTCAACGGAGACCCATGATGCATGACAGCAGATATATATCCTAGACTTTAAAGTTAGAAGTGAAGTTATTATGGCCCCATGGCTGCAAACTCCAGAGGAAAACATAGCTCACAAGGTGTGGGTGACTTTAAAAATGAAATTATAGCAATAAAAATCACATATAATTCCAATGAGGAAGAAAATGGAGCAGCTAAAGAAATCAATGTGGCTATATGGGAAATGTATAATGAACCCAGATTTTAAAAGTCACACTGGGAAAAATATATTTGCAGCAAATATTGGATAAATGGTTAATATCTTTAACATATAAAGAGCTGGTATAAATCAATAATAAAGCCCCTGAGGCATAATGGGAAAGGGAGCCAAAGAGATGATAAACAATTCACTAAAAAAAAAAATAAAGTCAGTTTTCCAAAAGATGAAAATTTTTCAGTTTTATTAGTGATCAAAACAAAAATTCAAACAACTAAAGAGCTACTCTTGCCTTGTCAATTAGCAAATTCATAAAAATTACTTTCCATTTTGATTTTTAATGAATCTGAATAAATCTGGTAAGGGTGCAACATATAGTCCCATTCAAACCTTGCAAGTAGGACATGGTACCCAGGAGAGGCACTTCTTAGATCTATCCTCAGGAGACAGAGCTGTTATTAATAATGTTCGTTGTACAAGCAAAAGAAATAATCAACATGCAGCATGATGTTTGTGATGAATTCATCACAGTTTAGGAAGAAACAAGAGATAAAAATCACATGGATAGGATGTTAACAACTATGATTTTTTTAAAAAATATTTTTAATGTTTATTTTTTTTAAGAGAGGGTGCAGGTAGGGACAGACAGAGACGCAGACACAGAATCCGAAGCAGGCTCCAGGCTCCGAGCTGTCAGCACAGAGCCTGATGCGGGGCTCGAACTCAGGAGCCGTGAGATCATGACCTGAGCCGAAGTCAGACGCTTAACCAACTGAGCCACCCAGGCGCCCCCAAAAGCTATGTTTTTTAAAACTAATAATAAAAACTGGTAGAGTACAAAATACAAATGGTGGTATCTTTGGGTAATGGAACGATGGACAATTATACTTCTTTCTGCTTTTCTGCTTAGTGATCAGATTTTCTGCAATGAGCAGGCATTACTTTTATTATGGAAAAAATAAATGTGATGTGAAAATACTGGAGATAGGAAAAGACCTGGAAGAAAGCTTCCATAATTGAAGACAAATCTGACAGACAAGTACGATCATGTGGCCCAACGTCAGGGACCCTTAAAGCTTCCTGGGGGTCTGGCTGTGGGCAGTGCTGTGCTCAACAGGAGGTTCAGGGGTTCGTGTTCACATCCACAGGACAGGTGTGCTGCCTGAGAAGCATGCACAGAGTGGACAGGAACCCCTGTGTGCGGTGGGCCACATTGTACACTGCAAAGTGAGGAGAAACCTCAGACCACAGGGTTGAGACATCAGTGCCCCACAGTGTGGCCCACTGGTCCCCCAACTGTGGTCTCTGGATCACTGGTGACCCTCAGAATAATGCTGAGTGAAGCCTGAGGCAGCTGAGGTAGTGTATGGAACCAGAACTTTTTTTAGTTCCTTATTTTTCAGTTTATTCGATCTTTCCAATTATACTAAGGAGGAAGTCTTAGTTTGGCTCTTAGAGTCTCTGTAACGCTGGGGTGAGCCGTGCTGATCTCCCTTTCTGACAAAGTGTGATAAACACGGAGCCCAGGACCCTGGGCATCTGGAACATGAGAGGGGCAGGACGGGGAGTGTCTCACAATGAGGAACCCGGCTGTCCGAGCCTGGCCTCTCCCCCCATCCGCCTGGGCTCCGTCCCCCATGCCCTCCTGCCACCCGAGGAGCTGCCTCCTCTACATCAGTGTTTTTCCACTTTTCTCTAAGCAGCAGACTTACCCTGTCTTGTTCTTTGCTGTGAGTGTTGTTTTTCATATGGTTTTGTTGTGTTTGTTGTTGGACTTTTTTATTTGCTTGCTTGCTTGTTCGCTGCATTGGGGAGGGCATGGGATCGTGCTATCGGCACACCTAAAAATGTTTTTAGTTGGTGTCCGCACTTTTCCTAAAAAGCCGGCCTCTTCCCCATCCTTCTCTGGGGGCCACGCTGCTCTCCGGCGCTGGGCTTTGCCTGTTTACAGCTAAAGCAGCCTTTTTCTTTTGTCTTTAGTTTTGGTTTTCAAATGAGCGTTTATCTGAGAGTCCCCGGCGTGGCCACATTAGTGTCTGTGGATGCCTCCTGATTGGGATGATTTGTGCTTGTGTAGTCAGAATTTCCTCTAACAGTCTTGCCGGGGCTGCTAACTAGCTGAGGGACCCTATGCAAGTCGTTCAACCCTGCTCAACGGGTAATGACACTGCCCTACTTAGCCCCCGGGTCACAACGAGGACCAAATGAGCTGGTAGTCACAAAGGGCTTTGCAGGGAGTAATACGCCCCGCAATGAAATGCATTATTCGGCTCCTATTTTTCCTTTGCTTTTCCCATCAAGGCAAATGTTCTTCAGATTGGAAAGCGTAAAACCGGCACTATTAAAAAGGGAACCGAAGCTCAAAATAGGGGAGAAGAGAGAGAGGAGTTCACTCTCTTTAGATGAGCTCAGTCCCCTGGTGCCTTGGAATCGTCAGGCCTGATTCGCAGGCTGTGATGCGATGTGTCAGGCTCTGCTGTGTTAGGGGCCAGAGCAGGTCCGGCAGAGGGAGAGCAGGAGGCACAGCGGGGCTCTGGCCGCTGTCACGCTTGAGAAACTGTTGAAGGAACCTGGGAACTTTAGATAGGAAAAGACCTTGAAGATGGCATACAGACCCCTGCCCACCAAGCCTCACAGCCTGCAGAGCACATCTCTCCACCCCACTCCCCACCCTGCCCAGCTGCCGCAAGATACTCCTAGGGATTTTTTATTTATTTATTTTTTTAACGTTTATTTATTTTTGAGACAGAAAGAGACAGAGCATGAATGGGGGAGGGTCAGAGAGAGGGAGACACAGAATCTGAAACAGGCTCCAGGCTCTGAGCTGTCAGCACAGAGCCCAACGCGGGGCTCGAACCCACGGACTGCGAGATCATGACCGGAGCCGAAGTTGGCCGCTTAACCGACTGAGCCACCCAGGCGCCCCACTCCTCGGGATCTTTGAGGGGAGTTCACCATCTCCCCAGTGGAGGGACAATGCAGCCGCGAGCACCCCGCCTCCCCGCACTTCTATGGTTCCATCCGAAGCTCAGCCACCTGCCTGGACCCCACCGCTGTCTGTCTGGGTTCAAGGTGCGGCCCCAGCTGACAAACCATGTTCAAGGCTGGGTCTTGGTTTTCCCAGCTCTGCGACGGAAATGATAGTTCCCCCACAGGCTTGCTGTACCCTTTAGATCAGATGACATACAATTCTGAGCACAAAGTGTGTGTTCAAGTGACGCTAGTGCATCTCCTTCTTCACTTCCCCTGTGCCTATTTCTGATTCTAAAAAGAGGATTGCTTCCACGAAAATTAGAGATTCCCGTGTCCAACAGTACCATCTCTGGGTGGATACTCAAAAGAATGGAAAGCAGGGACTCAAACAGATGCTCGTATACCAACATTCATAGCGGCATTATGTCCAGCAGCCAAAAGGTGAAAGCAGCCCACTGTCCGTCATCTGTCCGTCAACAGACGAACATGCAGGTAAAATACGGTGTAACATGCAATATTGGGATATTATTCATATCCGTGGGATGTTACTCAACCGTAGAAGGGAAGGGAATTCTGGCACATGGCCCAACCTGGATGGATCGGGAAGACATTGTGTGAAGTGAAATTCGTCAGACACCAAAGGACAGATGATGTATGATCCCACTTACACGAGGCACCTAGCGTCGTCGCCCTGGAGGCACAAAGTGCAATCGTGGTTGCTAAGCACAGGTGAGCGGGAAATGGGGAGCTGCTGTTTTATAGGTAGAGTCTGAGTCGGGGAAGAGGAAGCAGTCCTGGAGGTGGATGGTTGCCCAACATTGTGAATGTGCTTCGTGCCATTGAACTGTATACCTGAAAATGACGGAACTGGTGCGTTTCTATGTTACGTATATTTTACCACAATAAGAAAAATTGCTTACGTAACAAAATATGTCTATATATAATCCATCACAGCTCAATGTCGAGGGCAGAGAGAGATCCAGCAGGCTTTAGGGGGAAGTCTCAGACAGAGGGTTGCTTATAGTTCCTGAAAAGAAGTCCCACCTCTCAGTTCTGGGGGGTGGGGGGCGGGATAAACAGCACAGGAAGTGAGCCCCGCTTCCTGACTTGTCTAACATCAGCACACACACCCGCCCCTGAGAGCTAGCCGGGCTCACCATCCTCCTTCCAGACAGCAGCGGTGCTCAGGGTAGCCCAGGCCCCAGGGACCTCTCCCCAGCCCCTCCTCTAGGAGCAGCAGGAACCCACTGCCTGCAGACAGAGCAGGAGCCCAGTGTGAGCGGGTACCCAGCTGCTGGTGCTGCAGTGGAGGATGCTGGCCTGACCTCCACTCATCAGTGGGACAGGGAAGACCCACCACTGGGTGCTTCCAGAAAGTGCCCTGAGCCCCGCATCCTTCCAGCTGCCTTCTGGAAAACCCGAAACCCAGAGCAACCCTGAGGCCCAGGACCAGAGCTGGCCACACCCCGGGCTTCCTGAGCGGGGAGGTAACCAGGCAAATCTCCGGAGTCCTCCCTCCAGCACTACAGCCCCAGGACATTTGTGGAGGGCACCCAAGCAGCCCATGTGTACTTTCAAGGACCTGGGTTGGGCTGACCTCACACACGGAGGCAGGTTCCACCAGGCGCCACATTGCCTGGCTGCCCAGGCCCGGAACCGACTCCACTGCCAGCTATAGCCGTAAGGTAACCGACCTCTCTGGGCCTCTAACACCCATCAGTAAGATGCTAAATCCATTCCCGGCTCCTGGGACCTCCACAGGCAGGGAGCAAAGATCTCCACTCCATCCGCAGGCCTTTCCTGGGTACCCGCCAGGTGAAGACTGCTCCAGTCTGAGAAGCGTAACGAGAAGGATAAAAACGGATGCTGCCCTTGAGGACTGTATTCGTTTCCTAAGCCTGCTGGAATAAAGCACCACCAACTGGGTGGCTTAGAACCACAGGAATTCATCCTGTCACCGTTCTGGAGGCTGGAAGTTAGAAATCAAGGTGTTGCAAGACGGGTTCCTTTTTCAGAGGTTCTGAGGGAGAACCCATTCCCTGGCTCTCCCCCAGCTTCTGGTGGTTGCCATCAGTCCTGGACTCGTAGACACGTTATTCCAATCTCCACCACTTTTCCTCCGTGTGTCTGTGTCCACGTTTCCCCCTTCTTATAAAGATGCCAGTCTTGGATTAGAAGCCACCCTAATGCAGTGTGTCACCGTCTTAACTTAATTACATCCACAAAGACCCTATTCCAAATAAAGTCACATCCACAGGTTTGGGGGACTTTGGGGGGATACGATTCAACCCAGGGAGCTTTCAAATGCGAGAGTGAGACGATGTAGCAAAATTTTAGAACCGGTTCAAGTTGGTCTTGGCCTCTCAGGACCCGATTTACTCAACTGTAAAATGGGATGATAATATCTAACTTGCAAGGAATGATATATGCAAGGCAACTAACACATAGTAGGCACTCAGAAGTAGCAACTAATATTGTTAAAACTAGTATTATTATTATACTATCATTAGATGAGCTGCACAGATGTAGGTAACTGTAGCATAGGAGAGGTTCGAGCAAAATACTCTGGAGGGAGATTACATCAGATTGTGGGAAATGGGGTCAGTTTCGTGGAAGCGATGACATTTGAAATGGGCCTGGGCAAGATGGATAGGATCTTGACAGAACCTGCAGGGGAGGGAATTCCAGAAAGTGTGAGCTACATAAGCCGTGGAGGCAGGAAAGTATAAAGCATTTTGGAGAAGAGCTCCAAGTTCCATTTGGCTGCAACATTGGGAAGTGAATAAAGAGTAATGGTCATTAAGGTTGTTAAGGAGCGTTTGGACCACAGAACATGAGGAGTTTGCACTTAATTCATAGTCAATGGGGAGCCAATGAATGTTTTTTGGAAGGAGTGATGCCATTAAACCGGCATTTAAGAAAATTAATCTGGCTGCAGTGTGCAGGATCAGAGAGCTCTGGAGCAGGGAGGAACCAGCAGAGATCCCCGTGGGAGGTGAGAGCTTCCCTGGTTCCTACTAACGGCTGGAGGTGGGTTATGGAAAGTGCCCTAGCCCCAGTCATGGCTTGGGGTGTCCATGGGGGACAAATCATGCCCCTTTACATTACAGTTACCTCAAGTGAAATGAGGCAGAGAGAGAAAGGCAAATACTGCATGGTATCACTTACACATGGAATCTATTTTTTTTAAGTCAAACTTCTAGAAACAGGCAATAGGAAAGTGGTTGCCAGGGGCTGGGGTGGGTGAAGGTAATAGAGAGTGGTTGGCAAAAGGATATAAACTTTCAGTTATGAGGTGAATAAGGTCTGAGGATCTAATGTCAAATATGATTACAGATCTTCTTTGCCTTATGATGGGGTTACATCCCAATAAACCCATTATTAAGTTGAAAATATTAGAAGTCGAAAATGCACTTAATACATCTAAGCTACAGGAGGTTACAGCTTAGCCTGGCCCGTCTTAAACGTGTTTGAACACTTGCATTAGCCTCCACTTGGGCAAAAGCATCTAACACAGCCTCTTTTACCGTGAAGGGGTGCGTACCTCACGTAGTTAGTTGAATGCTGTACTGGAAGTGACAAACACAGTGGCTGTGCGGGTACAGAATGGTTGTCAGTCTATCGGCTGTTCACCCTCGTGATGGTAAGACTGCCTAGGAGCTGCCAAAGCCCAGCACCAGAGAGAGGATCATACCCCATATCACTAGGTGGGGAAAAGATCCACATTCGAAGCTGGAAGTATGGTTTCTACTGAATCGTTATTGCTTTCGCACTATCCCAAAGTCAAAATATCACAAAGTTGAACCATCATAAATCGGGGACCTTAAGTAGTTAATAACGCTGCATTGCACGATTGAAATTTGCTAAGAGAGAACTTAAGTGTTCTCACAAATGAATGAATGAATGAATGAATGAATGAGATGATGGATGTGTTAATAAACTAGATGAGGGAATCCTTTCACAAGGATGGACACATACACCAAATCACCACGGTATACACTTTAAATATATCAACAATTTTATTTGTCAGTTTACCTAGATAGGGGCGCCTGGGTGGTTCCGTCGGTTAAGCATCTGACTCTTGATTTCCGTTCAGGTCATGATCTCACAGTCTGTGAGTTTGAGCCCCACATCAGGCTCTGCACTGGCAGCATGGAGCCTGCTTGGGATTGTGACTCCCTCTCTCTGCACCTCCCTGATCACCCTCTCTCTCTCTCTCTCTCTCTCAAAAGAACAAATAAACATTATATATATATATATATTATATATATATAACATATATATTATATATGTATATATGTATGTATATATATATGTATATGTGTGTGTATGTACACACACACACACACACACACACACATACACCTCGATAAAGCTGAAATTAAAAAAATTTTTTTAAAAGCTAGGGGCCAGTAATGGGCAGTGGGGGAACTTCAAGCCCTTCCCATGAGGAGGGTATTCTCGGTGTCACAAGACAGCAGCAGGGCCTATGAGCTGCTTTCTCAAGGGCCCCTGGGGTTGTGGACGGGTGAGTCTCTACCTGCAGCTTTGCCTCACCCCTGCTCCCCTCTGCTGCCCCTCTGGGAGGCAAGGCCAGGGGCTGCTCAAGAGCTATAGCTGTCTTAATTGTTGTGCATTAACTGAACTGTCACCTGACCTTACTTTAAAACCCTGTGAATATTTATGAGCGAACTCTTGCTTAATGAAGAGGGGAACAGAGACATTAATGAGCTTTTCTTCCCCCGTTGAGCTTGGGGATTTTTTGTTTGTTTCCTGTCTGTGATCTGAATTCCAGGCACGCTGTACCTTTTTCCCTCCTACTTCCTCAGAGGTGAGAAGACCCTCTGTACCCTGTTCACACATGTTATTCACACCGGCAGCCGCGAGGCAGCACGGAAACAGACAAAGGTAGAGAGGGGCATGTGTGTACTTGCGTGTGCACACGTGTGAGCACATGCGGGTGAGAGGCTGTGTGTGCACACATGTGTGAGCTGTCCTGAAAGCAAAGAAGGCCTGTCCGGGTTCAAGGCGAACTGGAAGTTGTTTCTTGTCTTGAGTTGGGCCTCTCAGGGATGAAAGAGAAAGTAAGGCAGGACTGTGGGGTGGGACTGGGCCCCCTTGGGCCTTGGGTCTCAAGGGCGTCTTCAGGATCTCCTGACAATGGGACAGGGCCTGAGGCTTGCGTCCCTGCCCTTGGGAGCCTGGGAAGGCTGTGCAGAGAGCAGAGCCCAGACCTGCCCTGCCGACCTGGAAGAGAAGGTGAGAGGAACGTGGAACAGCCAGCCCACGGTGGGGAGCAGGAAGGCAAATGTGGGGGGCAGTATACATTCTCACCTGCACCCAGGGAGCTCAGACAACATTGTGGTCCCTCACTCACACCAGTTCCTCTGGTGTCTCAGGCCATCTCTGAGTGATATGACAAGGCCTGGTGATTGCATAATTGATAGATTGATAGGAAAAAGCAGAGGAGGCTCTCAGAAAGGTGAAAATCCCACCCCGGTAAAATGTCATGTTGCTTTTCCCTGGCCTTCCCTCAGCCTTTCCACTACTGTGGACTCTCCAGCTCTCCCCGCCTGACTCCCATCTGCTTTTAGCCTGGGATCTGACATTAGTCATGTCGCACTTCAGGGTATGTGTGGCCGAAGCCAGTGGGGATTTGTTCTCCTCCTGCTGGAGAGGAAGGACCAGGGCCTCAGGTCTAGGCACAGGCGGGTCCTCCCAGCCCTGGTCCTCTCCCGCCTCCATCCAGAGACCGCCTTCCACCAAATCTCCACACCTCAATTGCTTCTTCCGCAGCTTCCGCTGCCTGGGACTCACCAGCCTGGGAGAAAGGCTCACAAAGCCCAGCCCTGGGCACTGGCTGGCAAGAGAGTTGATAATACTGTGTGTGCACATGTGCACATGCACACACACACACACACACACACACACATATGCACCGCCTGTAGGAACAGCTCACACCTGGTATTACGCTAAACGGCCAGCCCCCGTGCAGTTAACAGGCGCTAAAGAAAGAACTACAAAGACAAAAACTAAACACTGGCTTTGTGGTGTAAGAGCCAGACTAATCACAGCTCTTTGTGAGCGCGCTTTACTATTTATGTCCAATCACATGTGCACAGTGGCTCTTTTGCTTGTCGGTGACGTGATAGATCATTTCTGTCGTAGGTGTCGCTTGACGACAACACAAAACCCTGTGTCCACACACTCGGCTTTCTATCACTCATGTAGTGATCTGCGCCCTCCCTTTTTCATCAAGTTTACTTCTTTTTCTTTATCCTTTTTTTAAGTTTATGTATTTTTGAGAGAGAGAGAGGAGAGCCTTTGCAGCCTGTACAAGAGATCAAATGCTTCCATTTTGTACTTTTATAGGTGTGGGTGTGTGTGGTGGTGACGTGTGGTTATTTTCACGTTCTTGTGGGAGACAGGGAGGTGAAGAAGGAAGAAAGTAAGCTTTGGAAACTTTCAGGCTCAGAGTCAGGTTATGGTATGACTTGTTTAATCCTGGTTTCCTCATCTGTGAAATGGGGATAATATCTGTGACATAGAATTGTGGAGAACATTACATGAACCAACAAAGACGCAGCAGAAGCCCCCTCCAGAAGAGTCTCCCCTTGGCTTCCCCCAGTTTGGGGTGTACCAGTGGGCATGTTTGGGCGCTGATGAAGATCCATAGGTGGTGACCTCCTGGGAGCCATGCCAACCCCTTCTCTGCCCTCCAGTCACCAGTAGAGAGCCTGGCTCAGTCTTGGGTTCTGCAAATGTCCGTGGAATGAGTGGACCTCTGTATGATGCATGTGGGCTTTACTAGAAGAAACGAGAGGTCTGAGTTAATTCTACTCCAACCATTCTCTCTTCCTCGGGTACTTGAGGGCATGCCAGTCTGGGGGTGACCTTTTTCGACCTGACATGTTCAGCTCCTTTCATGAATAAGACTCAAAGGCCTGAGAGGAAAGAAGGAGGAGGCTGAGTGGCAATGGAAGGGTGCGTGGGGAGCTGCCACCAGGCATCCTCAGGGATAGAGGCTGGGATGCCGGGGCTCATGCCCTTCCCAGGGAGGCAGCATGGTTGCTGGCGTGGGGAGTCTGGGGCAAGGCTGCTTGGTTCACATCCTAGCCCACCCCTCTGAGCAGGAGGTTCAGACACATCCTTGGGCCTCAGCCATCCCTTCTGCCAAAGACAGACAATTAAGTGTTCCTCTCCGAGGCAGGAGGAAGCTACGCTGACCAAAAGCCTGCCCGCTGCGTTGTGTTCTTTGGTCTAAAGGCACCACATGAGTCAGGGTAAATATAGCCAGGTATTCTACTATTTGATAAAAATATTAGGGCACTGGGCCTTCCTAATATAGCTGAGCAGACACATCCTAGGGACGCAGGCGGAGAAGATAAAGCAGCACGTGCCTCAGCCAGCAAAGCTGCAGGCTGGAGAGACAGATAACCCTGAGGAGAAAGCCGGCCGCCATCTTGGCACCTGGGCCCGTATGCCCTACACCACAGGACGCCTGCAGGACCTATGTAGGGGCTGTGTGTGAGCGTGGGTTCTCTGGCAATAACCTCCAGGCCCCCAAAGCAGCTCTTTAGCCCAGCAGGAGGCGTTTCTGAAGTAATCAGTCCTCTGCTTGAAGTACTTGTTAGAGACAGATTCATCTGAGACATAAGAGAATAAGAAGGGGTGCCTGGGTGGCTCGGTCGGTTAAGCGTCCGACTTCGGCTCAGGTCATGATCTCGCGGTCTGTGAGTTCAAGCCCCGCATCGGGCTCTGTGCTGACCTCTCAGAGCCTGGAGCCTGTTTCAGATTCTGTGTCTCCCTCTCTCTCTGCCCCTCCCCTGTTCATGCTCTGTCTCTCTCTGTCTCAAAAATAAATAAACATAAAAAAAAAAAGAGAATAAGAAGATGACCGAGGTACCTCAGTTACTCGTCACTCAGCCAGTCGCTCACGCGGCACCCACTGTATGAAGGACTCCCGCCGGAGAAAGTCAGACACGGCTCGGGTTCTCGACACCCACCCAGGCCTTATCCCCAGAGGTGTCCGTCTGGCAAATGTTTTCTCTCATCACGGTGCGGGATCTGCAGCGCTTTCCCAGGCCTCCTGGGGGTGCCCCCTGGAGACCCCACTCGAGCGTGTTGCTGCCTCTGCTGTGTGTGTTGCTTCCTGGGCTGTATTCATCTGTTTATATGTTGGGCTCCTCCACTGGTCCGCACCTTCCTAGGCCTGTCCCACCTTCCCGTGCCCCGTGTCCAGACAACTCCTGGCACACGGCGCAGGGGAGTGGACACCTGCGTATCTGGCTCCGATGGTGGGCTCCCTGAGGGCAGGCCCCTTTCCTTTGTTTATCCCTGTACTGGAGACCTACCCTAGGGCCCAGCGCATCATAAGCGCTGTCCATCTGATGAGTGACTGGGGCATTCAGCAGATCTGTGAAAGCTCAGAAACAGCACCAGCGTGGGGGGGAGGGGTAGGACCCCGCAGCAGAGGGAGGTACTGTGTGCAAAGCATTCGGCCTGACAAAGGATAAGCACTCACTGAGTACTATTATTGTTACCTTGAGCAAGCCACTGAATGCCTCAGAGCCTCAGTTTCCTCGTCTATAAAATGGGAGAGGAATCCCAGCTGCCACGGGATTCTTGGGGGTGAAGCCTGCCTGGCTCCTGACACAGCCCAGTTAGTGTCAGCTGAACCCATCCAGCAGCCTTTGACCCAAGGAGAGAGCTGGGGGCAGGGCAGGGCGGGGGGCACCCAGAGCAGAGCCCCCTCACCTGGAGCAGGTGTGAGAGGCATGGGCCTCTGTGGCTGAGCAGGCCTAGGCCAACTAGAGCCTCGGGCTGCTGGCCCCTAGCTACAGACGGCTGCCCCTGCTGACCCCGGTGTCCTGGACGCAGATGACATTTTGCACATGCGCGACGATGTGAAGACGGTCGGGAGGTCTGACCCGGAAAACCAGATGCCCCAGCTGAGGGAGAGAAGGCTTGGCCTGGGCTCGGATGCTCAGCCTCCTCGTTGCCATGGCTCCTTTCTGACTCTTCATGTATTTTTTAAAAATATGTAATTTCCTAAAGGGAAATTAAATTGGATTGTGCATTCATTTGAGGGACGATGGTCTGATAGGGCTGGCACCAGAACTGCTGGCTTCTAATCCTCGCTAGAGGTCAGAGGGTGATCTGGGGGCCTCCTGCAGCCCCTGGGTGAACTCTTCCCCACCCCCACCCCACACAGGCCGTTCCCACCCGGCGGGGCCTTCAGCTGAGCTCCCCCTGCTCTTCTCCAGCTGGCTTCCCAGAGCCTGGGGTTACTTCAGCCCTGTGGCGGGCATCTGCTCCTTCACCCAGGACCCTGAACTAGCTGTGCCTGCCACCACGTTCTAGGCGGCTGGCCCTGGCCTGGCGGGGGTGAGGTTCTCCCAGGATGCCGGAAGAACACCTTTCTGAGTGTTCCCGGGGGCCGAGCAAGAGAAATCCGAGCCTATGTGTGTCAGCCTATGCCCAGCAGCCGGTTGCGGTGGGGCTTTGGTGCTGGGTGATGCAGGACTGGGTTTGAGGCCTGGTTCTACTGCTCACAAGCCGGTGACCTCAGTGAAGTTATTAAACAAATGAGCCCTATGGTTACCATCTACGAAATGAGGGTGGTAAGAGAACCTACTTGGTTGAGCCCTTGTAGAGATTAAGATGTAAAAGGTCCAGATGAAGAAAAGTGCTAGCACAGTGCATGGCTTACAGCAAGCGCTCAGTACATGTGCAGTGCCCTTATTTTTACTGATTGCCTACGTTGGGCAGGGATCCTGCCCTGGCCGGCCCTGGAGGAAAGCCACATTGCAGTCTGATTGCTCCTTAACACTGACCCTCAGCACCAAAGCCCTTCGACAGCTCCATCTTGGGCGGTGGTGGGTGCACAGGGACTCCACGGTCCTTGCTAGTGAGGGGTGACACACGGGACCACTTAGCGTAGGGGCAGAACCAACTGAGTGGCTGACCTTAGGGGTGTGAATGCCAGCTACTCCAGTGTGCCCAGCGGATCCAGGGAGACGGTCCTGACATCCCCTTGCCTCCTTACCCCTGCTGTTGCCGAAAGCCAGCGGGCAGGCCCTTCCTGGCCCAGCACAACCACTGCTCCCCTGGGATTTACTAGGCACCAGCCCCATAGGAGCATCACCCCGCCCAGGAATTAGCATCAGTTTTCTGGAAAGAAACTCCGAGAGACTGGTCCCACGGTTCACTACAGGTAGTGTAGCCAGACTCGCTCCTGCCGGTTCTTAAGCCCCACATCACATCCCACTGCCTCCCAGTCTGCTGGAATCACTCTGTGCCGGGCCAGGAGACAGGGGTGGGGAGAAGGAAAGGAGATGTTCGAGTCTGAATTCTCTCGGCCCCAAACTCTCCAAGAGAAATGCCAGTGTTGCTCACCTATTCCCCGTGAGTAATACCTCTCCAGGGGAAGTTTAAAATAGAACTTTAGTCATACCTTAATGAAGCTGATTGATTTCTAAAAACAACCAAGCCCTGGTCCTCTGCAGCCGAGACTGCTGGGCGCTGACAGAGAGGGCAGAGGCACAGACTGTCCATCCCCAGCAGGATGGTGAAGAGCACATTTGGCTCAGGGGTTCCATGACGGCATTCACCCAGGACCCGGAAACACATACTCTAACCCCGTGGACTGGCCCACCGTCACCCTTTCATTCTCCACCCCTCACTGAGCCCAATACCCAGGTAAGGGGAGGGTGACCCGGCACAGATAACGCAGGGTTCATTCATCCAGCGTGTTTCTTGAGCACTTACTATAAGCCAGCCACTGTCGGGGTTGCCTGGGTTTGAGCAGCAAATAGAAAAGGTACCAGCTTCTGGGTTTATATAGCGTTTTCTGGTTTTGTCCACATTCCTTGACGTCTTTTGTCCCATTATACGGTCAGTGGAACAATGTATATGATAAACACCCGGCCTCGATCTGGTATATTGTTGCCCCACTCGGTAAGCATGAATCCTCTTTTCTTCCTGTGTACAAGTGACACAGGGGTCACCCCACCTCTGGAGCCGATGAGGGAAGTAAAGCAGGAATTGCCATCGCGGGATAGCGGCAGAACCAGGGCCTCCCTCGAACGGCACTCCTTCGATCTCCGCTCCCTCACCCAACTGTTTTACACAGATAAAATCTGCTTAAATTGACTATTGATTGTGGTGTGAGGAAGGCGTCCCAGCCCAGCCGGGCGGGTGAGTCAGCCTGCCGGAGGCCTAAGCAGCTGGAGGGGGTGATAGGCAAGGGCTGGAGGGAGCATACATATGAGACCAATTATTTCAGCCCCCAGTTATTAGCTCGCCTCCTCTCACAGCTGCCACAACCCTTCACAGCGAAGACCCCAATTTGTTAGACCCCAGGGAGAGTCCCTGCTTTCTGTGTGTGTGTGTGCGGACACACACACACACACACACACACACACAAAACCCCAGGCACAGTCTAGAAAAGATATAGCCAACTTTTACTCTTATTTTAAGCTACTCAGTGGAATGTGCCTTTGCCTTTTCTGTTATTAAAGCCTTGGGCTGACAGCCGCAAACCAACTCCTGAGGTCCTGGGAGGCTACTCTGTCCTCCCCCTTTGCAGAGATGTCTGTAAGAAACACTGCATTTGCTGTTAGCTCCGGGGCTGGAGAAAGGCATTTGCCACCTTCCTGGGCTCAGCTAATTGGCTGTAGATCATCACCGAGAAGAGGAGGGATGGTTCTCAGAGACCTGCTGTCTCTCCAGCTGAGATGGATGCTTGGGGAGAAATTCAAGGCCTGACAGCCTGTGCCTAGCGTGGACCATTGGCTATATAGCCTTTGGGCAAAAGTGGGTGAATGGAGCCCAGAGCGAGGCTCCTTCCTCTGCCATGGGTCCCAGGGCAACCAGGAACCACTCCTCAAGGTAGTCAGTCTCAGCATGAAGCACCTGCCCTCCTCCAGCAAGGTAAAGGCCCGTTCTATAAGGAGAGATTAAATAGTCACTGGGTCCAGGAACTAATCCAGTCCCAAATCAGAAGAAGGAAATAAAAGCTGGGGGAAAGGGGGGCTTAGCAAGAGACACAGCACCCCCCCCCCCAGTTTATTTGAGATAGAGCCACAAATCGATTCGGAAGCCTCTCCCACACTGACCCCTTGGTTATCTGCTCCATGATCAGGGGCAGAAGGGGCAGACAGGAGTCCAGGCAGCTCATCCATCCTTGGTCTCAGTAATTTCCTGTCCACACTGGCAATGCTGGACCAGGAAGCGGCTTCTTACTTGAAATTTCCGGTGCTGCCTTTGGAGCCCAGGAGAGGCTGTGAAAAACCATTTTGGCCAGACTAGATATCAGTCAGTGAATGAAGAGGGCCCTAGAGCAGGCCAGGCACAACAAGGTGCCATCAGGACTGCCGCATCTCCAGTGAGTGCGGGGGCCCTGTCCTGATTGTCTGGGAGTCCCCAGCTCTCGTCCTAGTGCCTGACACACAAAGGCCATTAACCAGCATTGTTTAAACTGAGACACCTGCCCTTGTTCTTGGAGAACCCTTGATCAAATGAGTCGGTGAATGCACATGCGTGTGTGCACACACCACACAGAGGAAATGGGACGCAATTTTTTCTAAGGCCAGAAAAATAATTTTCAACTATTAAAACAGAACAGATGAGGCCAGGGCATTGGATTCTATAGTTCCCTCAGGCTCTTACTCATCAAAAGGCAACATTTCTCTGTTGCCTACACAAAGCACCTCCCTAGACTCCCACCCTGACCTGCTGGGGCAGCCCAGCACCCACCCCAAAGCCCCTCACAACTCCCCACCACCCCACCCCTGCCTTCCTCAAACTCAGCTCAGCCCAGCATCCTTCTCTTTCTCTCCCAGAGCCAATCCCAGCCCTATGGGATCTTACATCAGGCTTATGGCAGGGGACACAGCCATTGGCCCTGGTTCTGCCTCAGTTCTCTCTGGTTGTGTCCTTGAGGCCAGGAGTCTGAGATGACCCAGATCAGGGGTAGGGTTCAGGGCATCCCTATCTCTCTTGCTCCAGCACTTGGAAACGAAGGGCACACAGGAAGTCAAGTGCATCTCTGGATCTCTCATCTCTGGCAGGGCCCACTTGTGAATTTCAAAGGCCCTGGACAGCCAGATGCAGGGGGGAGGGCGGGGCACTGCGGTGGGAAGGGGGCTGTGGAACAGAAGTACTGCCTGCTGAGTTGACGGCGTCCTCATTGCTGCTGGTGATTTCATTGGTCTCACTAATGGCCATCTGTAGCCACTCCCACTCACCAGCTTGGCTCATCAGAATTTCCAGAATGACCTTAGACCAGAAGCTGTGCAGGAAGAGGACAGCAGGGCCTAGGAGAACCCATGTATGTTCCCTATTGACCCTGAACCCAGAAGCATTTACAACAGCTCTTGGTCACTGGTTGCTTCCACTGCCAGTCATCGACAGGGGCACAGGATCCAGAAGCAGACCATATTCTGGAATTCAACAGACTCTTTTCCTCAGAGCAATGCCTCCAATAAGAAAGCCCTTGCATTCGTATGTCATCGTGGCAAAGAGGAGGAATGAGCTTGTGGACCAGGAAACTTTTGACCCAGGGGCATAATTTTGGATGTGACTTTAGTTCTTGAATTCATTGATCTCAAGAAGTAAATGAGTTCTTGGCAATATGAATAAACAAGCACAAAGATGCTGAGAAAATTCAGAATAATGGAGTGATGGATGTCAAGCCAGATGAATCAGGAAAGATTTCCTGAAATAAGAAACACTTTTTAGTACTCGAAAGAGGGAACAGAATGAAACTAACGCGTATTGAGTTTCTACATCTGCATGTCTGGCTTTGAACAAGGCACAAGTACTTTCTCATTTGTTCCTGTGTGCTATGTTCTGGATAGTTCCTTCCAACTTTGAGTGCAATGATTTTGTCTTCAGCTGTGCCTAATCTACACCCAACTCCATCCGTCAAGTGCTTAGTTTGGGTTGTGTTGGTCTTTTAGTTCTAGAATCTCTGTTTGGATTTCTTCAAAATCGCTAGATCTGCTTTTTAGTTTCCCTGCCCTGACAAAATTTTCAAGCTTGCTGTTTATTCCTTTGAATTGTAAACATAGCTGTCTCTGGGTGATAATTCCAACATTTCAAATGTATGTGCCTCTCTTTGTTATCTGTTATTTCTTCTGGTTCTCTCTCATAGTGTCTTCTCTCCCTGTGTTTTTTGACTCTGTGCTGGACAATACATTTCTTTTTTTTTTTTTTTTTAAGATTTACTTATTTTTGAGAGAGAGAGCATGAGCAGGGAAGGGGCAGAGAGAGACAGAAACCCAGAATCTGAAGCAGGCCCCAGGCTCTGAGCTGTCAGCACAGAGCCCAACGAGGGGCTCCAACCCATGAGCCGTGAGATCATGACCTTTGCCAAAGTTGGACACTTATCTGACTGAGCTACTCAGGTGCCCCTCAACATTGCTTAGAGGAATAATCTGTAGCTTAGGATGAGAGTATCCTTTCTTCAGAGAGGATTCTAGTTTGCTTCTGTAAGGCACTTGGGAATTCTACCAGTCCAGGACTACCTTAAATCTGAATATCTGTACCCAAATTCAAGGCTGTGTCCATGGAAGGGAGTATTTTCTTTCAGTTCATCTTTACCCTGAAAGTGAAGCCCTTCAGGACCCTAAATTTGAAAGAAGTGGAGACTATTTATTCAGACTTCCCACCTGGAGGGGAGAGGAGATACTGCAAAATCCACAGCTCATTTTTGTCACTGTGACTTCTGAATTTATTTTTCAAAGGCAAGGGTGGGGTCAAGTACTGGGCTCACCTCTCTGAGCTCTCACCTCCTCAGAGATGATCCGATGATTCCCCACTGATGATCTAAGATGTTTGTTGCATTTCATCCAGCTTTTTATTTGTCCTCAGCAGGAAGGGTTTATTCAAATCACTTAACTTTCCATTCCTGGAAGCAGATGTCATGTCTCTCATTTTCCCTTACAGTGATCGGGTGAGGTGCGCATATAAGAATATTCCCATTTTACAGATGAGAAAATGAGGGGCAGAAACTGACCGAGTCAAGCGGTCCCCCCGGTGGAGGATACAAGAGTTGAATCAAGACTGTTCTGAGCCCGAAGCCCGCAGTTTTCCCACTCTTCCATGCTTGGGAATAGAAAAGAGGAGCAGGAAAGGTATTTAAAGTGTCCATGAAGGGCTCAGAGGGAGCTGGGGGAGCTGGGCAGGGAGCACCATGCACAGCTGCGTCCACAGAACAGAGCTTCCTCGTCAAAAGAAAAATCCCCGAGTGGAAATGGCAGGCCAGCTGAGCAGGTGCTCTCCACTGGGGCGGGGATCCCAGTGCCGCCTCGAGTGACCCTGTTCCTGGGGAAACAGCTGCTCCTTGCAGAGCTGAGTGTACAGGAAGCAGGTGAACATCCAGGTCAGGACAGATGTGCTCCCCCTGAGAGAGTGCCCCATGGGGGGCGGGGCGCTGGGCTCACATGGCAGCAGGGCCTGGGAGGGAGGCCAGAGCGGGGTTCCAATGAGGCCTAATGGGAACCACACAGAGCCTGCTCCCCACCTTCCTCTCTCCTCTTCCTGCCTCCTCGTCCCCCTGCTTCCTGGAAGTCACCCAACAGCCCCTCCAGAACACTTCGGTCCCAGGCCTCTGAGTTTATGAAACTGTTAACACATTCAGTAATTACTTCTCCCCTTTGCCACAAGCCAGAGGCTGCGTTTTTGTCCTGCAGCAGCAGTGGGAATTCGCTTCAGCGCTTGCTCTAAGCCCACAGCCAACAGCAGACTGGACCCTCTGCGTCCCTCCCCTCCCAGCAGTAATCTTGCTCTCAAGTAAAAGTTTGCTTTCTCCCTAAAGTTGAAGGCCTCTGCTGAGCCAAGCTCTTTAAAGGCAGTGGATTTATGGCCCTAGAGGACTTTCCTTTTGCACTTGGTAATATTTCTAAGATTAATTTTCACCCCGTCCACACAGGAGCTCATTAACACACAGAGGGTGTGTGTCTCAGTCTGACTGTGTGGGGCTCAGTGGGGGCCCTATCAGCCAGGAGACAGGGGGTGTGGACTGGGAAGCCAGGCGGGGTAGGGGGCCAGGGGGTTCTGGGTACGTGCCCAAGTTGTGGCCATGGCTCTTTGCCAGGCCGTGGAAGATTTCCTCCCTGCACTGTCCCCACGTGTCCCCTCCCCAGTGGACTGAGGCTGAGATGCATGCGTTTTCCTCTTGCAGATTTTCTAACGCGCTTTTTCCCCATCGGGGTTGCTGTTTCATCAAGATTAATAGTCGATTGAGTCATTTGTAAAGGGGCCCTTTGATGAAGAGGAAGCACATTAATAAACCCTGCCCGTCACTTAGGCCGCCCTTTCCTCATGCCACCTGGTTCTGCTTTGCAGCCCAGAAGCCCTCTGCCCTTTATTCGATATACCATCACCCTGCAGCAGCTCGCCCGTCCCAACAGTTGTGTGCACAGGCCCTCCAGGGGCCGCAGGAGAAGTGCCACGCAGGCGGGGGGGGGGAGCTGTGCAGCCTTGTCCGAGCCGTGTGTTCTGGGTCCAGCATCCTTCCCTCACGGCAAGGCAGTGGTCAAGAGCATGGGCACCAATTCAAGTTCTGCTGTCTATTACCTGTGGGATTTGGGGACTGTTACTTCTCCTTGCTGAGCCTCAGTTTCCTAATGTGCAAAGTGGGGATCGGCACAGACCGTGTCCTGGGGCGTTGGGGGATTCAGTAAGTGAATGCGCATGGAGTCCTTGGGCCAGGGCCTGGTACTTTGCTCACGTGCTCCTGGCCTTCACTTGGGGCTGGCTGTTTCCCACAGAGGTTACCAACCAGAGGCGCCATGTAGAGCCATGCAGAGCCATGGGACTGGCCAGCATGTTCCCTTCCCTGCAGCTGCAGCCCCATGAAACCCACATCTCTGAAGGTGACTTGAAGGGTGCGGGGCAAAATATTATAAAGGAAGGGTCCAGAGTGCAGAGGCTCCATGACAATGCAGTGTGTGTGTGTGCAGTCGCATTGAGGTTTGGAGAGTCTGAGAGATGCAGGGCCCAAGCCCATGAGCCTCCCTCCATTCAGATCTAATTAAATGAAATATTGACAACATGGAGAACATACTGCCAGGGATGATGGAAGGCACGGAAACAGGGGAGCCCTTGACCGAAGCATCCCCGGTCACCTTGGCAAGAGCCAGAGAGGAGCTGGGAAGAGGTGAATGTGGAGGAGTAACACGCCGAAGACAGAGGGATATGAAGGAGGTCTTGGTCCAAGGGGCAAAAATTGGGCAGCTCCCGCCCTCGGTTGTTGATTGAGTGCTTTCCAATTCGCCCAGCCCCGTGTTTTCGCTGTATAGGAGAATACAAAATAGCAAAGGACACAGCCCTGCCCTCAAGAAGCAAGAATCTGGTTGGCAACACAAGCCCCTCTCCCCCAACATTAAATAAGCAACAAGGGATTTTGCAGGACTGTGTGTCAAACATGAAAAATGAGCAGTGGCTTCAGCCATCTCTGATAATGAGGGGGTTGGAGTAGGTGGTTCTTCTTTGAACTAAGTTTAATTTTTTAGCCTCTTATTACGGAAGATCTCAAGCATATAACAAAGTAGGGAGAGTGGTCAGTGAAGCCCCACATACCTACCTACCTGACTGCATCTTGTTTCTCCTCGTGTGCCTTTCGTTCTTGGAGTATTTTAAAGCAAATTCCAGAGATGTATCATTTGCCCCATAATTCTCCAGTATGCGTGGAGCATAGGATATTTTAGGTTTCTTCCAGCTCTGATCTGGTGTGAGTGCAGGTGCGGGGGTGAATGGCAGAGTGTTTCTCTGGAGGGGTGAGGAGGAAGTGACGTGTCCATCTGGGATTTGATGGACGTGGGGAACGCTATTTTATGCACACATGGGTACGCACACACGCACATTCAACCAACAGCCCCAGGAACCACTTCTAACCAGCCCAAGATCATCTTTACTGTTCCTAGCAGACCTCAGCCCAGAGAATTCTGGCTGGAACAGCTTGGACATAAGGGTCCAAAAGAAAGTCTAAAAGAAGTGGCTAAACATCCATTTCTCCAGCAACTATGTGATGACCCCACTACCTAACAGGCATTGTGGTTGGCACTGAGGGAGCAGAGGGAGCAGGCAGGGAGGGCCCCTGCTGTCATCGGTGACATGGGGAGACAGGGAAGGGGGTGAGGGCAGAGAGCAGACAGCCTGGTACGCACAGGGAGTGTCTGGGGTGTCACATCAAGAAGCAGCTCACCACAAGCAGAGGGTAAGACAGAGAGAGAGAGAGAGAGAGGGAGAGAGAGAGAGAGAGAGAGAGACAGTGGCTTTGGGACCCAGAGACTAATGATAGAGGGAAGAGACCAGGCTGCTGGCCCTTCCAGGCAGGTGTGGGAGGGCCCGGACATCTACTGAGAGCCCTGGGAGCAGCCCCCTCACCCTTTCCTCCTCCAGCCGCCTCCAGTGGGGTCAGGCAAGACAGAGTCCAGCCCACAGCTCATGTCCACCTTCCAGAGCCAGAGAAACACTTCAGGGGAGTGATAAAGGCTCAGCGAATATAGGGAGCTAAATCAGACCAGACCCGGAAGCGCTGAGCCCAGGGCTGGCCACGTGCAAGATGCCGAAGGATACTTCTGGGTTTTCCCACAGCTCGGCAGAAACCTTAACTTGGCCACAAGCCCCAGAGCAGGATTTTAAGTGCCTGAGATGAGGTTAGAGGTAATAGTTAAGTGTCTTGGGGGACCCAGGAATTTAATTCCACTACGGGCTCAAGGCTGAATTTCATCTAGCACCGCAACAGTGCCTGTGCTGGAGTAACACACAAGTGAGAGCCCCTGTCTTTGCTACCATGACGTCAGGGTCATGAGGCACCTACTATGTGCCTCGCGCTGCACCAGGCCTGCTCTCATGCCACTGTTCACCTAGCGGGGAGCATGGCATTAATCCACAGTCATGTAAATGCCGTGCTGCGAGCGCTGTGAGTGCGTAGGGACCATCCCCTGCAAGGAGATGTTGTTCCTGGTTTTACAACCAAGGGATCGCTCACAGGGCTAAGTCACCAGCCCAGAGTTGCACAGAGAGAGAAGCAAGTTTCCAACGCAAAGCCCATGTTCTTGGCGTGCCACTGCGTTCTCCCACGCCTGGGGCCTGCCAGGGAAGGGAGCACAGGTAGGTGTGAAACAGTGGCCTCCGGCATAGGCCAAATGCAATGGGCAGCCACGGCATGACTGAGCAGCTCCGAGGAGGGCTGTCCAGCTGGCAGAGGGACAGACACACTCTGTGACTCCCACGGCAGGACTAGGACTTACAGGTGTAAGTTGCAGGTAAACTGACAATGTGAGGCTCCCATCCATGACCCAGATTGTTTCGTGCAGAAGAATGACTAAGCTCTCAGTTAGAGCTGAGTTATGACTCGTTATAATAGTTACATAATTGTAACTAGTTATATATATGGATAACTAGAGTTTACATATAGATGGTAACTATAAACTATATATAGAACTAGTTATAACTAAGGTCACCTCACAGTTTATAAAGAGCTTTTACAGACGTGAGGTTCATAACAACCCTGAGAGGTAGCTCACTGCGATGCCATTTTTCAGATGAGCAAACTGAGGAAGCTCCTGATTGCCGGAGGTCTTAGCTGAGTAGGAAGAGCAAGGACTTAAGCAAAGGTCTGTCTGACTCCCAAGCCAGTGCAAGAGAGGTCCCTGGAGGGTGGGAAAAAGGTTGATAGGCCACCGGAGAGGATCCCATGCCACCTTGAGACGCTGAGACAATGGGGACGAAGAGCAGTTCTGATAAGGCCTAAAGGAAGAGGGAGAATAGCTCCTGGTTCCTAGGGTGTGGGGTGGGAGGAAGAGGAGGGAGAACGCCCACGATGAGGGAGGGAGGTATTAGTGCAGAGTAGAAGGGAAGGGGCCTCTGTCTGGTCAGCAGAGCCGGGTTATATAATGAGTGGGGACAACTGGTGGCCATATATAGGGTCCAGTGGCCACATCGCTTAGCCCCTTTAGCTGTTGTGGCCTGGGGCTAAGACTCTTCTCAGTCTTGGGGCGCCTGGGTGGCTCAGTCGGTTGAGCGTCCAACTTCGGCTCAGGTCGTGATCTTGCAGTTGTTCAGTTCTAGCCCCATATCAGGCTCTCTGCTGTCAGCACAGAGCCTGCTTCTCTGATCCTCTGTCCCCCCCGCCCCCCCCCCCCGCCCCTCCCCTGTTCGCATGCTGTCTCTCAAAAAAATAAAATAAAATAAATAAAATAAAATAAAATAGGGACACCTGGGTGGCTCAGTTAGTTAAGCTCGTGGGTTCGAGCCCGGTGTCAGTCTCTGAGCTGGCAGTGTGGAGCCTGCTTGGGATTCTCTCTCTTCCTCTTTCTCTGCCCCCCCCATTTGTGCTTCCTCTCTCTCTCTCTCTCTCTCTCTCTCTCCCTGTCAAAATAAATAAACTTAAAAAAAACCTTTTAAAAAATAAATGAAATACAGTAAGACTCCTCTCAGCCCCGCACCCTTGCGTCCTGCCCACTCCCCTCCTGCCTGTCACCTCCACCACCGTCTCTCTGGAGCCACGCAAGAAAGTGATGTGTTAACAGAGGCAAGACCAGACCTTCAGAGAAAGTCCACATCCACAAGTACTTGGTCCACAAGTATTTGTGTGCTTTTCCACCTACTCACTCCAGCCTCTGCACCAGCTGCCTGTCCCTCCGTGGATGGTCCCCTCACTGCTCTGTCCCCTTTAGTTGTGCCGTCTGCTGTCTGACTCTGGCCACACCCCTACTTCTGCTCTACAGGCTTTGTGGGCCCTTCCCTCTTTCTCCCCAAATCCAGCCCACGCCTTCTGCAACAGGTGCTCGCTCTGGCACAGGCCAAAGGCTTGTCATGGCTTGTCTTGCTCCACTTCATAGTCGAGGCAGCTCATCCCTGTCTGAGAAATGCGTGCCAGCCCAGGGCGGCAGAAGGCCGAGGACCGCCCTGGGGAGAAGGGCTGTTGTGATGAACATATGGAGGAAGAGAAACAGATGGTGCAGGCCTGCGGGACAAGGCCTCTGAGGGACCACCGGGGTCTGACCAGACGCGTGTGCTGTTCCTCATGGCTCTTTCTTGTCAATCTCTACTCCCGAGAGTGTGGAGGGGACAAATGGGGACAGGTCTCCCGGGGGCTGAGGTCGGGGAGAACGACTGAGCGAGGCCCAGTTTCCAGAAGGGCGTGCCTGTGGAGACTGGGGCGGGGACTTGGGACATGCCAGTGTGACTCCCGGCCCGTGGATGCCCCAGACAAGGGCACAACTGCCGTCTCCGGGTCCAGGGCTGGGTCTAGTCAGGACTCGATGGTCTTGCAGTCTCTGGGGCGCCAGCCCTTCGGCGTCTGCCTTCTGAAGGCCACATGTCCTTGCAGACCACCCTTGGAGCAAGGCCCATTCAGAGCACATTCAGAACAACTGAGTGGGTGTTTGGGAAGTGTCACCAGAAATAACCAAATCCCAATAATCATGTGAATATTTTGCCATTGACGGGAGACCAATAGTGAATATGGTTACATCTCCTCTCCTGGTTTTTACATGAAGGTGGCTGGCCAGCCAGGCGGCACTGTTCCTGTCTAGTTATAACATCGGTTCACTGTCTTGATTTTGCTGTCTTCTTGTCTTCTATATACTCTCACATGCCAGTGTGTCTTTCCTGGGAGCTGTGAGAGCAAAAAGATTGTGTCTGGGTAGGAAGCCAGCTTCGTTCAGCACTGTGACGTGATGGCCTCTTTTGGTGACATGGCTGTTTGCAGACAGCAACATGGCCTTCACTGCCTTCCTACCTGTCATGACCCAAATACACTCAGGTACAAGGGCTTTGGGACCAAGTGACCACATGAGGGTCCTCAAGGATTAGACTGGGAAGTAGAGGTCTGCTCCGGAGGCTGAACCCATGAAGGTTAACCTGTTGATTTAAGTCCTAATTAATTTTAACATTTAATTTTTTCATGTCTGGAAATTCCATTTGGTTCTTTTTCAGATGTGCCTCATGATTTCTGATGGTGTTCTGTTGCTAGCTCATCTTTGCAATTCCATCCTTTATTTTGGAAAAACATTCCATACGTAACTCTTTGTGTCTATTGATTTCAGAATCTGAAGTGCATGGGGGCGGGACCCGTAAATCTATTGTTGGTTTCCTTCTGTTGACCGTCATTCATGGTTGCTTGCTTCTTTACGATTTGGGGTTTTTTTAAGCAAACCCATATTTACATGATCTTAATCTGTAGGAATCCTGAAGGCCTGGGTTAAGGATTTTTCCACTGGATAGGATTTAAATCTGATTTTCCCAGAAGCCAGGTAATGTGACCATTCTTGGGAGCACTTTTGCTCACCTATGGGGCCTGGCTTTACTTGAAGACTGAGAGAGTTCTTTTTTACTGTTGGCCCAAAGTTCAGTTTCCAGTGACAGGTCACAGGTCACAGGTCATGTTGGCCCATGCCCTCGGAGTAATGGTGTTCCTCCCTCTGCTTACTACTCCCTCCTCCCAGCTGGGCTTCCCCGCTGTGGTTGGTTTCTTTTTACTGGGGGTAAAGTGGATTTCCCCTACTTCAAGTGAACCCAACAATGCATCCAAAAGTGTATTTGATTCAGGATTTAGACGTGTTGCAGCAGAAGGGCTCCCTGACAATCTGGTCTGCTAGAGTCAGCAGTTCCATTGCTAATCTGTTTATAGTTCACTCACAAATATCAACAAATAGTTGATAGTTCACTCAACAAATATCCCAAGTACACACCATGTGCCAGGCATGGTTCTAGGTACCAAGGATACAGCCTCTCCCCTCCTGGAGCTTGCGGTCTGATTCCAGAAGGAGCCAGCCTCAGGGGTCCACTCCAGTCCATGGAACACACACCAGAGCAGCCACTTTATCTCCCATTCACTCTGAACTATTTCGTCCCTACTGGGCATCATGCAACAGGCCAGGCACCCGCGGTGCAGAGATAGACAGCCCTGTGCTCGGACGGCACTTACCAAAACTCGGACGGGGAAAAAGGGAAAAGAGCCATTTCAGGGGGTTATATCACCACATAGAGGAGTATGTGTTCTGATGGAGATGGAAAGACAGACGAATGAGTGACACTCTGCTTGGGGGTTGGCAGGGCGGGGGGTGGGGGGGAGATTTGCTGAAGGAGGTGACATTTGAACAGCATCCGGAAAGATGAGTAGTTGTTGCCTGGGAAGGAGAAAGAGAAAGAGACAGAGACAGAGACAGAGAGAAGATCATTTCTAGCAGAGGGAAGGGTCTGGTTAAAGCCTTGCAGTCATGGAGGAGCCTGACACATGTGAGAGCTTGGCTGGAGATGTGCACAGAGTTTGCCCGGCTCCCAAGCCCGGGTGCCACCCTGGGTTCCCTTCCTTCCAGCCTCACACCGGGTCAGTGACCAAGTCCAGCAGCTTCTGCTTGGACTTTGCAAGTCTCTACCCGCTCCTTCCCATCTCCGCCCACTGCTTTCGTTCAGGCCTTCGCCATTTCCTGCCTGGACCGGTACAGCAGCCTCTTAACTGGTTGCCCTGCCTCTGCCTTCATCCCCTTCCAGTCTGTCTTCCACTCTGCTTTCAGGGTCTTCTTTCAAAGAGGAATATTTGGTCACATTACCCCCACAAACACACACACATGCAATCCTTAGCCGGCTGGAGCCAGAGAAAGTTCAGAGTTCTTGGATTAACCCAGAAGGGCCTTCATGTGGCCAGTTCTCCAGCCTCGTCTCCCATCTGCCCCTTCCTCCAGCCAGTAATTTCTTATATCCCTTGGGCCAGCCCTACTGCTTCGCAGCTCAAGAAACCAGCCCGTGCCGCCACCTCCGGGAGGTCCTCTGACCACCCCCACCCCCAGCCTGATTCAGAGCCCCCTCCTTCATGCTCACACAGGACCCTGTGCACATTCTTCTTGTAACATCATGCCATTGAATCATCATCGTGATTGTTTGTCTGCCCTCCCTGAGATCGTAATCTCAGGGGACATGTGGGCAGAGGCTGTCTATTTAGCTTTGCACCCCTGGGCACCTAGCAAAGTGAGGGACAGAGGGTAAACACCCAGCAGGTGTTTGATGAATCGATCCACCCGGAGGGTCAGGGGTGGAAACGTGTGGGCTCATGCAGCTTTGGGTGTGTGTGGAGTAAACAAAACAGGCACGGCATTTCTCTGGGCTATCAGAAAGGCTTTGCCACCTGATTTCTGATCGTGGGGTCTTGGTTTCCTCATAGGTGCTATGGCCGGCCTGAGGCTGGTTGCCGGCAGCTCTCTGCCTCTCTGACATTCTGTGAGCCTGCAGATGTGTGACCTGTGGAGAGAGGATGCTTTGGAGCAGTGGTTCTCAAAGCCTGTTCCCCAGATGACCAACAGCAGTGTCACTTAGGAACGTGGTTAGAGTGCATATTCTCAGGGCACACTCCAGACCTACAGAATCAGAAATCTGAGTGAGGTCGGAGCCCGGCAATCTGTTTTAACAAGCCTTGCAGGTCATTCTAATGCACATGAAAGTTTGAGAAACAGTGGTTTAGAACAGCTCCCGTCACCCGGCACAATGGCCGTGGATGGGGGGGGGGGGGGGGGGAAGCATGGAGACTATTGCCACAGACTCCCAGTGGCCAAGAACCCGCTGCTGTGACTGGCTGCGACCCTGCACCGCAGGCCAACCACACCAGTGGCCTGGAAGGATCAGGCATCCCCTTTCCCCAGGACTCTGTGCTGGCCGAACCCAGAAACATCTCCCTTCGCACTTCTCTCCTTTCCTGCAGTAGGACACAGAGAAAGAGGGGTGCTCTGAAGCCATGGGAGGCTGGCTTGGAACACTGGCTTGGCCATGCAGATGACCCTGCACGTGGTACTCAGCCTCCCTCAGCTTTAGTTTCCTCAAAAACGGAGCTAATAATACCTCATATGGCTGTTAGGAAGATCAAATGGTGCATATTGATGCTAAATAAAAATAGATCGTTACTGAATTTTACAGTGATTGTTATTAGGTCCTCCTGCCCTGAGCCTCAGCTCTCCCCTCAGATGGCGTCTTCAGAGGAACCTCAAGGTTCCAAAATGCCAACCCATCCTTCTGGCTCCTGGCTCACCATGGGGGCCATTTTGCAGGTGAACCCAGGAGAGTACTTCCCTGCAGGGACACGACTAAAGTGGATTGGTTGTTTAGGGGGGATCGCGGGTGGGGGGAGAGGCATGCTGTAGGAAGGAAAAGTGATATAAGGCTTTCATTTGATTTCCCAAGTCCCACTCCTTGAGAATCAACAGCACAGGGCTAAAGTCCTTTGCAAGGGTATGGCTAGGCTGTTGCCCTGGAGGCAGTCACCTCTGAAGCTCCCTCTTGCTCTCTAACCAGACTTCTGCTCACCATGTTGGCTCCTCAGGGACCATGGCTTTAGGCTATAGGGACTTAGGAATTTCAGAGAGCTGGTTCTGCCACTGGCTAGCCAAGTGACCTTGGACATATTACTTCAGTAATATGTAATGCCTGATCTGTGCTTCAGTTTCCTTATCAGTGAAACGAGGACAATAATTGCATCTATTTCTTAGGGTTGCTGGAAGGAGCAAATGAGATCATGTGTTTGTAGTACCTCACATGATATAAGAGCTAGAAAAAATGGGGCGCCTGGGTGGCTCAGTCGGTTAAGCGTCCAACTTCAGCTCAGGTCATGATCTCGTGGTCCATGAGTTCAAGCCCCGCGTTGGGCTCTGGGCTGACAGCTCAGAGCCTGGAGCCTGTTTCAGATTGTGTGTCTCCCTCTTTCTCTGACCCTCCCCTGTTCATGCTCTCTCTCTGTCTCAAAAATAAATAAACGTTAAAAAAAAATTAAAAAAAAAAAAGTTACAGCAGTCCTACTTCATGGGAGGGGATTTGACCCTGAAAAGAGGCTGACCGGATGTTTGTCAAGGGAATGAACTTATCAGCCAGGCTGGTGTTTTAGGACCCTCCAGGATAGACTACGATTGTCCTTTGCCCTGGACAAGGAGGTGACCACAGGGGTCTGAGTCCCTAGAACTTGCCATGGTGCCCAGCCTGCCCAGAGAAGGCCTCTCCCCACCCTGACCCCACCCACCGGGACAACCTCCAACCCCCATCTGCATCCCCAATACCAGGGGTCCAGGAGCAGAGGAGGAAACCAAGTTCAGGGGACTCCCGGTGAAGAAGGTGGGTGCAGAAGTAAGTGTGGCAGTGAGGGGGAGACAGCCCCCTTGCAGAAACTCAAGGACGTGTCTCCCTGACGGAGCTCCCAGCAGCTGGGTCCTGAATGGGCACTGTCTGGCCTCCAGTAAAGAACGGACGCCCAGCCAGATGCACAGCCTTGCCCCTGCCCGAGACGCAGGCAGAATCAGACCAGGGAGCTCAGCTCACACTTATCTCTCAGCACCTGGAGGAGGAAGTGAAGACAGCAATTAATTGCACAAGGCGGGTGGTTTGTGCAGCTTAAGTTCAGATAAAAAGTTTAATTATCCCTAAACCCTAATACAAATTAATTAGCCTTCCATATTAGGAGGGTAAGCGTCCCTGCTCTTGCCACAGCCCAGACATCACTGCGGATTACCGAGGATGTGACAGGAAAGAGAGGTGGACAGACAGGCGCTGAGTACCTGAGCCCCGCCTGCTCCGGGGCGGACGGCCACCTCACGTGCCACAGGTGAGGTCCTGGGTGAGCACCATAGTTCATCGTACCTGGGAGTCACTCCAGGAGGGACTTTCTCTTCCCTTCCTCTCCTCCACTCTCAGAGCCAGGCTGGGGAGTGGGGGAAGGGAGTCCTTATTTGCATGAAGAAGGAAGACAAAAGGAAATAAGGCTAAGGCCTTAAATTTTTTTTTCTAGGCCATGACATTTTCTCTTTTTCTTTCCTCACCCCTTTCTTTCCTCAAAATTCCACAAAGAAAATAGGCCATAGATGCCAGTAGCACTTAGAGAATCACTGTCCGCTCCTGCACCTCAGTGCTCCTGCCCAGGTGGGCTCCCGGGAGGCCGGGACAAAGGCCGCTGCCCAGGACGATCCTTGCAGTCATGATTAGCTGCTATTTAACGAGTGTTTACTGTGTAGCAAGCATGTAGTCGTTGCAACAACATTGCCAGGTATGTTTTATTCATTAACTCACACATTCCACCAACATTTATTAAAGTGTGAGCTGGGGAAGGAGCATGCTGGGATCTGCATTTTAAAAATGTGGCTCTTTGTGAATTTAAAAGGGAACAAAAGTGCAAGTGAGAAGGCTGGTTAGGAGGCTTTTGCTGACGTCCAGTCTAGAAGCAGCGGCGGTCTAGGCCCTGGATTTGTTTAATAAACATCAATAAAGTTCTTACTATGTGCCATTGAGCATTTTCCACATAGGACCTCGCTAATCCCCCGCAACAACCCCGTGAAGTGTAGGTACCACTGTGTTAGCAGTCCCAGGAGCTGTGGTCAAAGACACTAAGGGGTTTGCTCAAAGTCACCCAGCTGGCAAGTGGCAGAGCCAGGATTTGCCTCAGAGTCCACACGTTTAACCGCTGCACAGGACCACTGAGGCAGTAGAGACAAAGGAAGGGATGAGCTCCAGCTGACTCCCCAGAACCCTCCCCACCACCGTCCTCGTCCACCTGCCTACTCCCCGGAGGAGCAGGAAGTGGAGAACAGAGCAGGGCAATGGAAACAGACCCACCTGGGGTTAAACCCAGACGGTTCAGCCACTTGAGGACCTTACACACGTCACTGTCCTCCCTGGACATGGGCTCCACATTCCTCTGGAGGGTTACCCCTACCTGATGGGGTTACTGAGAGACCCACGGGTGCAAGCAAAGTTCCCAGGGTAGGCTCCAGTACATGATTCCCATCCATCCTTCCGTTCTCCATCCCTTCTTCTTCAGGCCAAACGCTCCTGGCCCCTTGATCGTTTTCCCTATGAGAAGAGTTCCAGACAATTGACCATCCTAACTCTGGATGTGATCTAGTTAATCAATGTCCTGTAGAATACATAGTGCCCAGAACTCCACACAGCGGCCTAGAAGTGGTTGGCCCCAAGGGGCAAGTCTGAACACCTACTCCCTCTTTCTGGACAATAGCTGTTTAGCAGCTGCATTATGCTGGTGGCTGTGTCAAAGTTAAATTTCCCTGGTGATTTTTAACACCGGTGGCTTTCAAGCTGGTTTTTCCCATCAGCTATACAAGTCATTGATTATTTGAATCAAAATGCCAGTGTTGTCATTCATCTTTGTTAGAATTAATCTGGCTGGTTTCACCCATGATTACAACCTGTTAAAATCCTTTTGACTCCAAAAGACCTCAATTCATAGTAGCGCTGTCATTTAGAAATGTGAAGAGCTTGCTTTAAAATAACCAGCGCTAGACAGAGAAAGGCAGATACTCTGTGATTTCGCTTAAGTGTCGATTCTAAAAAAGAAAACAAACGAACAACCAAAACACAATAGAAACAGCCTCATAGATAAAGGAAACAAAGTGTTGATTACCAGAGTATCTAATGGGTGAAATACAGGGGTAGATGAAGGGGATTAAGAAGTACGAACTTCTGGGGCGCGTGGGTGGCTCTGTCAGTTAAGCATCTGACTCTTGATCTCAGCTGAGGTCATGATCTCACGGTTCATGAGTTCGAGCCCCGTGTGGGGCTCTGTGCTGACAGCACGGAGCCTGCTTGGAATTCTCTTTCCCTCTCTCTCTGCTCTTATCCCATTTGTGCTCCCTCTCTCTCTCTCTCAAAATAAATAAACTTAAAAAAAAAAAAAAGAAGCACAAACTTCCATCTATGAAATAAATAAGTCACGGGATGTAATGCACAGCATAGAGAATAGTCAATAAGGTTGTAATAACTTTGTACGGTGACAGATGGTAACTACACTTATCATGGGCATCGTTGCGTGATGTATAAAAATATCGAATCTCTATGATGCATGCCTGAAGCGAATAGGATATTGTACGTCAGCCCTACTTCAATAAAGAAAATTAATTTAAAAATAATAATAACCAGGGGCACCTGGGTGGCTCAGTTGGTTGAGCGTCCAACTTCGGCTCAGGTGATGATCTCACAGTTTGTGGGTTCGAGCCCCGCATCGGGTTCTGTGCTGACCGCTCGCTCAGAGCCTGGAGCCTGCTTCAGATTCTGTGTCTCCTTCTCTCTCTGCCCCTCCCCTGCTCACGCTTTGTCTCACTCTGTTTCTCAAAAATAAATAAATGTAAAAAAAAAAATTTTTTTTTAATAAGAATAACCAGCAGTACCCTTATCAACACCATCATCATCATCATTATCATGGGATCCAAGTGGAAGAAGGTTAAAACAAAAACTCTGATTTGTTGGGGTGCAAAGTCCAAAGGATTGAACAGTGAAGCCATAGGAATGGTGAAAGTGAAGCCAGTCCCCAGAATTAGGGCAGGAACTCAGTCTCCATCACACTCCCCTTTCCTCCTCTCGCCTCTACCTATGCGTCAGCCTGCTCCCTCTCTGACTACAGCCTGGCTTCTTCCCGTGGCAGAAAGCGGCTCCAGGCTTTCACTTGTTGCAGCGTCAGCCTTGAAGAGATTGGCCTCATCTCAAAGGCAAATATCCGGGGAAGGGAGAAAGTCGCCGGTATCATTAGCCAGCCGGGAGAATGCACTTCACACCCACCGGGACGGCGAGCCGCAAAAGATAGTTACAAGTGGTGGTGAACATGTGGAGAAAGGGGAGCCCCAGTTTAGTGCTGCTGGGAATACAAGGGTGCGGCCACTCCAGAAAACAGGTTGGCAGGCCCCCTCACTGTTAAACGTGGAGTTACCACGTGACTCCTCAAAACTTGTGCGCGGACCTGCAGAACAGAATTTATTCATTTATTCATCGTAGCCTAGAAGTGGAAACAATCCGAAGGTCTACCCACTGATGAACGAAAAAGCAAAATGTGGGACATCCGTACAAGAGGATGTTTCTCTACAATGAAAAGGGATAAAGAAGTGACACCTGCTACAGCAAGGATAAACTGCGAAACCTTAGCACATCACGCTAAGTGAAGGAAGGCAGAAGAGAAAGGCCATGTATTGTATGATTCCATCTCTATGAAATGTCCAAAATAAGGAAACCCATAGACACAGTGTCTAAAGTAGTTTAGGGGTTGCCTAGAGCTGAGGGGGGAGAGGTGTGGAATGGTCACCTACTACTATGGGTGTGAGGTTTGGGGCGGGGGTGATGAATATGTTCTAAAATTAGACTCTGGGATGACAGCACAACTCCATACATACACTAAAACATATTGAATCATATGATTTAAAAAATTTTTTTTAATGTTTATTTATCTTTGAGAGAGAGAGAGCATGAGCAGGGGAGGGGCAGAGAGAGAGGGAGACACAGAATCCGAAGCAGGCTCCAGGCTCTGAGCTGTCAGCACAGACCCTGACACAGGGCTCAAACCCATGAACCATGAGATCAAGACCTGGGCTGAAGTCAGACGCTCAACCAACTGAGCCACCCAGGCGCCCCTGAATTGTATGATTTAAATGGATGAATCATATGATATATAAGTTATATGTTAATAAGGCTATTAAAAAAAATGAATCCAGGAAAGGAGCTCATTGGCCCAGCTTGAGTCAGATGCCTCCTTCCAAACTTGTTAACTGCGCCTAGTGGCAGCAGGAGTGTAGGGGAAGGTTTGTAAGAATACGGCAGCTCCTCTGGACGGAGGTTCTGTCATAACAATGCGGGGGGGGGGGGTGGGGCGGGGGGGGGCACAGTTCCTAAATGGGTAGGCTATTAACAGACAAAACAATAGGTGCCCACCGCACTGGCTATTTATAGAGAATTTACATTTACCCAGAGACAACATTAAGTGCTTCTTCTGAATCATCTGATTAATTATTACAACAAGCCTGTAAGTTAGATATATAAAACCTCTTTTATATTGGTAGAGGCTCCGCTTAAATAACTTTCCCAAGGTCACTTAACCAGTAAGTAATGTGGGGCTGGGGATCAACCTGGGACCTGTCTCCAGTCTCCTCTCTCAATCATTAGGCCATGCTGCCTCCCTCTGGCTTTATATAAGTTGTTGAAACATTCTGGAACACACCACTGGAGACCTAGCTTTAGATTCATTCTTTATTTCATTGACTTATTTACCCTTTCACTAAAGGAGACCCTTGTAACACGAAAGCCATGAACTTCCCTTGCTGGCATAGGACAATCTTTGGGAAGGGTCAGAAGACTGGAGGTGTTTGTTCAACCCCTCCCGACCACACTGCTATCCACACCCGTTCCTCCAGCTTGTCAAGGGTACGAAGAACTGGGACGAGAGCACACGTTGCTAAAATCACGACCTGGCGGCCTCCTGATTCGCCAGCCAGTTAACCCTCTCAAAACAAGAAATAAGGTTAATTTGGCAAGTTACGTGCTTAGTGAGCAATACAGCTAATTTTCCAAGCGTCTGCAAGCTGTCCACTTAATATCTGCTCTCAAATTCTGCCAGCAGTTTCGCAGCAGAATTGATGGATGCCAAGCCTGTTGGTCTGTGGTTTCTCAGACTTCTTTGCCTCCTCTTCAGAAATATCAACACAGCTGTTTTTGGCCTCCAGTCTCTTGGTATTTCTGTGCAGCGCCATGGTTTCTCAACCGTCATGGGCCGTGTTCTGCAACTCCATCTAAACATCCCTCCTGTCTCCTGGGGTGCGATCCAGGTGCGCCTGTGATGTGCCTCCACTGAAGACAGCTGGGCCCTCGCCTGCTCTCCCCTCCCCTGCCTCAAGCTCCTCATCCTTCTTCCCCACATTTGTCCCGGCCTTTCTAAGAGGAAGCCTGGTCTCCTGGGTGGGAAAGGCAGAGAGCGCATGGGAGCTTGGTTCTGTCATCTGTTACCAGTGGACCATCTGCACCAGCAGCAGGCAGAAAGCTCTGCTCCTTGTTCTCTCTTCCAGTGGATAAAACCACCTTTCTGTGTCCTGAGCATTTTTCACCACCTCAGTCACCCGAAAATGTAGCCTTTCTGACGCTGTGCTTCCATACTCCTGCCATGCTTCATTTCCACCCACGGTCATAAGCTCGATGTGCACCTCTCCGTCACAGGCCGGAAAGCCCCAGTAACATGATTGGCCTCTACGGGCAACCCCCTTTTCTTCATCGTTGGCATTATTTGAACGTGGGACAATCAGCTGTGCTTTTAGAGTTTCCCAGCAACAGAGACCATAGAGGCAGCTTGAGGCAGGGCAAAGGGCGAGACACTGAAGGAGAAGGAAGGAAGGAGAAGGAAGTGCCTTCTCCAAAGAGGAACCTAATTCAGAGGGTTGAGGGGCTTCCGTGAGGTCACGTATTCACTCACCAAATGTGTGTCAATGGCTGGCATCGCCTCCCAAAAGCCCCTGCGTGCTTAGGAGATGAGGACCTCACACTTCTGAAACTGTTCACCCTATCCCCTTCCACATCCTCTCTGCATCCTCCGGACACCTGGGTCCCCTCAGGACAGGTGACTTTGAGCCCCACAATTTTGATGGCATCAATTCCTGGTCACCTTCCAAACACGGAGAGGGCAGGGGAGCGGGGAGATGGTGTCGTTGGCTTTGGCCAAAGGAGACATCAGAGCTCTTCGCTTAATAAGGCCTTTAATTTATCTCAATAAAGAAGAGGCTACACACTTACCACTGTGGAGAGTACCTTATTGATTGGAGGAGAGAGGCTCTGGCCTGCCTGCCCGGGGATGCGCGGGAGCCAGGCCAAGCCGGTCCCCGGGGGCAGCCACCAGGGTGTGAAGTACTTATGAGAGCTCCTCTGAGCTCTGAGAGGCACCAGCACTGTCCCAAAGTGGCTCCGTGGCTTCCGGGGCTGGGTTTTGGAGCTCACGGTTGCCCTCCAAGACAGTGTGGTTGGTGGGAAAGAGACGAAAGCCATAGGAGTGGGTTTTAATCCCAGCCGTCCCCAAACGTGGGCAGTCCATCTGCCGGTGAGCCCGACTTCCTGTATCTGCACAATGGGGCCAAGGACTCCAAGCTCACAGGGTTCGCGGAGCTCATGTGGGGTAAGTGTGCAGGAGTGCTTTGTGCGTGGTGAATCTCCACGAGGAGAGGGCGGTTTTCTTACGTGTTATTTTGATGGACATACGTGAGACGGTGCTGCTTTCCTTCCTAATACTCACCCATGGCTGCTGGCTGCATTTGGGACAAAATCCATACTCCGTGTGGTGGCCTCCACCTCCTTTTGTACAACCACCCTCCGCGTCCGCCCCACCACCCGCGGGTCTGTAATCATTCCCGCAGCAGGCCACGCTCCCTCTTGCCTCAGGGCCTCTGACTTTCTGTTCCCTCTGCCTGGCACACTCTTCCCCAAGTGTGTCCCCTGACCGGGATCCTTTACCTCCAGATCTCAGCTGAAATGTCAGCTCCTCAGAGAGGCCTTTCCTGACCACGCTCCCCGCACCTGGAACAGTACCTGTCTCTATTCTCCTCCTAGAAATAAAGACAAGTCAGTGTTTTTATGTGTTCACTCACTTGTTCATGGTCTTTTGCTTGTAGGTTGTTGGCTCTGGGAACACAGGGATCTTGTCTGTTTTTGTTCGGTGCCAGGTCATAGCAGGCACATAGTAGGCACTTTAAACAATTGTTGAATGAATGGATGGGTGGGTGGGTGGATGGATGGATGGATGGATAGGTGAGTGATGGGCAGGGACGTCTGGCTTATTTCCCAAGTGATCCCTCTTCCTCACACCTGTTTCTCTCTGTCTCTGACTCTGTCTCTCTCTCAGATATGGAGATATGGTGCCCAAGACAATTGCAGGGAAGATTTTTGGCTCCATCTGCTCCCTGAGTGGTGTTCTGGTCATTGCCCTGCCGGTTCCTGTGATTGTTTCCAACTTCAGCCGGATTTACCACCAGAATCAGAGAGCCGATAAACGCAGGGCACAAAAGGTAAGCCTCGGCCCTGGGAGGCTGGGAGACAGCACCAGACAGGGGCCTGGCCCTCTGCTTTGTGCCGCTATCACAGTCAGGTCGCCAGGCCTGGAATGCCCAGGCAGATCCCAGCACAGACGGCCCCTGGCTTTGGAAGGTAAGGCAGCTTTGTGTCCCTCCCTACCTACCAGTGTCCTGCGTTCCAGCTGCCAAGTGCAACAGACCCTCATTTATCCATAAGCTGATGATCTCCCTCCTGGATGCTCCACGCAGTTTCCTTGAGCCCGGGTTTCCCCTCAAGACCTCAGCCACCAACACTCAGCAGTGCCTGGGCCCCTCCCTCTCCCTGCCAGGAGCTTACTGGGGAACATCATTGTTTTCCAATACCCTATGACAACCTATACAAAACATCCGGACAAAACATAAATGTGCTGAGAAGAGAATGTGCTGAAGAGAACTCAGGAAGGGGAACATCCTGAAGCCACTGAGCTCCAGAACAAACGGCATGATGGACGTGGGTCACCTCAGGGTGTTTAGGGTCAAGGCGCAGAGGTGCAGCTGAAGACCGGGAGGACCACTGCCCTGAGAAAAGTGTTGGCAGTGTCCAGAACACCGTGTGAGAAGGCAGGGCAGGTGTGTGCCCTCCTTCACTCACAGACGAAGGGAAAGGTCTGACAGCTTTAGTGCACTTTTAGGGCATCCGGCTAGTGAATTGCCAGATTCCTATCAGGAAAGGGGAGGACCAAGGGGAGGGTTGTTCAGGTGTCTTCTGTCCTGGGCTGAAATAGGGTACCCCTTAACCTCCAGGGCGTACGGTCAGAGCCTTTCTGGGTACAGTGGACAGGGGAGACCTTGTTGAAAGAGTCATTTACTGAGGCCTGAGATTTCGTGTCCTTATTTTACTCTTCCTTCTCCTTTCTCCTTCCTTCCTTCCCCCTTCCTTCCTCCCTCCCTCCCTTCCTTCCTTTTCCTTCCTCCCTTCCTTCCTTCCTTCCCCCTTCTTGCTCCTTCCTCCCTCCCTCCCTCCCTTCCTCCTTCCTTCCTCCCTTCCTTCCTTCCTTCCTTCCTTCCTTCCTTCTTCCTTTCTCTCTTTCCACAAACATTTTCACACCTACTGTGTGTCAGGCCCTATGCTGCATGCAGCTGGGTAGTTTTCTCACCCCCTGATCCCTGCTACTGGCCTCCCACCAAGCAGGGCTTCCTTGACATATCAGAAAAATCCAGAATTTCAGAACATATCTGTGTATGCTGACTGAAACGAAGTCACAGAGTTCATGAAAGTTCTGAAATGTATGGTAATTTACGTATAAAAATACTTAATAATATATATTATGCAACTATATCGTGAATCCAGTTGGCTCCCACTTCTAACAGATCCCCTTGTGTGTGCCCTTGTGGTCACTCCCTCCGCCTGTGCTGAGGTGCCTTTTGACTTATCTTGACCTGGGTCTGTAATGTTGCCAGCCTGCCTTAGGTTCACCTTCTGGCTCCGTGCTGTCCCCTCCATCCTCTCCAACACCCATTTCCTACCTTTTTGCCCAGGGTCCAAGCTTTCCCACCCTCACCCCCTGCAAGCCGTCCCAGAAATAGAAGTCTTATCTTGTTCCCTGTTCAAGTCAGCTGGCAAATGTGAACAATATCTAAATTCATTATGCTGTCCTAAAGAAAGGGCTACAGGAAAACTAGGATCTGCCTTCCAAACCAAGGAGCCTGAGGCCTTGAAGAGCCGGGGGTCCTATAGCAAACCCCCCACCCACCCAGGAGCTAGGCTGAAAGAGGTGTTTGGTCTAGTGGGTGAGGGTCCAAGAAATCCCCAGCTCACACACTAGCCTCCTGCTGTGTCCACTCAGACTGGGCTTTAGGCCGCTCCTGTGGCTCCCTTGCCCTCTGTGCCCTCTGTGCCCTCTGTCCCTCAGAGCATCACATCCCCTGCCATTTTGCCCCTGCCAAGAACAGAACAGTGGTCCTTTCCCGTGGAACTTTAAAAAGCCCACCCCATACAGAAGGAATCAGCCTTGGCCTATCCCTCCCTCTGGCTGCTAAAGATGATACTCCCTCCCTTCTGCCTCCTTCCCCACCCTCTTCTCTCTCCCTCTGAAATCAGAGTAAATATTTACAGTGTTTTCACCTTGCCCGGATACTGTCTCTCCTCAAGGTTGCTCAACTGTCTCTTTCACCTTGGGCTTCTTCTGAGAGGCAAAAAAAAAAAAAAAAAAGAATACAAGAATACCGCCTGCTTCCAGCACTAAGTCTGTCACCATGAGACAAGGAAGGCAGGTACAGAGGATGTAGTGACAGTGGAGAGATAGGACAGGCAGGAGGTCATGGAAGCTGAGAATTCTCAGCCCAGACCACATACTCAGGAGCTAGACAGCCCTGAGGGTTAGCTCCAGTCCACCTGCCTCAGGTGTAAAGGAAATGCTTAAAAAGTTATCATCTTTTCCTGTCACAATTGGTTTGCTTGAGATTGTTACTAAAATGGCTCCGTGACCATTTGCTTCAGAGACTAGGTTCTCGAAGCCACGTGAATTGGAGACCAAGTAAGGAGGTCTAGCAGCGGAGAGAGGGGAGCATGTGGAGTGGGAGGGTTTTTTCAGTGGAGATTTGTATTGAGATAATTATAGATTCACATGTAGTTATAAGATTATCACAATCAGGGTATGGATGTTGATACAATCCACCAATCCTATTCAGACTTCCCCAGTTTTACTTGTACTCATTGTGAGTATGTAAGTGTGTGTATGTGTGTATGTGTGTGTGTGTGTGTGTGTGTGTGTGTGAAGTTTGATACAGTTTCATCACCCATGCAGGTTCATGCACCCGTCACCTCGGTCAAGGTGCTGAATGGCTCCGACCTATAAGGACTCCTCCCAGCCTACCTCTACCCTGTCCCTAACCCCTGGCAACCATTTATCTGTCCTCCATCTACATGTTTTCCTTTCAAAAACGTTACATAAATGGAGGTAACCATTTGGGAGATTGGTAACCGTTGGGAGATCGGCTTTCTTTTCACCTCACGTAATTCCTGGAGACTCATCCAAGTTGTGTGTGTCAATAGTCCATTCCTTTTTCTTGTTGGGCAGTATCCCGTGGCATGGATGTATCCCACGACACGGGATTATAAGAACCACGTTTTTGGCTATTATAAAGTACTGCGAACATTCATGAACAGGTTTTTGTGTGGACGTAAGCTTTAATTTCTCTGGGATGAGTGCTTGGGAGTACAGTTGGCCGTGTTTTCGTGGCTTTTCCGTGCCTCCCTCTTTTTCCTTCTTCTGCCTCTCCCAGGGCAAGAGATGTCCATACTCATGGCCCAGTAGCATCTGCCAGCCAGCTAGGAAGTGCTTCCTGGGGCCTGACAGATCCTTGGGCACAGATGCATCTGGAACCATACCCAGAGGGACAGCATCTTCCTTCCAGACCTCTCCTTCAACCCTGGAATCTCCATCCCTGTTGAAATTGCAACTTCCTGGGCTTTGCTAATCTGGTTTAGAAACTTGCTGGCAGGAGTTGAAATTGAGGGAAGGAGGAGGGGGATGTTATGGAGGCAGCATTTGACCTGAAGGTTGGAAGACCCTCCAGCCCCACTGCCTGGCCCTGGAGAAGTTACTTCCCCTCGTACCCTCAATTTTCTTGTCTTTAACGTAGCCTAGGTGATGCCCACATTCTCTTTTAACCGCTCACGTTGTGCTCATGACCAGGGGAGGAGAGAGAAGCTGACCAGTCCGCACAAGGATGAGCCCACCACAAGGGCCTTACTGATGGATTTCTGACCAGCTGTGAGGGATCTTCTTCCTTCCTGGGTCTTCACCGGCCTTGCTTGAGCTCCTGCTCAGCTCACAGCTCTGTGTTAGACGCTGAAGATAAAAATACCCAAAGGCCAGACTCGGGCTCTCAGGAGCTCAAAGTCAAATGAGAAATCCTCACCAAATTTCATGTGCTGGGTATGGTTCTGCAAATACATTGCAAACCTCTTTATCCTGTGTGGGAAATGATTAAACAGCGTTGTGCATTTGATATGACAATCTGTTGCTCTAATAGAGCCCAGGGTAAGATAAGATTAAAAGAAGTGCCACAAAGGAGAACAGGAGAATCTTTCATCTCTAGAAAGTAATGAAGACAGACCCCGGATACGGGAAAGGTCTGGCTCTAAGTGGTGCAATCAAATTATAGAAGGCAATAATGAGCTTGACACAAGCGGATTTCCATATGCAGCTCTCAATACCCAGTCCTCACCCAAGGCAATAACAGCCGCATCCTCAAATGGTGGGCAACATGCTTGAACGTAGACATCTTAGCCGAGGGGAGGGCTGGCGCGGGCTCCCCAGGGAGGAGACCTGGAGCTGGGATGAAAGTTCTTTGCTCAGAAGAAGAGGACTGACAGGGCTTACTCACCATCCTTTCTTGGCTGGACTCCCCTTTCCATTCTCTCCATCCAGAGAAGCCCTCTTCCTCAGATTCCCAGGTAGATCTTCCAGGCCCAGGTCCTGGTCTCGTGCCCATATTTAGAAGCCAGGAAAGGGAGTTGAGCTGTCCCCACAGGGACACGTAGGCCACAGGAAACAAGAGATACAGTGTGTCCTTTGTGCTCCTATTGACAGCCTGGATCTGACTCCCTAGCATCTTTTGAGCACGTGAACCAGCCAAGCAGGACACTTGGACGGGACACTCCCCCGTGCTGGGGAGAGAGTGACGAGAAATGGAAATTGCCACGATTTTCCAAGGACTCTGGTCCTGCCCAGTGTCCATGCCGAAGTTACAGGGGACTTCCGCAGAGGCAGGAGGAGGGACCCCTCTGCCCCAGGATGGGTCTGTGAGTCCGTGGGCTCTGCTCCCAGCGGCAAGGACCTGGAGCCGGCTCTGGATCTCCAGGAACCCGGACTCTCGCTGCATTTTCTTAAACCAGCAGGAAGCCCTCTACCCTTCCTTTCTCCCTCTTCTCCCAAAGACTCTTCCCTTTCAGCCTCCCTCTGTGGTTGTGCTGCAGTCATGGTGACACTGATTATGGTCATTAAGAAGGAAAAGAGCAGCAGCATGTTCAGTGTGTCCAGCCTCCCGGGCCTCTGCAAGCAAGACAGATGCACTTGCATTGAGATACCGGCCCTGAAGGCATCTGCTGAAGGCACCAGGCTGGAGCTGGGGAGGTTTTCAGTTGTCCTAGTTAAAGCCAGAGTGGCATATGAAAATGTGCTCCACCCCCCCCCCCCCCGTCATACACACACCGGCCCCCATGTCACATGCACCTGCTCTCATTCACACAGACACGCGTGACAAAAATATACATGTATTGGCACATCCATGCATGAATCCACTCCCCAAAACCGAAATGCAACTTTAAGTACGCTTATTAATTTAAAAATTCCTAGGCATTGGGTACATATCAGTGAACAAAACAAAAACTCCTGTCCTCAAGGAGTTTACATTCTGGGGGACAGTTGCAAAATAAACATAGAAACCAATTACTACCTTAGTAATAAGTGCTAAGGCAAAAAATAGAAAGAAGGGAAGATGTTAAGAAGTGGTGAAGGGCACATATGCACACTCCTTGCTTTCCTCATAATTAACTGATCCTTGGGCACCTGCTGGATGCGGGGAACCACACTGGACCCTAGGGGACAATCGGGAGAGCTGTAACGTATGCTCCTTTATACCGCTGGCAGTCTAGTTAGAGATGAGACATACTCTAATGTGATACTGAGTAGATAAAGGTCATAAAGCTTTTGGAAGGAGGGAGGACTTTGATGAGTGGTATTTCTCCTGCCGAGATTCCATCAGGGCTCTCCACCAGAGAGACGAGTGGAAACCCCCAGGAACTCTGACCAGAACCAAGCTGCACTAAGTGGGTACACAGAGTCTCAGACCCGGTCCCAGGATCTATAAACAGAGATCCGTGCGGCTGGGAAGAAGCCGCTTCCTCCCCTTCATCAGACCTCATCTGGGATCGCAGCCGTGCAGGGGCAGCCCGCCGCCTCTGGCTTTTCCTCCCAGGCTTGTTGTCTCATTTCTCAGTCTCGCTCACTCTTTTTTCTCTGCCGATTGCAGAAGGCTCGCCTGGCCAGGATCCGCGTGGCCAAAACGGGCAGCTCCAATGCCTACCTGCACAGCAAGCGCAACGGACTCCTCAATGAGGCACTGGAGCTGATGGTAGGTGCCGGCGGGACCCGGGCTGGGGAGGTGGGCTTGCTTTCTTTTCCCAGGGGCACCGCCACCCCAAAGCCCCAACACGAACCCTAAGGAAGACGTTTCCAGACCCTCCAGGGAGCGGCCCCATCCACAGACCTCTCCCATAGGATTATCACCACTACCCCTAACCCAGCTGTAGACCAAGGGCCACCAGCCCGAAAGCTAGCATGTTCTATGGTGACCCTGAAATTTGGTTCATCCCGATTTTTCTGGTGCTCTCCCACCTCCTGTGGAGAAGTGAAGAGATGGAGACGGGAAGAGTCACCAGCTTCATCCTTAGCCTTTTGTTTTTCTTCCTAGGGCACCCCAGAGGAGGAGCACACGGGCAAGGCCACTTCACTCATCGAGAGCCAGCACCACCACCTGCTGCACTGCCTGGAGAAAACCACTGTGAGTCCCAGCCCAGTGCGCTTCCTCTCACCCCTGACCCCCGACTCTTTTCTGAGGGCCAGAACTCACAGAGAACTCTGTGCGCATGGCCTCGCTCTGGGCCCAGGCTTCAGAAGTCGGAGTCGCCTTTAGATCCAAAAAGTAGCAATGGGTTCTCTGTTAACCCTCAGGGGGAAAACCCCAGTGAGTGGGGCACAGTCACCCGGGTAGGAGGCCAGCTCTGTCCTGCAGCAGCGCAGGAGGTCGGTCCTCCCTCCCCCAGCCTTTCTGCAGACCCCTACATAGTCCCCATAGCCCACTTTGTGATCACTGAGAGCTAAGGGCTCCGCCTCTCCGTTTCTCAGTTCCGAAGGCCATCACTCTTCAAAACTAAGGCTGAATTTATCCTAGATTGTTACAGAAGTGTGGAGAAGGGCGTCAGTTTTTGTCCTATCCCTCGGGCTAGGTTGCTGCAATTTGTGAGTCCTTCCTTTGCTCCCTACATAGCTCTTAGGACAGAAGACAGTGAATGAAGGAGGCGGTGCCTACATTTCTCTGGCCAAGGATGTTATCAGTACCACCGCTTCTTCATCACCCTGTGGCTCCCAGGGAGTTCAGACTCTACAGGGCTTATTGTTAAAATAGAGCCATGGTTTAGGATGCCGTAGCTGGAATGTGGCATGATGTTTGTGCCTCACAGACTGAAAGGAAGGGCAGTGGGGCCAAGCCTGGACCCTTGGCAACAAGTGTTAGGAATAGCAAGGAAGAGGAGAAGTCAGGGTGGACAACCAAAGAGAGACACGGTGAAACCCTTCCCTGTTCCTTTCTAGGCCCTCCCTCCCTAGAGAGCCCATGGTCAGGGCTCAGCACCCTAAGGAAGGAACTTTCTACTTCCGAATGCTCCATATCCTGGCCTCTAGATGCAGGGGGAATAGATGTTAGATACCTCTAAGTATGAGCCAAATGTGGACACTATGGATGGCAGTTGAACCCAAAGAGGGCTTCCAAAATGGGAAAGTACTCTGAAAACCCTAGTTTCCCGGATTTATCAACTATGTCTGACAGCCAAGAACTGTACAGGTGCATCTAGAATTTCTCTCAAAGACTCGGAGCTTGCCAACGGGATAGGCCCGGATCCAACTGCCCTTTCCGAGTTGCATGTGCTGGGTGGAATGTGTCAACTGAAAGGATGTGGGTAAAAAGATTTGGGTTTGAAGGGCTGGAATGTTGGCATTGAAGAAATGAGGCTTTGGGGCCAGAGGGACGGAATGCTGGCATTGAAGGGGTGGAATGCTGGATTTGAGGGAATGAATGTCGGACTGTGGGGGTTGGGGGCTGGGGTGAAAGAGACGGAATGCTGGATTTCGGGGTGGGGGGGCGGGGAATGTTGGGATGGAGGGACTGAATGTCGGTACTGAGCTTGGGAATGCTGGAATGTACAATCAATGGTGTTTTTATCTTCTGTTGGCATGTTGTCCTGTAGGGGTTGTCCTATCTTGTGGATGATCCCCTGTTATCTGTACGAACCTCCACCATCAAGGTATAACTTTTTAAAAATTCAATTGATGTGTTTTTCTCTCTGATTCTTCTGAGTCTGTGGATTTTCCTCCCTTCGCCCCCCGGTCTGGTTCTCTGCATGTGCCGTTGGTTCTTCTGGGGCTTATTCCTACCTCTACTGCCATACCCAGTACCAGCTCAGGCTTTTTTTGTGCCCGACAACCCGACTGCCTTTCTGATTCCCTCTTTTGACCTCCCTGAGGGTGCGGAGGGGGTGGCGGAACGTGGCACCCATGTTGCTATCCCCTGGGCATCCGTGTGCCACTTTCCGGCCCTGCAGGGACTCCTGGTACTGGCTGCCGGGGCTGGTCTCTCTCTGTACGCTGTTCTCATGCTCCCTCTCCCCAGACTTTCTCCTCACACTGGCGGCCTCGGCCAGACCGTTCATGCCATAGAGTTTTAGTCACCTTGGCGAAACAGCCGTTTTTTAAGTTATCCTGGGTTCAGCACCGGAAGGCTGTTGTTAGCATCCCTTCCCATGCTTACATTAACGACTTAGGGAATCCTGTGCCTCCGGATATATTAGGGGTCCGTATCCTGTAATCAGATGGTGGGGGGGAGGGGGAAGCACCGTAGTTAAAAGAAATCATAACCCTGACATTTTGACCCCACGGGCCTCCAAGAGTAAATAAAGCCCTCTCAATTCCGTGAATAATCCAGGGCCTTTAAAAGCTGATGTCTCACACTAACCCAAGATCCGTACAGATGTCACCCATTAGATCCAACCTAGTGTTAAAGACTGCCTAGCATACTGGCTACCCAAGGCCAGTGACTCCTTGTCTGCCACTTCCAGGAGGTCGTGTGCAAGCCTTGCCAAGCAAGGAAAGTCTGCTTCTAGCTCTAAGGACACCACTACACCCCTTCAGGCCCTCTGTATCCCTTCAGCTCAGAGCTGCAGGTGAAGTTATTGTCACAGCAGGATTTAACATGCAGGCCCCGCCCTTCGGTTTCATGGCCAGGGCTCCCAATAGGAATCTTTTTCTTTCTTCATTTGGTGCTTATGGGACATCGCCCCTCTGGGATGCTTATCGGTGCTCCGCGCAGCTGGGAGCCTTCCTCTCAAGGCCCAGACAGAGACAGGCGGCCCCACGGGGCATGGGGGGCTCATCCCCCTCCTTCCCGTCTCCTCTTCCTACTTCTCCTCCTGCTTCCCGCAGAACCACGAGTTTATAGATGAGCAGATGTTTGAGCAGAACTGCATGGAGAGCTCGATGCAGAACTACCCGTCCACAAGAAGTCCCTCGCTGTCCAGCCACCCGGGCCTCACCACCACCTGCTGCTCCCGCCGCAGTAAGAAAACCACACACCTGCCCAATTCCAACCTGCCGGCCACTCGCCTGCGCAGCATGCAAGAGCTCAGCACTATCCACATCCAGGGCAGCGAGCAGCCCTCGCTCACTACCAGGTAGGTGGCTTCCATCCCTGCCAGTCCCCAAGGCTTGAGTCGCGCCAGTCACAGAAGGAAACAGTCTCCGCGTTAGGAGACCCCCAGCCCTCCCTCCCCCTTATCTAATGCATCATCCTTGCAGGTTAACCCAAAGGCTTTTCAGATGCTTGGGAGGACACCATAGCAGGTTTAGGCCCAATGTGGGGTTAGATACCGGAAGATACCAGAAACAGTAACTGGCCATGGTGGTGGTGAGGGCGGGAGGGGGGGGGGGATGTACCCCAGTGCAAAGAATGGACTGTTTTCTCAAGGAAACAAGTGTCGCACTTGTGTTAGACATGGCTCATCTCAGGCTGCTGTTGAACCACAGACTGACCTTTTTCCTCCTTTCTCTGCTTACACTTTAGGCCACTTCCCACTATCTCCAGTGAGTGGCAAGGAATTCAGGGAAAGCAAAAAATGCCACAAATGATAGGTAAACAGTCGTGGGAGGGGGTACAGTCTAACATATCCCCTGAATTCCAAAGCCCAGCATACGTGACTTTGCAATTGTTAGAAATGATCATTAGAATGGGTAGGGACAGGCTAACTACCAAAAACGGAGACAGAGGGACACTGGAGCTTCCTCCTAGTTACCATGAGCTAGACATGTCGGAGTCAAGGACGCTTTGGGACACCAGCAAGAAGAACCATCACCAAATCACTCTTTATTTTCTTCTTCTTCTTCTTTTTTTTTTTTTTTTTTTTTTTTTTTTTACCCCAGTCGCTCCAGCCTTAACTTGAAAGCAGACGACGGACTGAGACCGAACTGCAAAACATCCCAGATCACCACAGCCATCATCAGCATCCCCACCCCACCAGCGCTAACCCCAGAGGGGGAGAGCCGGCCGCCCCCTGCCAGCCCCGGCCCCAACACGAACATTCCTTCCATAGCCAGCAATGTCGTCAAGGTCTCCGCCTTGTAAACCCACTGGACAGAGGGCCGGCGCGGGGAGTGGGAGTGGAAGGGGCTGGCATGCTGGTGAGTGGCCAGTGGGACCACTCCCTCCCCGTCCTCGCTATCTCTGCCTGCCCTGTTGCACCCCTAGCACTGAAACTTGTGCCTGGAAGGAAAAGGAGGCAGCAAAGGGGCACCCGAGGTTCACTGCTGCTAGCACGGACGGACGTGGCCGTGGCTGTGGCCCTGTGGCCCTGCATCTGGGGCCAGAGGAAGTGGGGTGGGGGGAGATGGGGGATGGGGTGACGGGGGTGGGAGGGTGGTATAGAGGCTGTGTGCCAGGATGGGGCCTGGAAGGGGGGGAGCCTCAGACCAAATAACAGTTGTTTCTGGAGCCCCCAGTGAGGAAAATACAAGACCAAGAGCAGCACAGAGGCCGAGTTGTCACATGCAAAACAGGAAGAAAATATAACACTGTGTATTTAAGCACCTTTTTCAAGGCTCTTAATGGATAATATTTATTCATGGGAAAAGGTGGAAAACAAAACACCAACGGATTTTTGTGACATATTTTTCTCCATGGACCCAATACCTTTGAACCAAAACAATGCATTTTGTGAGGGTTTTTTTTTCCTTCTTTTATAGCAGAAGCTTTTAGGCTAAGAAGTCCGTTATTGCTGAGTTCTCTCTCCATTCCCCCAGGTGGGTGAGGTCAACTGAGCCTGGGCCCCCACTGCCCAGCTGACCTGCACAGAGCTGCCAACTGACCACACAGCAACACTTACCCTCTGTATGTCCTCTGTCTCTGTCCCTCTCTGCTTCACCCCCTGGCTGTTCTTCTCTGTGTCCAGCCATCTGTCTCTACATGGACCCCGGTGATCCTGAGACGTGTTAGTAAAGCCTTCTCCTACTGCCAAGCACCTGCAGACTCGTGCCTGCAAGTTATATCTGTGTGAATGCAGCTGTGGAAGAAAAAAGAATAAAGCCAAAAAGGGAGAGTTTAGGGATGAGGGAAGTCCACTTTATAGAACAAAGTGCTTCCCTTGTGGTTGGAACCACTGGTGTTTGGGGGAAAAAGGGACTGACCAGAAATTTCACGCTGGGATCTTGACACAGGAAATAGCCAATACCTGAGAGGCGTGGTCGAGTCTGGTGTGTGCCAGTGAAGAGAGAAGAGCCCAGGGCTCACAGCTGTAGTCGGCCCCGGGGGCACCTTGTTATGTACCCTTCTTACAGGACCCACCATAAAGCCCATCGGAACTCTGCCAAGAGGCCCCATTAGCAGTTTCATGCAGAAAGGGAAAGGTTCTGGCTTACCTTACAATTAAGGCAACTCCCATCCGGAGGCTGCGGAAGATCGAGCCTGTGTGTTTCAGTGAAGGATGCTCCAAAGTGCAAAAGCAAGTGAGAGATTCTAGATGAGTCTTACATCGTCTGAAAAATGACTTGAGGTCTGAAGAGTCTTCAGGCCTGATGTCCCTGAAGGTAACTGAAATGGGGGCGAAGCCTGATCACCTCCGTGCAAGTGAGGGAGTGACTGTTAAGTTCTGGAGAACCTGTTCAAGTGGTTTGCACCCTGGTGGGACTGGGAAAAGCATTTCTGGAAGCCTCCCACCATTTTCACTGCTTAGAGCAGAGCAGGTGGGCGGGCCTCAGGATGAGAGACAGGCCCCTTCCCGCCCTCCCCAGTTGCAGTCTCTCTGGCTTGGCCTCTGAGATTCAGGAGCTCCTCATCCATTCTACAGTTTAGTGGTTAGCAGTTCAATTGTAGGCCAAGAGCCTCTCTGCCCGCCACAGCCATCTAGACAAGTTGCACTAGTCAGGAACCTAAGAACACCTTCAGTGGGCTTCCCTATGTCCCCAGCTCTGTTGAGCCTGTGGAAGGGGAAGGCCAGTGGGTTCTGAGATGGCTCCTAACCAGAAGGTGTGCAAAAGGGCAGAGGAGAGGGAGCCTTCGACCTTTATCTCATTATACTATCCTCACTGACCACTGACTGAGTCCTTTCTCTCGGTCCAGCCTCCAGGATTTCCCCCTAACATGAGAATGGGGTGGTTTTGGCCTTCTGAGCCTGTGGTCTAAGTAGACAGAAAAGCTTTGCAACTACAGATGAATATATACACAGGAATATATACACAGGAATACACACACACACACACACACACAATAACAACAACCTAAACACACCTGAGAATCAGTACTTAAATCCGTTCACTTCATACACATATCCCATCAGGGAAGGGGAAAGACTGGGCTGGACTCCATGCAGAGGGCAGGCAAAGGACTAGAAACGGATTATTTCCTTTGAAAGAATGGTAATGGAACAAAATTAAGCATATCTAAGTATCTAAGTTTACATCATAAAAACCGAGTGACAGGGTGCCTGGCTGCCTCAGTCAGTAGAGCACATGACTTTTGATCTCAGGGTCATGAGTTCAAGCCCCACGATGGGCGTGGAGCCTACTAAAAAAGAATAAAAACTGAGTGCGGAGTAGGGAATAAAGAGGTAAATAGGAACATGGTTGCATACACATACAAACTGCCTGTGTTTAAGAACCGGTCATCACAGGGTTAGAATAATGACTGATCGTTATGACTGAGCGTGTTAGTGCTTCCCACAAAAGTTAATGAACAAATTTTTAAAATCATGTCCCACATCATTTCTCATTTTTTGACCCTAATTAACTATTTTGTATTCCTTCAATTTCATTTATAAATCTCACATTAAGCCAGTTCCTAAGAGACTTCAGACTGTCCCCTTCATCTCCATCCCCCAACGTAGCTGCAGCCAGGGATAAGAGACCCAGCTCACCAATGGTCCAAGAGATGTCAACCCAGGAAAAGGACTCCTCTACACAAGAGAGAACAGCAAGACTACACTGCTAGAAGACTTTTGTGAGTAAACAAAAAGGCCTAAGTGTGCTGGATCGGTTCAATGACTAACTCATTGGCCAGTGACCGAAGAACCGGGATATCAGGGTTTTCTGGAGGCAATGGCTTTCTGGGGCAATGATTGCTGAGTTTCTTGAACCAGTTCAGCATAATAGAAGATTCCCGAAACACCTTGCCCCATTCAGTCCCACTAAGCATCAGAGAGGGTTAAAAATAATGATAGTAATAGGCTATGTTCAAATGAATGGAAACTTAGAAAACATCGTATTAAGAATGTATTAGAACTAAAAGGCATTAAGAATATCTAATTGATTTTCCAGCATAGAAAGCTGAGGCCCAGAGAAATTAAGTCACTTGCTCAAGGTCATGCAATCATTTAATGTCCTAGCTGGGACCAGAACACAAGGCCCTTGGCTATTAGTCTAATGCTTTTTCCACTACATTCGCTGCCTCTAGGAGCAGTGATGCTTTGGAGAAGACCCATCAAAGAATACATGCTGTAATTAGAGACATAGTCTTATGTAAGTGTCAATACCACTTGGACACAGCCCTTGGAAACCATTTGACTGTGCTAATACCAACCATCTTTTGAAGCCACCATTCTCTGGGTGGAACCAGCTATGGACTATCAATTCTGTCCAAAACAAACACAAACAAACAAACAAAAGGTGAACAAGTGAACAGTTTTCCTTCCGTCGAATGCTACTTCTTCTCAATGAAGAGAGGGCTAAAACATTTCAAAGCATCCCTTCCGGGGTCCTTTTGATCCTTACTACTATCTCTGATGGTAGTGGGTCAAGTGACTAAGTCCTTGATTCACAGAGAGGGAAAACAGGTGGAAAGAAACTGAGTGACACAGCATGGCAAGTGAGTGGCAGAACCGTGATTGTGATCCAGGGCTTAGACTTCTCGCCCTGAGATTTTTCTTCCACATCATGTTGCATTACTCTGGGGCTTGCTTATATTTTTAATACTTGGATTTTAAGGGTGGTGGTTAGGGGGAGGAAGCATTCCATTCAGGAGCACCGGGAACCGGGACCTCCAGAAGCAAACTCTGTACGATTTCGCCTTCATCCCCCATTCTTAGAACATGTCAAATTCAGGACTAACTTCCGACTGAAAGACCAGATATTCTCAGTGACAGTTGGACATAGTCTACAATCACATGGGAGTTTAAGGCCAGCAAGTAGAAAAGTAAAACTAAGGGGAACAAAGAATTTGAACAGAAATTAAAGTGGACAGTTAATGCTGATCCATGGTTAACAAGAGTCACCTTGTGAATGTGCTAAGGACTTTTACCTAGTTTTCAAATTACCATTCCTGCAGTTCAGGATCGTGTCACTTATTGGCCAGAATATAGGCAGAAGTGTACATTGAAACGCGTATGTAGATTTTTTTCCTTGACTTTTTAACTTTGCAGAGGTAGTGGTTGTAATTGAGCTAAATCTAGATTCTAAGATTATCAACGAAGTCCAGTGGTCCAGGCTCCCTCACTTCAATTATCAGGTAGCTACAAGGCAGAAAGATCCCAATGCTGTTAACCTAAGGCAATAGTAGTTTCCCTTCTAAACTAGTTGGCATGGTAACCATAACAAGAACCTGGAAGACTTTTGTTTTCCCTTTCTGATTTCCTTATGAAGTCTCATTTGCAAAGCTTTAAACTGATTGGATGAAGGAAAACCATTGTTATGATCCATGACCCTTGGAGCCCAAACAGGATCATGAAGAGAAAGTGGCTATCGGAAAAAGAAATAGCTTTAAAGGGGTTCCTTTTGAGTCTTGTTTTCTATTCAGAATGTTCTATGTTTTTCTCATCAAGTGTGGGAATGACATTTATCTTAGCAGGTTACTTAACTACACTGGATGATGTCACTCTAAACCAGTGTAGGGCACTGACCCAAATCCTGGGGGGCTCCTTGGACCAATAGACTATTTTACAAACCTGGGAGGTGGGAGGGATGGTATATTTTTGATAATCAGACATTCCAATGTAATGTTTTCCTTAGAGGTCACCTCCCCATTAATGTTATCGTGAAAAACATCAAGTGTGTTCTTTTCTATTTTCATATAATAAATGGGCTTTGCTTACCAACATGACAATAGCAAAGGAATACTGTACAAAACTGCAGGAAGATAAAACATGTGAAAACTTTGTATGAAAAAAAAAAAAACAACTCTTGAGTTTCCTGTCGTCTTCTTTTGAAACTGTAGTGCATATGTTAAAACGTATTATCATTTACAGTATTGAGTCATGTGCCACTGCTGTACCTGATGTATCCAATCTGGATTAAACAGACTATGTGCCACAAACCCTAATGTGATTAGGAATGTTTGTTTTAATACCAATTTTCCTGCTATACACTAGAAAATACGGGTAATTTGAACAGAGGGGCGTTCTATCTTGTCAAAGAAAAGCCACAGAATCTCAGAAGTGTGTGTAAGGGTCTCGTCTCATCTTCCCTCCTCCACCCTCCCTCAACGCAAGCAACCTCTTGACAACCTGGATCACAGATCTTGCCTGCTCCCATGCTTTAGTCATGGATGTCCACAAGCACTGGATTGCATTTGTCAACAGCCCTATTTTGAGACCAGCCCCGTATTACTAAAAGAAAATCTGCCTTTACATAGCAGTACTGGTTCTGCTGAGAATATATTTACTCCTTCATCTAAACCAGGGTCTTAAAACTAAAGGGAAAACCCAAAATTAAATGATGTGTAGGGTATGGCAGGAAGCTTGGGAATTAGGTGATGGAGGCTTACATTTAGGTTCTATTGCTTACTTGCACGATTTCCCATCAGGCACTGTGTTTCCTCATCTTAAAAGTGGGGGTACTGGATTAGGTATCTTGAAGATTTGCTCTCACCTTAGTAATTCTGATTTAGGTTAACGAGAAGGGGCATTTTCATATTCCACCGTAATGTGAACAGTTACACACATTCCTAGCAACAATGGAAATCCTTTTAATTTCCCCATGACTACATCCCAATCAATGAAAACCATGATACAAATGGAACAACGTCAAGGCAAAAATGCATGATGCCCAAAGGCCTTTGAAGTTGGCCATGAAATTCAGATGCTCATATCCTTATCACCCACTAGGTGTCACCACGGATCCACAGCTCACATAATCCAGAGACCAGAAACTGGAAACCAGATGTGCACGGAGCAATACATGCTCCTTTTTGCTAAAAAAACACTCAGTGTTAACTGGGACATAGGTGTTTGTTGACAGAGGCACAAAACAATATTCTGCCAAAACAATAGAATACCCTTGTGAAGGATCCAGTTCCAAGGTCAGCTAGGACTATCAAAATTATGTTTTCTTAAAGATTAACAGGTTCATTTACATTTAGGGGAAGGGGAAAAAACCGAAAACTTCAAAACTACTCCTTGTCTCATATGATTTGATCTGCAAGTACTATAATTCCTATCCAATTATTTTTAGACTCAGGGGCTAAAGTTTACCTTTAAACCACATTTTTTTTTTAATATTTTTTTAACATTTATTTTTGAGAATGAAAGAGACAGAGCTTGAGCGGGGGAGGGGCAGAGAGGGAGGGAGACACAGAATCCGAAGCAGGCTCCAGGCTCTGAGTTGTCAGCACAGAGCCCAACGCGGGGCTCGAATTCACAGACCACGAGATCATGACCTGAGCCAGAGTTGGATACTCAACCGACTGAGCCACCCAGGCACCCCTAAATCACATTATTAAAAGGTAAGTGATGCTACAATACTTAATCTACTTTAGAAAATGTTATTTTTATTACCCAAATAGTTTGTCTTCTAAGTCAGAATTATCTACAGCTGCAGGTTTCCTAGAGATTTCTCTACATGTTAATACTACTAACCTAATTTAAATTAAAGCTTAACTAGAATAGTGGTATTTAGTATATTGTTTAGTATTCTAGAATTCAGACATTAAGCCAATTCACACTAGCCTTCATCCAAATCACCTGAATTTATCAAGGCTCTCTATATTCATAAACTGATTTTTCTCTTCCAGAACTAAAAAGTATTTTCTCTTATTAGTCATATTTTAATTAAATCTTGGAACTGGAAGGGAACCTAAAAATCTTCTAGTCTAACCCCCTTTTAACTGATGAGAAAACTGGACCCTAAGAGGTCATCTAACAGGTACAAGGTGAAAAAGGAGGGAGCAACCATCTCTGCCCCGACAAATGCTCTTTCCACTACACAATAGCACTCTCACGTGAATTCACCTGAAAACTACCTATGGCTCCTAACAGATTATGGAGACAGTCACCTTGACTGCAATTCTTTTTTTTTTTTAATGTTTATTTACTCTTGAGAGAGAGAGAGAGAGAGAGAGAGGAAAGGCCAGAGAGGGAGACACAGAATCCGAAGCAGGCTCCAGGCTCCAGGCTCCAAGCTGTCAGCACAGAGCCCGACACGAGGCTCGAACTCACAAACCGCAAGATCATGACCTGAGCTGAAGTCGGACGCTTAACCGACTAAGCCACCCAGGCACCCCACCTTGACTGCAACTGTAGACAAAAAAGTCTAACCATGCACAAATAGCAGCCGGTTCCTTCCACAGCCACCACCAATACTACGTCCCCTTATTTGGGAAGGTAACTGCTGAAATTTCCCAAATGCTTATGGAAAATGAAACCATCAGTATTTTCAGATGTTATGTGTATGCTCCCCTCCAGCTTATTTTCCTACTAAAAAAAAAAAAAAAAAAAAAGGCAAACACAAAATAAGATAAACCTTGAGAGAATCCAATTAATTTCAAGACTAATGGGTAACCTCATCTCTAATTAAGATGCAGCAGTATCCTAATTAAAATCCCCTAGCAATGACAGACTGTGAACTTGGCTGTATTGTGGGGGGAAAGGGTAGAGAAAAAGAGGTAAGTTCAATTATAAAGCAATGACGGGATCTTACTGAAATGTGTGTAATTAAAGTCTCTACCTCTTAATGACATGCTGGACCTAATTATGGATTTGCTATTTACAGTGTTAATTAATTCATTCTAACTTGGCAATACATGTACAGTACAGATCCGTGTAAGTAAAGCCTACCACTGCCCAACCCAGATGACAGGAATCCGAATTAAACAGGAGTTTAGGGTAGTGGTATGTTGAGGGTTGTGGACAGTAAATGACAGTGGCTGTGGGTGTTTGCTGAAAGCCTGGAGGAAAGTGTTGGTAGTGCCTAGGGAAATATGTACACAGAAAAGAAGAGCTTTCCTTTTAAAAAGTTAAATACAAATCTCTCTAGACATGAGGGGTTCTCTCACCACAATTCCAATTCACAAGGTTTGGGAACCAAACGCGTAATCATAAAAAAATTGCCAAGGAGAAGAAATGAAAGAATACGTATCTTTACACCACCCTTATCCACAGAGGATACGCTCCAAGATTCCCAGTGGATGCCTCCAACCGCGGGCAGTTCCGAATCCTAGATGTACTGTTTGTTCCTATACGTACATACCCATAATAAAGTTTAATTTATAAATTAGGCACAGTAAGAGATTAACAATAATAGAACAATCACAACATACTATAATAAAAGTTACATGAATGTGGTCTCTCAAAGTATCTTATTGTACTGTACTCACCCTTCTGGTGATGATGTAAGATGATAAAATGCCTACCTGATGGTGAATACTATAGGTATTATGACACAGCATTAGGTTACTACTGACTGGCCGGACAGTATGTCAAAAGGATCATCTGCTTCTGGACCCAATCAATGGTTGACTTTGGGTAATTCAAAGCGCAGAAAGTAAAATATCAGGGGGTACCAGGGTGGCTCAGTCAGTTAAGTATCTGACTCTTGATCCCAGCTAAGGTCATGATCTCACGATTCATGAGATCGAACCCCACTGACAGCGCAGAGCCTGCTTGGGATTCACTCTCTCCCTCCTCTCTGCTCCTCCCCTGCTTGCACATGCTTTCTCTCTCAAAATAATAAACTAAAAAAAAAAAGAAAAAAAAAAAAAAAGAAAAATCTCAGATAAAGGGGATTCCAATTAATTTTTTTCTGAGTCATGATTTATAGATGTACCATCTCAGAAAAATGAGACCCTCCCCTTAGATCCTAGCACTAAAGGTAAAAACTGGGGGAAAATTTCTAGAAGGCATAAGATTAGGACATACTATGAGAAGAGTTTAAACAGAATGAGTTCCAGCTTCCAAAAAAAACAGTTAAAATGAAGGGCTAGAACTTTCCTTTAGCCTCCCAGCAGAGTAGGGCAGTTCTTAATCTGGCTTCTACCTGGGCTTCAGAAGGTCTATGAACCTCTTGGAATTATATACAAATCTTGTTTACAGAATGGAAATTTTTCTGGCACAAATCTATAGCTTTCATCAGATTCATAAAAGGATCCAAGAACCAACAAAGATTGAGTTACTCCTTTTCTTGAGAAATGGAAATAAGACAGCCACTGATGATCCTGAGCTATTTAATGCGCGTAAACACACACACAGCTTTCACAATCTTAAAAACAAGACATTCGAAAAAAAGATGAACAATAAACATGACAATAAACATTTGGCTGAGTTCGCATTTTTACTGGTAACAAATATTTTTCCTGGAAGCAAATGGCATCAAAGCTACCTCTGGGAAAGTGTGAAGCAATATTTATTCCTTCCTACCTAAACATAAAAGGCGAGGGGATTTTCTGATCTATCGTGTTACAAATTTCTACAAGAACACACCTCTATAGAAATACAGCCCAAGCCTTTTGTCAAGAACTCCACAGCATAAACTAACATTATTTTTCAAACCTCAACTGTTTTTATTTTTTTTTCAAGTAAGCAGTGGTATTAAGTCTTTCTAAATGTTTCTTTCTTGAATGGCTTACAGAAAATGGCATCCTGGGACCTTTAGCTCTATGTCTCCAAAATTTTCTTTCAAGGATCTGATCCATGAAGTTTCTCAAAAAAAGAAAAAAAAAAAAAAAGATAATATACCTCACCTAATAAGACAGGTCAAAACAGTCTGAAAAATAGATGTGTCCCAGCAGAAAGCCTCAAGACTTTTCAAATTCCTCAAAAATGGCACTGTGCTAAAGGCCCCAGAGGATGGCTATCCGAAGGTATCACTCGTTGATATTTCTGGATGGTATGAGGTACTGCCTGTCATCACTGGTTGCCACGCATCATTTCTTGTAGATAAATGGTATTCATGTGATAAGCTGCCACCCAACTTGGGTGCCTCTGAGCATTCCAATAATATGACTGAGAAGCAGCAGCGTAGTATTCCTGCCATGCCCTGTAGTAAGCTCTCCAGTACTCCTCATAGTCCTGGTAGGTCTCGGAAAAATTCAGATGGGTTTCCCTGTGGCAGTCGTACCAACCGTCCTCCTGGGGTTCTGTCTGCATTCGATAGGAAGACCGCCTGGGAGGGTTTCTCCGGCTCTGCTTAGCTCTCTGGGTAGCCCCCTCTTTATGCCTTGCCTTTGTCTGGATTTCAGGTGATTCCTGATACTCTACTGGATTAGGGATGTTGTTTCCATTCAGAGGCTGCTCCAAAGAGATATGGCCATCCACACGAGTAGACTCTGCGTCTTTCGGCTGAGTATCAGAAGAGCCTTCCAAGTAGGACTTATTTCCTTTGCTCTGGGTAGAAGTCCTTGAGCTGTGAGAATCACTGTCACTCTCAGAGTCTCCAGATTGACTGCTACTTGCCAATACCTGCACTCTCTCTTCAGGAATTCTGTTTCTTACAAAACCATTTTGAGGATTGACAGTCTGATCCCCAGGACCCGTGTAATGCCTGATGATTTCCACAGGTTTCTCTAGCCCCTCTTTAATATAGTGTTCATAATCCTCTACCAATTCCGAAAAAGTCAAAGAGTATGGCAGATGGATTTTAAAGGACGACAGACAAGGAATTTTAGGGAGTGACACAGGTATAGCTTCTTTGACCTGGTGCTGACCAGTCGAGTTTTCAACAGAGATCTGAACAGAATTCTTCATCGGCTCTTCCAATTGTATGCCACAGCCCACTTCTTTCGGTGACACTGCTTTTTCGATGATTCCACACTCTGAGTGGCTTTTCACAGGAAGCTTTTGTTTGGTATTATTTTTTGATTTGACTAAGAGTGCAGATACAGAAGTATTTCTGGATGAAGCCACATGGTTACCATGAGCTTTCGGAGTTGGAAAGGTTCTCTCTATTTTTTGAATCTGCTTTTTTAAGGGCTGGGTAGGTACACTTGCTAAGCCATATGTATGCATAGCAGCTTGAACCTCCACATCCCAATCCGAACATTCTTCCATCAGACCAGGAGGAATGGGATCTACATAAAAGGAACAAAAGAACATTAAAATTCTTCAGCTGCTCAAGACCAGTAATTTTTGATGACTTCATAAAGCTTTCCATGGTAAAGTAAGAAATAATATATACTAATAATACACTAAGAAGCTTAAGAATTGCACTTAGTATTTTAAAATACCCAAGCAATCCTCGCAGTAAAGAAATACACCCCAAAATATGCAAGATCCATCCCATACTCACAAGCAGGATCTCCCCATACCTCCCACTCAGAAAGAACTTCTGCTAGGACATACAAGTCTGCAGAAATTCCCCCATCTCTTCCCCTCCCACTCTCCCCAACTCTTCCCCTTTATCTCACTACTGCTGACAGCAAAACAAGATTATTAGAAAATGGATTGTGCTCCCCAGAGCTTATCAGCTGGGGAATATTACGACTGCAACTCTGCACCCAAGTAAATCTGCCACCCTATACTCCCAACAGGGAGGAATCAATGCCCCCAACAGTGGAGAAAAACCTCTATCTGGGAACAAGTTAAGAGGACTGTAAAAAGATCTGTGGCCTCAACAGCACTTGCAAATTTTTAAAAATTTGCTGGCTCCAGCTCTCTAAATTTCCTATTCCATCCAGGAGGGATAGTTTGCTCCCACCTGCACACTCAGACCTTCCCAAAGTGTGATCAGTTTTCACCTTAGACAGACAAAATACACAAAGCCCCTGATTGACACAGGTCTGCCTGTCTGTTCGTGCTACTGGGGCTCCACATAGACGTATCCACTATTGAATCCCTCATTCTGGACTCTTCAGCTGGGGCTCTTGATCTTTTGCTGAACAGATCCTCTGACAAAAACTCGATTCCTACTGAGGTGGTATCCCTTGTTTGCCTACCACCCTTCTCAAATAGGCCGACTGCCCTCCTACTCCTGTGCCAGGTGCTTCACCTGAGCAGTCTGCTATCATACAAGCTCCTGGTCCAATATAAATCCAACACCACAAATATAATTTTCTGATTTCAAGGCTCCGAGAACATTATGTGAAGATCGAAATATGTCATTTTCCAGTATCCAAAGGCAAATTTTATTTATCACTACATGCTATGATACTGAATCCTACTGAAGGTCTTAACCCTCTTTTACCAATTTTCAATTTACTATTTTCACATTATAATCATCTGACAGATTATCAATAGACTCATACATAGAGTTAACATACTACAGAGTCTTAAAAGTGACATGGGGCACCTGGGTGGCTCAGTTGGTTAAGCATCTGACTTCAGCTCAGGTCATGATCTCACAGTTTGTGGGTTTGAGCCCTGCATCAGGCTCTGTGCTGACAGCTCAGAGCCTGGAGCCTGCTTCAGATTCTGTATCTCCCTCTCTCTCTACCCACCCCCCACCCATGCTCGCTCGCTTGCTCTCTCTCAAAAATAAAATAAACATTAAAAAAATATTATTAAAAGTGACAGAGAACCTAAAGACTGTTTCAAAAAACAAGTATTTTGTAAATCAGGACACAAGCTTAGAGCAATTAAAGAAATTTGTGAAAAGATCACAAAATGAGCTATGACAGCCAGAACTACTAGAATCCACAAAATTCCCAGACCTATGCTTAATCTAACTTTATAAAAATCACTAACGGAGTTAAATATAAATCACTGAAATATTCACTGCTATATTTATTCAATAACTACTTATCCCATATTCTAGAAGGTCATGTATATGTAAGTGTACAATTATGTATATATACACATATATATTGGTATATACATATATATGCACACATATATGTACCTATACACATGTATATACACACATACACACTAACATGCATATATTAACATATATAATAAAGGAGCCACATTTCTACACAACAGTTTTTAAAGTTTTCAAGAGATCATTAATAGTTTCAGACATGCAGTTTCCAAGGTGGCACTAAAAAAAATCAGCTTGACAAATGACCCATTAAATCAAAAGAAAACACTTCAGGGGCACCTGGCTGGCTCAGTCACAAGAGCACAGGACTCTTGACCTCAGGGTTGTGGGTTCAAGCCCCACACTGGGTATAGAGATGATAAATAAATAAATAAATATTAAAAAGGAAACACTTAAAATTTTTCAAAATAGCATTTAAATTAAAGATATTATTCCTTCCTTCCCCATGGTGACAAAGGAGAATACAGCAAGAATTACCTCCACAGAGACAAAAGAAGTGAAATATATGCCCCCTTACATAAAACAGTGAAATCAAATTGCAAGGCTAAAAGCTAAAATACAGAGCTAATACAGTAGTAAAATAATTCTCATTTCTCATGTGCCAGGAGTTAGCTTGCAATCTTCTCCTTGCTGCTTATTAGCTGTAAGAACTTAGGCAAATTACTTCACTTTTCAATGTCTCGATATCCTCATTCACAAGAAATCGACAATAAGGGCACACACTTCATAGAACCATGGTGATAATTAACCAAGCTAACATATGGAATAGGACCCAACACATCCTAAGTGTTCCGTGTCAGCTGTTAATTTTATGAGGCCTATCATCAATATCACTATTCTTTTGACAGCAAAATGACACAGACAAAATATACCTGGTAAAGGCAGAAGGTTGATGTTACATTTCTGGGCAATTTTCATCATCACATTTTCTTCTTCTCCCCGACAACAGTAGGTCACTGTCAACCCCAAGGTACCTAAAGCAGAGGGACTCTTAATTAGTAAATCATTTCCACATAAATGACATTCTACCTGTCATATCTTCCTCCTAAAGAAAGCAGCCAAACTTTTCTTTTTTTTTTTTTTTTTTTACCAAAACGGCCAGCTCTGCCAATCCGATGCATGTATGTCTCCCAATCCAATGGTACATCCAGATTTACAACCAGGTTCACCTTCTCAGCATCAATCCCACGGGAAGTCTTGAATTGAAGAGAACAAGTGTTTGCATTAACTGCCACACAGGCTCCAACGCACACTAGATTATTCTACTATAGTACGACCAAAATCCAAGTGAAGAACAGGAAGGAATTCAGGAGCAAAGGAAAAGGAAATTCATTTCTAATGACTAGCTTCAAGAATAAAGATGAAAATATAAGACTTTTAAGAAAGCATGTTCCCCAGCACTGGAAAGACAATTCCCTTCTGGTATTCTTATCAGACACACCCATGTAAAGTAATAGTTGAAACCTGTGCATCTGACAAGAGAGCCCAAGTCAAGATGGATTAGTCACCCAACCCGAACGAGAAATATACCAAATCTGTGGAAATGAGGACTCTGCAATGAAACTGTTTCAGCTTGGCCATAGCATCAAGACGCTGATTCTGATTCATGTTACCTAAAAAGACCCAAAAAGAAAGTCATATAAAAACAAGCTAACATATTTATCAAATACACAAAAAGCAGAATTCCTAACTACCAGTCTTAACGCTTTACAAATATACCAAAGTTAACTCTATCCTTATATACAAATATAGGTTAAGACCTAAAGTCAGAATCTTTTAAAAATACGGTTAGGCAGTCAACTTGAAATTCAAAAATATATTTTATTTTATTTCGATTTTTAAAAGTCTATCTACCCATTTTGAGAGAGAGAGAGAGAGTGAGCGAGCAGGGGAGGGACAGAAAGAGAGGGAGAGAGAGAATCCCAAGCAAGTTCCATTCTGTCAGCGCAAAGTCCAACATGGGTCTCGATCCCATGAACCATGAGATCATGACCTGAGCCAAAATCAAGAGCCAGACACCCAACCGATTAAGCCCCCCAAAAATCAATTTTAAATGGTGACTAGGTTATGCCTGCAGATATACCATTATATCCGCAAGGTTACATATGAAGTAGAACAATTCTTAGAAAAATTGCTTTAATCAGCGGTTTATAAATTTGGTTTTGAAGTGTGATCTACAGTCAAAATATTGTCCATTAGAAAACAGTCTCCCAGTATCTCATAATATACAATGATGAGACAAGCTTATGCTAACAGGTTACAAACTAAGCTATCAATGAAAACTCTAAAAAGGATCTTACTGATCAAAAATTCCTTTAAATCTTTCATTTCTATTAGGCCAGCAGTAATAATTTAGTTTTCTGTCAAAAATGAATCATCCTGGGGCACCTGGCTGGCTCAGTTGGTAGAGCATGTGACTCTTAATCTCAAGGTTGTGAGTTCGAGCCCCACACTGGGTATAGATATTACTAAAATATAAAATCTTAAAAAAAAAAAAAAATCATGTTCACCTTCCTCAAGACCATAAAGCAGTTAATTCAGTAGCAGCTCACAGCATTTTTACAATGATTATGTAAAGAAGCAAAATATGTTGCACTGAAGATAACAAAGGCAAACTTTATAAAATTATTGAGCTCTTCATGGACAATTCATTCCAATTTTCTAATTTCATATGATGTACCAAGTTACAACTTAAAAAATAAGAATATTGAGGGGCAACTGGGTGGCTTGGTCTTAAGCATCTAACTCTTGACTTCAGCTCAGGGCACAAACTCGTGGTTCCTGAGTTCCAGTCCCACATCAGGTTCTGCGGTGACAGTGCAGAGGCTGCTTGGGATTCTTTCTCTGCTCCTCTCTCCACCCCTCCCCTGCTCGCTCGCTCTCCCTCTCTCTCTCTCAAAAAATAAACTAAAAAAAATAAATAAAAATAAGAATATTGATATATCAAATTCCAATGAAAAATTAGCCTGAAATTTCCTTTACTCTAAAGACTCAGTGTAACCTCACACTCATAAGACAACTCAGGAAGTAGCATTTCTTCCTCCTGACTTTGGAGAGGCTTCAAGTCAAGATACTAAACAAAGATTAAAGTAAGATATAAACTTACCCGAAATACACTCAGCAGGAAAGCCTTTAGAAGAAAGAATATCAGCCAAATGCTGTGCTCTATGAAAAATAACACAGAGGTTATAATTTTATAAATATGGCCCCATGCCTATCCTTTTATTTCACAAGTTCCCCAAATGACCTTTTAAGGTACATTACCTGCTGTGCAAATTAGAAAAGACTAAGGCTTGATTAAACGGAATTCTGCTGAACAGTTCCTGTAAATGTTGAGCCTTTTCCTCAAAAATCTTATGGGCCAAAGGGTATGAATTGACAACTCTGTAATACTGCTTCAAACCTGCAAAGAAGAGTCCTCTGTTAAAACAAAACATATTTGCTATATCCTAATAGCAAATATGAAAGCAACAGCCAACTAGGAAAGGGAAAGCTCCAGAGTATCACAAACAAACCAGTAATGTAAGTATCCAATATCTGTACTCACCTAGGAGACTCGGATCACTGGAATTTAGTCTTACAAAAGTGGGATCTCTCATGTACCTTGTCAAAGCATTAGCCAAATATTCAGGGTAGGTGGCTGATACGGCCAACATCTGTTTACTTGCAGGCAAGGAAGAATAAATCCAGCTGCAAAATACAAGAAAAACACACACTGTGGAAACTAATCAAACAGTAACTACCACCTGTTAAAGCTAGACACTTTAGGACACCATTTTAATAGTCCAGCAAGTTATTTTTCTTACTTTATTTGCTCCTGGAAGCTGCCTTCTTCTAAAAGCTTATCTGCTTCATCAAGAATAAAGAGACGTATACTGCCTGGGTTCAAGTAGTCAAGTTCTATTAGTTGTTTAATTCTGCCTAAAGTCCAGAAAAAAAGCATATTGAAATATTTAAGATGCATTGAATTTGTGCAAATCTCAGCCAGTGTTGTTACTCTACTCACTCACAGGTTATACTGCTGATTTTCTTGACCCGACCTTCGTTATTATACATTTACGCACCGAACCACAAATTAGAAATGTTGAATTCTATCTTGCCTAAATCCATTATTTCTTCCTCATATTTCACCACCAATAAGCACAGATCATAAACACTATTCCCATCAAAAGACTTGAATGCTAAGGCCCTGAATACTAAATTCTGATCTGAGTGATTTTTGACTGAATGATTAATAGAGAAGCAAAGAATAAATCCCAATCCATGGCTTAGAAAGGCTTCTTGAAAATCATCTCCTTTCTCCTCTTTTCATAAGCCAATTCCATAGGTGCACTTAAACAGCCTCAGGGATGGAGATTTCCTACATTCTGCTGGTAATTCCAGTCACATGTCTAAAGCCTCGCTTATAATCCTCAAAATAATTATCAGTTATCAAAGATTCCCATATTCTTACATCAATTATTTTATATTACCTATATTAAAAGTGTTCAGTTCCTTAAAAGCCCCAGTTATGAACAGTCATTGATATCTTACCAGGAGAGCCAACAGCAATATGACACTTTTTAAGTCTGGTTTTGTCTTGTGATAATGGAGTCCCTCCAATAAAGACATGACACTCTAAGCCTTCCATTTTTATGCCAATAGCTGTAATAACAGAATGTATCTGTACAGCAATTTCTCTTGTAGGAGCCAAGATCAAAATCTAAAAAAGCATAAAATATATACACTTTTAATGAGTCAGTGGAACAGATACATGTGGTTGGCACATTTTGCATTATAATGAGCTATTTTTCATTTAGCCAATCATTTTAAATGATGAGTTTTTACTGACAAGGGAAACTATTCCATTCATTCACATATATATTCATTCAACACACACTGAGTTGAATGAATTGCCTACCTACTAGGCAACATGTAAGTTGCTGTGGAGTCAAGAGTTAACAATACACAGTTCTTGCCCTCAGGGCACTTTCATTCTGTGTAAGAAGACATACAATAAACAAAGGGACATCAATAATGGCATACAATAAGAGTTGGGGGGGAGGTGGGGAGAGAAGTGAAAAAAGAAGGGAAGGAGTTATTTTAAATGGAGCAATCAAGGAAGGCCACTAAGGAAATAACATTTGAGCAGAGACCTAAATGTACGCGGCAGAGTAGAGCTTAGCTATGTGACACCTGGGGAAATGAATTTGGGAAGAGAAATGGCAAATGTAAAGGCCTCAAGGCAGTAACATTCTTGGTGTACCTGAGGAATAGCAGGGAGGCCCTTGTAACCGGACCTAGTCAGGGTGAGACTTCTAGCTCCATGAAAAGGAGCTTTAGGGAGTCAAGGTGAGAACTTTGCAAAATAACTAACTACTGGAGGACAAGGTGAAACTACAGGTTCTGAGCTAGGAGAAGGAAAAAACTGCTTTAAAAAAAAAAAAAAAAAAACTAGGAGAAGAAAATATGCCAAAACAGTTAACAGCAGTTTCACTCTGGGTAGGTGAGATTATCAGATGCAGTTATCTGGTACTTCTTGACTTTTCTGAAGTTTCCCAATTTTCAAAAATAAATTTGAGAACACAAAGGTCTTAAGTTTAAATATACAAATTTGGTTTATGGCACTTTTCAGGGTTTTGGCATTTCGTCTACTCCCAAATTGTCAGAAACCAAAATCGCAAATACATCTCAATTCACAAGTAGAATAGCCTAGGTCTTTGGGAAGCTGAAGGATTTACGTACATAACCCAGGATTTGGTAGATATGAGTCAAGAAGCTTTGAATATGGATATCCTGGCATACTGTTTATACATAACATGGGCTTGAAAAATCTTTGTTGAAGAAATTATTTCCAAACCTAAATCTCTTATTAGTTTGGGTTCTCTTAGACCTACTCCAAGAGAACCTAGAAGATGGGAGATCAACAGGATATACTCACAAGGCTGTAAGAACCACCTGCAGTTACCAGCAATAGCCAGAGCACTACATTATCATCAATCAGGCCAAATACTAAATCTTATCACAACCGGATCAACAAGTAGAAGAACAAAGAAAACCTATCTGTATTCCCAAGTAATGAAAAAACTGACACACATGCCATTATTCTATTTAAGATGCGGTGACAAAAAATTTCCAAAGTTCTAACACTAATAACATATCCTTGGTCACCATCCACACCACCAGCACTCAAAGGCTTTAATGTCTACTTCTATGCTTTTCATATGGCTCATCTCAATCATTCGTTAAATTCACCTCTTCTCTCAGGAGCTATGGTATTGCATCCAACCCGCGATAATAAAATCCGCGTAACATACCCTCCTTTGGGTCTTCTGAGTTAGACTCACCTGGGTACTTAGGTTTTCAAGAACCAGAGAGTCCAAAGCAATGGTAGAGAACACACACGTTTTCCCGGTGCCAGATTTAGCTTGAACAATTAAATCTGAGGAGAAAAAATATATACTGTATATCGCTAACCAGTACCGACTAAAGAAGCTTAGATACCGACACGAAACCACATGATTACAAGGGTCTCCAGAAGATCACTGGTTGGCACCTTCGTTTTTAGTGAACTCTCAAAAAAGCATCGGGCCATATCCAGAAACAGGGCTCGTCCCTGAACCTCTACCGTTTATCTTCTCGAACGGAGAGTCAACTGTCACCGTGAAAAGGACCGTAACCATCAACGCCGCGTCTCTTACAGGGGAAACTGAGGCTCGAAAGCGTGCAGCGCCCGGACGCAGGCCGGACCCCGCACCCGCTCCGGGACTCCTCCGGGACCCTCCCGGCCCGCGCACGGCCCCCGCCCTCACCGAGCCCGCAGCGCCCCAGCGGGATGGCCTTGAGCTGCACCGGCGAGGGTCGCTCGAAGCCGGCAGCCCGCAGCCCCTCCAGCACCGGCCGCGACAGCAGCAGCGACTCGAAGTCGGCCGGCTCGGCCAGCAGCACGTCCCCCGTGCGGGTCCGTGGGCCGCTGACGTCGTGAGCCGTCCGCAGGCTCCGCACCGGCCCGGGGGGTGGCTCCGAGGCCGCGAGCTGTGCGGCCACACGCTCCGCCGGCATAGCGGCCTCCACCGTCGCTAAGGCCGCTGAGGCTTCAAACGCCGCCGCCATCGTAGCCGCGCCGCCGGATCTCGCGGTACTTGAGGAGAGGGAGGGAGCCTAAGAGCGAGAAGACGAAAAACTTTATTGGCAGTCCTCCCAGGAAGACACGCTTCGGCGAGGGGCGAAGGGACGGAAGTCGGAGGCTTAGGAAGTCTCGCAAGCAGCGATAACGACAAAACAATGTGGCCCGAGGAAGGCTGAAAGAAGGAGGAGAGAGAGGCGGGGGCTACCGGTGTGCGGCCGCGGGCAGCCTGCAGAGGGCGCCGCGCGCACACAGTGGGGGCGCCGCCCCGCCTCCCGGCCCTCCGTGGGCGGTCCGCCCAGTCCCGCGCTCCGCCCCGCGCCACCCTCAGAACGCCGGCTTTGTGAGGCGCGTGCGGCGTCACTCTCCCAGCCTCTCGGTCACTGGCGGCCGGTGCCTCCAGCGGAGCCTATCCCCGCCAGCTCGAGGCGGCTGAGGCACAACCAGACTCGGCTTCCTCGTGGTCCGGTCCGTGTCTGTCTCGGCACCGCGTCGCTCTTCTCTGTCGCCAGCCCGAGCACGGCCCCTGGCACACTCAGCTCCCGTACCCATCCGTTGAGTTGCCGCCAGGCCCTGGACTGACACCTCTCAAAGCCACAGCCCCGCCTCAGACCGCTCTCTGAACTTAGATTTGTACATCCATCGGCCTTCTCAGCATCTCCATTGAGAAGTCCGGTAGACATCTCACATCTTTCATGTCACCTGGGTGTTGCTCCTGTCCCCGGCTTTATGCACCACCATCTCGCGGGGGGGTCAAGGGACCGACTTTGCCACCTTCCCTTCTTTTAGGTCTCTGCTCAAATATCGCCTTTCCAAAGGGGCCGTTCCTGACTTTTTTTTTTTTTAATTTTAATTCCAGTGTAGTTAACATACAGTGTTGTATTGTTTTCAGGTGTACAATAAAGCCGTTCTACCATCCTATACATTACTCAGTGCTCATCATGGTAAGTGTACTCTTTAATACCCATCACCTCTTTCACCCTGATCTATTATTATTATTATTATCTAAGATACTTCCATCATCCTCTGGGTTCCCCCAACTTTCCCACCACTCTCTGTTCCCTTGTTCTGCTCTATTTTTCTTCATGACACCACTACCTGAGATTGTGTTTATTGTCTGTCTCCCCCACTCTATGAGGACAGGGACCTGTTCTGTCTAGTTCTCTTCTGTATTCCTAATGAGAAAAAAAAAAAAAAAAAACAGATCTGACCCATAGTAAGTGCTCAGGGTTTATTGAGTAAATGAGTTCCTGCGAGTCTTAGCCATAACTCCAAGTTTAAATATTTCTGGAACCTAATCTTATTTATAATTCCAAAACTAAAGATATTCTGCGTCCAACTCCAACTTTTTCTTTTGTCCTTATATCATCATTCTGATCATTATCTCTCACCCCATGCTCACACACAGGCAGGTGTACACAGAATGATGATCCAGATTCCAAATGATGTAGGAGGGGCTTTGGCACTGTAATCCCATCTGTAAGAGGTCTCAAGGATGCGTTTTGGTTAGAAATTTAAAAAACATTGAGAAATGTCAACTGTCCATGTGAAAGAAGGGGTTCTGTTGGGAGTGGGCACTGAAGTTTCTAGGCTTCCTCTTAGTAACCCCACCTTTTTCATCCATCTAGCCCCAAATCCCAAACCTGGGAGTTATTCTTTTTAAAAAAAAAAATTTTTTTAACGTTTATTTATTTTTGAGACAGAGGGAGACAGAGCATGAATGGTCAGAGAGAGAGGGAGACACAGAATCAGAAGCAGGCTCCAGGTTCTGAGCTGTCAGCACAGAGCCCAACGCGGGGCTCAAACTCACGGACCGCGAGATCACGACCTGAGCCGAAGTCGGACGCTTAAACGACTGAGCCAGCCAGGTGCCCCACTGGGGCACTCTACCATCTACCATCACTCTCCCTTTTCTTACAATTTACCTGAGGGCAGGTAATTTTGCCTCTATGTACCTCATTTATTCCTCTGTCCAGTCTCCATAGCATCTGTCCTACTTTAAGCCCCTTTGTCAGCCTAGCTATTGAAACAACCTTCTGAATAGTCCCCTGTCCCTTTTCTTCTCTCTCCCAGCCACTCACTCCACAGGTACTGAGTAATCATTCTTAAGTGTGTACCATAGGTTGTTTGGGTCCAGCTTCAGATCCTGTTCCTTTTTTATTGTTATTATTATTATTATTTTTATTTACTTTTTTTTTTAGAGAGAGAGAGAGAGCGTTTGAACATGAGCAGGGGAGGGGCAGAGAGCGAGGGAGACAGAATCTGAGGCAGTCTCCAGGCTCTGAGCTGTCAGCACAGAGCTTGACTGGGGGCTCAAACTTGTGAACCTTGAGATCATGACCTGAGCCGTAGTCGGATGCTTAACCGACTGAGCCACCCAGGTGCCCCTAGATCCTTTTAACAAACTTTTTTATTTCCCATGCCAGACTCCCACTTCACACTATAATAACTCCAGTCTACCTCTTACCCGGTTCTATTTACTTGTTTAGGTGTCTGTCCCTTACACTAAAAAAAAAAACAAAAAACAAAAAACAAAAAACTATAAGCTTCTCAAGGATGGGAATTTTTTCACTCCAGGCTCTCCAGCCCAGCACCAGGCCCTTGGTGGGCCTAATAAACACTGAATCTTGCTCAAAAGTCTTTGCTGGATCTCCATTGCACATAGCAGTAATTCTATAGAACTCACACCAATCGATGAAGAAGCCAGCTCTCATCCCAAAAGAAACAAAAAGACTGCTTTTCCAGAAAAGAACACGTCCAGTTTTATAGACATTCTGTGATCGTGTTTCTTGTTTATGATGTTTTACGGACACAAATATTGCAGTAAGGTTACTAGGAATAAATTGTATTGCTACAGCTAAAAACAAATCAATATATAAAATATTTTCCTCAGTAATGGAAAAGTTAGATAAAGTTGTTGGCTGTAACTTTTAGTGCTGTAAAGATAAAAAAAAAAAAAAAAACCAGAGGTAAGGCACCATTTAATAACTAGGTAAGGTATGAGAGTAACATACACAGCAATGAGTCAGACTGTGTGTGCTTCCCGGCCTCCCCTCAGGAAAAATCTCAATGGGACCTCAGCCTTTTTTTATTCTATTCTGTCTACCTGGAAAGCCTTACTTCACCTAATGTACCTGGGAGCTAGAGAAGGAAAGGATTCCTGTGCACTGAAAAGCAAGCAAAACTTAGACTCAGGATGGACGTGGAGGTTCAAGTGGTCCCATACAATCATTCCACAGTGGAGGCTTTTGCACCGGTGTAGAGGAAAACAATGTAAATAAAAGCATGGACATTAAGGTGGCCCATGGTGGGTATAAGGAGAATGTGGAAAGAAGGAACAGAACTACCATTTTTACAGCTACTTTTTCTCATTTGATCTCAAAGCAACAAAGGGTAGGCAAAGTTATTTGCATTCAATCTGAAGCTTCTCTTTATTCTTTCAACAGATATCTTCTGAACAACCCAATATGGACACAGCCGTTGCCCTCAAGGAGAAGGATACCTGCAAACAGGTGGCCCCAATCAAGGAGGAAATACGCAAGTAGCACAAGTTGGTATAAAATCATATGCAATACTGACATTTTCAGGGCCTTAGTTAAAATGTGGCTGTCATGTGGGAGAGAGTGGGAACTACTTAGAAATTAAGGAAAACAGCTTTTGGTATTCAGAGAGCAGTAGCTTTCTTCTCTATGCCCTTCTCATCTCCACCCAAAATCAAAATGGTTTAAAGCATGCCTTGAACAATGAGAAAAACACCACGTGCAGATCATTCCTTACCTACCCTGGAGTCTAGTACATCTGCCAAAACAGCAGCGCCAGGAGGCCAAGCCCAAGTCCTGTGAAGCACTGGGGGCTCATTTTCTGAGCTGATCCTGAAGGATAGATAAGGAGTTTCATCAGGCAGTGGGGGTGGAAGGAGAGAGCTCACCAAGCAGGCAAGTTAGAGAGATATTCTGGGCAAAGCGAACAGTTTGTGCAAAGGCGTGGAAGCATGAGAAACCATAATAGTTTAGGGAAGCCACGAGCTTCAGTGTGAACGGAGGCAAGTATGGCAGCAATTACCAGGAAATGAGGCTGCAGAGATATATTGGTCCCATGTTATGAAGGACCTTGTCTGCTACCATAAGGAATAGAAAATGACTGTGCTGTGCTCTCCCAATGCGGGGTACTGTTACATAAAATAAAGAGAGATACAATTGGAAATGTGGATGGGGCTCGATTAATGGCAAAGCCGAGGAGTCTGGGTTTTAACTGGCAGACCATGGAGCATCATCTAGATCTGGGATCTAACCTGAGGCGGGGAACTGCAGGACGCCCTTCACACGCTTGTGTCTTACACCTGCTAGCTCCCGGGTGTTTTCGGTGTTGGTACACTGCTTCCCGAGTACCAGGGCTTACCTGTGTGGTGTTTACCCCGCAAACTGATGAAGCAAGTGTTTCCTAGTTCTTGCTCCCAGACAAGGGGGACCTTCCCTCCGGCATTCTTCAGTTCATCTGCTCAGTGGACTAGCGCCATCGATACGCTTAGGTTATATAAAGTTTATCAAGTAACAATATGTGGCTGCCTGGACAGAATTTGTTTCATGACCTTCTCATTCCTAAGTGGCTACCTCCCAACACAGAGGATAACTATTTTTACATGCGCCCCTTGGCCCACGGGGTGACCTTATATCTTCAGTACCTTTTCAGACAGGAATTAGGAGGTGGGGAAGCCGCCGCAAAGGCCCAGCCCACGCACTCTGCACAGCCACCTCCCGCCATGGGCATTGGCCTGGCAGGCTTTCAGAAAAGAACCCCAGGTCTTCCTCCCTGTCTCCAGACCAGGCTCTCCTCTGCCCAAGGCCCACATTGATTAATTGCCCCTTTTAATAGCACGGCCTCAGTCTTTAGGGAGGAAGGCGTCACATTTGCTCTTCCCCTTGTAAGAACGGGGCCCAATTCATTCTTGTCCAGGCAGCATAATAAATAACCTGCCCCCGTTGGCAGGGAGTTTATTAGAGACTGATGGGACATTTAACAATAACTGGGGGCCTGTGATTTATTAGGTAGGGAGGTTCAGGGCGTCTCCAAAGACTGGGAATGTGGAATTTAATTGATAAAGCAACTGTCAGCAGCAATGAGATGCACTCAATAGAATATGCATTTGAGGGATTCTCTTTGGAGCTGTCAGGAAGGGTTTCTGCTAATCATATTCAGCTTCCGTGGATGGTGGCGTCTGCCGGATATCTGGGTGAGAGACAAATGGCAGGGAGGGGACTCGGAGAGGGGCCCGGGGAGGGATGCACCTGTCAGTTGCCCAGCCCGATGGAAGAATGTGACACAAATGAGCAAAAGGAAACAGGATTCCCATCACCCTGAGTGAGGACTCTTCAAGAGGCCTTCGTCTCTCTCCTGTGAGCCGCTCGAGAGAGCAAGAGGCACCCGAGCACCCACTTCCTGGAAAAGGACGGAAATGAAAGAGTTAAATGGCAAGATGAGAGATCTGTTCCGGAATCTCCCTAAGCCCTGAGGCTTCTGCACCAGAGACCCCCTGCCTTGCTGTCCAGCTCCAGACGCTCACACACACAACACACACACTGCCGAGAGCCACAGTTCATTACCCACCTGCCCCCCATACGGCAGTTTCCACACAGCCTCCCTCGAACCCCTGGTTCAGGGGGCAGCTCCTCCTGTCACAGCCGCTTTCGTGCCAAGAACAGAGCCACAGAAACTCTGATGGAGTCTCACCTTTGTTTGTTGTTGCTGTTTCCCAGCTCTGGAGACCCCAGAATCCAGGCTGAGAACCTGGAAATAAATGCTTGCGGGCTGGCGCGTACAGAGCATTGGCGCACCCCTCCACCCTGTTTCCGAGACCCGGTGTATCTCCGAGGGCCATCGATAATGGCGCTGGCACTAGCACAGCTCTGTCCTCAGGCAGTCCTGAGCCTTTCCAAGGCAGCTCTGCTCGAATTTTCTATCCCTCCATCCCTCGGGCTGTTGCTCAGCCTTCAACCAGGCCATGTAAGGCATGAGAGGGGCTTTCTCAGGCCAGTCTGCTTCCCTCCTTTGATCCTCATGCATCTATTCTTAGGTCCCAGGAGACCGGTCTGCCTCCTTGTTCCCTTCAGGGAGAGAAAGGGAGGGGGAAGCTACAGCCAGGGAAGAAGAAGTAATTGTCACTGTCTAATCTGAGCCTCGGTGGTGACACTGAGGGACCTCTGAGCAGAATGGATACAGCAACTGGTTTGATTAAATCAAGCCTCTCCCACAACCTTGTTAAATTAAACTGACAGGCCGAGAGCAGACGCGGGAGGGCAGAGGGATCATCGCCTCGGGTGGGGGCAGAGGAGGCCCAGAGCCGAGGTTGGTAAGAAGATCAGATGGTAGCAGAGCGGCAGCCTGCCCTTTCCCTTATTTGCTGACTACAGATACGAGCTGAGATTTATGGATGTGAGATGCTTAAGTACCTGTCTGAGCACAGGCTGTGAAACCGACGCCGAGGCAGACGGCTGCCTCCCCGTGGGCTCTGCAAATTCCCTTGGCATTCGGGCCTCACATTTGCAGCCGTGCTCTTGACATTTCAAAGGGCCTCTAAATATCTTGCCTTTACAGCAGGCAGGGAGCAGAGGAGTTGTTTGCCCCACTTTACAGTTAGAGCAACCAAGGCACAGAGGGATTCCAGGGCCAACCAGAGCCATGCAGAGACAGGCCGGCAGAGCCAGTCCAAGACCCCAGGTCTTCTGCCCGCCGCTTCTGGCCCACATCGCCTCCGACGTCCTGCCATATGGCAGAATTTCCCAGGGCTTAGTCCCTGGGCTGCCATCTCTTCTCCCACCCACCAAAGAAACGTAAGCCACACAGCTTGCTTTGTGGGCTGTCAGGAAAATGCCAACTCCCGACTGGCTTAGGGCAGCCCACCTGCAGAGCACACAGCTAGCTTCCAAAGGCCATGAGGCCATTCTGTCGCACTCATGTCACGCGCCCCCGTGCCCAAGGCCTTGTGAGCCATTTCCACTGCACCTAATTACAAGTCAGGGGAGAGGGGGTACGAGAGAGAGATTGTTAGCCACAACAGCAACAGCAATAGTAGAAGGATAACACCGATACCCCTGCTGGCTTCCTCACCTGTCACCCAGTTCCTCACCTGCCAAAGCTAATTTTCCACTCACCAGTGGGTGGGAGCTCATTTCGGAGCGGCTGAGCCACACGCACCCTCACATACATACACGGGTTCACGGTGCCATTGTGAACAGAGTACTGCCTCCCCCAGGATGCCCTTGTTCTCACTTCGGACACGCTCCAATGATTTGTTCATTGACACCTCCAGCCCTCCCCAGTCTCTGTCTCCATAGCGAGGACACTAGGATGGGGATACTACTAAAGGTGGTGCACACTGATCGCCAGAGCGCACTGTCAGACCTGCCTCCTCCAGAGGCACGCTCATCACACCCCAGTGTCTGATCAAATCCCGCAACGGGGGGCGGGGGGGGAGGGACGGGGACAGGAGAACGGGGAGAGGGGCAGACTTTGAACCACGATGAAGGATTCAGGCTCCATGAGAGCCCGTACAAGGTGGTAACATTTGCTTGAGAGGGACAAAACCACTGTAAGCATCACCCACCAGGGGGGAGTATGTATGTGCCGCAGCAGATATCGTATCACCGTGCTCTTTCTCTGTGGTTACCGCATGATTTTGATCACCACTCTTGACCCGAGAAAGATAGGAAACAGCAGACAGGCAGATAGGTCGAAGATACTTAGACAAATATCACCAGCCTCTTAAATTCCTCTTTGGTGTTGTCATTGGCCACACCCAAACCCGACATCTCCAATCTACCTGAACTCCTCTTAGGCAAGGAGTTGGACTCCTCTAGATACACCTGACAAAGTGAGGCGGAGGGAAAGGCCGTCTTGCCTGGCAGGAGGGGAGGAAAGACCACCGGGCCTGGGTTCCCATGCCGGCTCTGCCTCTGGCCACCTGGGTGATGTACGGCAAATCATTTCACATTTCTGGGCTGCACTTTCCTGACCTGTAAATCATATGCTTGGGTAGGAAATGCAGACTTTTGTTAGAGTTTTAAAATTTTAAAGATCACCAAGGAGAAAACTGAGACCCAAAGAGGTTGAATTACTTGTCTGAGGCTCCACGGTGAGGCAGCCGAGTGACTGAGAGGGTGTGGGTCCTGGAGCGAAAGCCAGAGCTTTGTGTGACCAGACGGGAGTTCTGGCTCCCTAGCTCCCTTCTTCCTCATCTGCAGAATGGAGGCGATAGGAGACCCTGCCTCTGAGGGTTTGGGACGAATAGATGAGCGCCTGATACAGGGAAAACCTTCAATAAATGTTAGCAAGCACTATTTTTAGTGACAGACCAGAGGTTCAGACCCACATGTCTTGACTTCTGGTCTCTCCATGAGGTCACAATCCCCTGATTATCTATAAGGTCCTCCTCAGCTCCCAAATTCTATGATTCCAAGTCAGATAGATTAAAATGCAAGTTACTTCCAAAACCCTCCAGGCAGAGACACAAAAGACCATTTAGGGGATTCATTATTCACTCTCCATTGCCTCAGTCACTTTCTATGGATGATGATTCATGGGGAATAATCACAGCAAAGAAAACCTGTCCAAAGGCAGGGAGAGGGAGGGCAGTAGAAACCAAAACTCCTTTGCATGTGGAGTGCCTATTCTTTAAAAGGTATCTTCATTTGTGAAGTGATGACAGTGTCTCTTGGCCTCATTGCCATTCCACTCTGGAACTTGAGGCTTTCTCTTGGTATAGATGGCTCCCATTGGGAGCCACTGCCCACCCTGCCTCCACCCACCCCCCCACCCACCCAGACCTGGGGAGAGGGTCCTGCCTCTCTGGTCAAGCAGAAGCCTTCACAGCAGCAGCTGTCACCCTGGCACTGGCTGCCCTAGGGGTCTCTGGCCACACCCCAGGGCTGGCATCTATTCCAGGCTTGGACAGTTCTGCAGTCCCCGCAGAAGACTGGGAGACCCTTGGGAACCAGCCTGGTGGCAGCAGGTATGCAGTAAGCCAAACCTGAGATGTGACCTCTTTTTCTCCTCACCCCATGGCCTCAGGAAAAGAAGCAGGTAGCCTTCTTTCTGTCTCGCCGACAAGTCTCTCCCTGGCAGGCTGCCAACTCCTGGTTTTTGCTCACAGCAACCAGAAGCTGGGGGCGGGGGGGGGGGGGGCTGGTAAGTAGTGTGTATCAAAATGAGCTTTCCCTCTGAGTGGGAGGCCATGTAGGTGAGGTTACAGGGAAGTGGGCACAGGGCTGCCAGGGAGCCAGCTGTGGCAGAATGTCCCTGGGAGCGTGCTGAGAACGACTCCCTCTCCCTTTCCATGCAGTTCCCATCTACCAGCATTGGTTTGCACAAATCGCATTAAGTATTTCCCTGTGCTGTGTGTGCCCTGACATTCTTCAGGTGCTCTTTGCAGTTGAAAAATATTTGCTTTTCCAGTAATGTTTGCAAAATGGAAATATTTGCTTCCCAAGTAGCAATGAGACCATTGCTTAGGCACCACAAGCACAAGACCCATAGCTGCAAATAATTCCAAATAAGGCTCAGTAGCAGCCCATATTTGGACTAATCTGAATAACTAACTGTTCATTGTTTGGACTCGTCTAATTTTGCACTAGTCAGTTCCCTCTGAATTGTTCAGGCGAGATAGCCCATTCATACATGGAGTTTTCCAAAATACTATACTGCTGTTTCTTTCCCCTGCCCCCTCCCCCAACACCTTCCTTCTGTGTTGTAGAAAAAGTTGTAGCCACTGCATGACTGATGGCCTGGCCTTGCAAGGCAGGTGACTTTGTACAAAAGTTAAGGCTGAGAGTGGTGCCTAGTTTGGCACTAGGTGTAAATTCAACCACGGGGTTTGTGGATGGGGGACTAGAACCCTCAGTGGTTCTAGTCATCTTGGTAACCCACCTCAGGTCACACCCTGCATGCTTTCTGCAGAGTAGGTAGTAGAAAGAGGGAACAGGAGAACTTTGTTCCTTCAACATAAAGACCAGTCTCTTTTGGCCTCAGTTGCTCTATAAGTGGGGAGAATGACGCTCCATGTTTGAAGACATGAAAGCTAAGGAGCTTTTTCCCCCCATGCCTAGAGTCTTTGATTTCTCTAGCCAGTCAAAAGATTTTTCAAATAAAATCCAAAGTGAATCTTTCCTTTGGAACCAAGGGACCTCTAGCATATAGGCCACTTGGTCCCTCTGCTGTCTCTCCTAATACCAGGATTGTATGAGGCACAGGAGCCCAGTCCCATCTAAGGTGGACAGAGGAATAAAGCTAGAAGTTAGATTGTTTTAAGAATAACTAGGCCTTGCAATCCCTATCAAAATAACACCAGCATTCTTCACAGAGCTAGAACAAACAATCCTAAAATTTGTATAGAACCAGAAAAGACCCCGAATAGCCAAAGCAATCTTGAAAAAGAAAACCAAAGCAGGAGGCATCACAATCCCGGACCACTTTCTTACACCGTACACAAAAATAAACTCAAAATGAATGAAAGACCTAAACTTAAGACAGGAAGCCATCAAAATCCTAGCTTCAAAATAAATCAAAATAAAAAGCTTCTGCACAGCGAAGGAAATAATCAGCAAAACTGAAAGGCAACCTTCAGAATAAGAGAAGATATTTGCAAACGACATATCAGATAAAAAGTTAGTATCCAAAATCTATAAAGAACTTCTCAAACTCAACACCCAAAAAAACAAATAATCCGGTGAAGAAATGGGCAAAAAACATGAATAGACACTTCTCAAAAGAAGACATCCAGATGGCTGACAGACACATGAAAAAATGCTCAACATCACTCATCATCAGGGAAATACAAATCAAAACCACAATGAGATATCACCTCACGCATGTCAGAATGGCTAACATAAACAACTCAGGCGATAACAGATGTTGGTGAGGATGTGGAAAAAGAGGATCTCTTTTCACTGCTGGTGGGAATGCAAACTGGTTCAGCCACTCTGGAAAATAGTATGGAAGTCCCTCAAAAAATTAAAAATAGAACTACCTTATGACCCAGCAATTGCACTACTAGGCATTTATCCACGGGATACAGGTGTGCTATTTCGAAGGGGCACGTGCACCCCCATGTTTATAGCAGCGCTATCAACAATAGCCAAAGTATGGAAAGAGCCCAAATGTCCATCGATGGATAAATGGATAAAGAAGATGTGGTATATATATATACAATGGAGTATTACTCAGCAATCAAAAAGAATGAAATCTTGTGATTTGCAGCTATGTGGATGGAACTAGAAGTTAGAGAAAGACAAATATTTGAGAGACAAACTTCACTCATACAAGGAATTCAAGATACCAAACAGATGAACATAAGGGAAGGGAAACAAAAATAATATAAAAACAGGAGGGGGACAAAACATAAAAGACTCAAATATAGAGAACAAACAGTGTTGCTGGAGGGGTTGTGGTAGGTGGGATGGGATAAATGGGCAAAGGGCATTAAGGAGTCTACTCCTGAAATCATTGGTGCACTATATGCTAACTAACTTGGGTGTAAATTTTAAGAATTAATTAAGTAATTAAAAAAAGAATAACTAGGCCTCACTCCAGTCCCCTCCTTGCAGTCCCAATATGTTCACACTCAGACACACAGTCTCTGCCCAGCACCTCCAGGCCTGCCTGCCAGGCGAGGTCCTCTGCCTGGTGAGGGACAGTTCAGCAGTGATATCTGAACACATTCCAACAGCACATGTTTATCTCTAGGGTCAGCCTTTCCTGTTGATGCTCAGGAGGTGTGGGGGAGCTGCTGGCAAGCACAGGGGGTGGAGGCCTGGGGGCAGTAGGGATATGGACGCCCCTCTTAGGAGGGTGATGTTATGATGAGGTTTCCAGACTGTGTGTGGCCATGCATGTCTTTCCTCACATGAGTATGAACTTTTCAGCTCTTCTGCTGTCAGTGGAGACGGGCACAGCCTCACCCAGGGATGCATCTTCCAGAGGGCGGGCTAAGATGCACTGGGTGGGGACCTCCAGGTGGGGGCCATGGGATATGGAGCCAGGAGAACGGCCGTGTTTCCATTGTTTACTGTAGGATGCGAGCTCTGTTGGGACGCAACTGGTTCTGCCTCTCCCTTTGAGCTCAGTCATTGGTGCCAGGACCTCCAGGCTTTGGCAGTGGGACAGACGGGGCCACCCTCCCTGAGTAGGTGGGCAAACCCCATGAGTCTGACACCCTTAGACACCATTTCCAGGAGTTGCGCCCCCTCCCTCAGGAAAAGTACCCACCACACTTACCCCACCAGCAGGGGGCAAATGCTGAGCTACCATTTAGGGGTCCTCCCCCCATCCCCGTCCCCACCCCCGCCCACCTCTGGGTGGCTTTGAGAAAGTATGTTCATAACCAATCTCAGACCTTTGATATGTTCCTTATTTTCAAGTGAGATAATTTCATCTTCCCTCCAGGCTGAGTTTTGAGGGGCAGGAGAGAGGAGGTCGAACTATTTGATTCTTCTTCAGCAAAAATGAATCATGTCCCACATCCCCCATTCTCAGCCTAGGGATATTTACCCATGTTTATATAACTATGGCAACAGGCTTTATTCTCTGCCATTTAAACCCTTAAAAAAAAAAAAAAGAAAGAAAGAAAGAAAGAAAAGAAAAATGGAAAGCAATCCATTTCCCTGTTCCTGCCTCCTGGTCTACCCAGATGACAGAGCTATTCCTGCAGAAGCAAGGTAAGAGACAGAGCCCCACATGTCCTGGTATAATGTCAGCCTTCTCCGAGGGTAAGTTTGCAGTGGCCCAACCTCATGAAAGGCCTTACGAGTTTAACAGTCACTTTCTACCAAAATCCTATGGGAACCACACAGTAATAGCACCTCTGACTTGTCTGGGACCTCTCTTTTGAGCACCACGCTGAGATTAGGGGCATCGATTTTCTTTTTCTTGCCATCTCCTTGACCTTAAAAGGGGATGGATTTCGTAATGTATATAACTGTCGTGTCACTACGTCAACCACCTGAAACTAACATGTCAACTATCTTTCAATTAAAAAATTTTTTTTTTTAAAAAGTGGATGGAATGCCAGCTGGCTTTGCTAACCATATATTCTTCATCTCTGAGATGGATTCCTCTTGTCCTGACTATTTCACAGATTGTTGTCAAAATGGAGTTTTGTAAGGAGTGTAAAAGTGTTAATTAGACTCACAATGGTTTAACTAGAAGCAAGAGAAACTGAGGCCAGGAACAGGGAAGCATCTGTGTGAGGACAACTGTGCTGTCAGAGGCCTAGGACACCCAACCACCCAGTCTAAACTTGTTACCAGATCAGCCTGCACCTCTTGGAGTTTGAACTACAGCCACCCTCTTACCTTCCAAGAGGACCCCGGTCCAAGTGCTCTCAGGGATGGCAAAACCCAGGCTTAAACTTGCCTCTAAAGACTATGGGAACCACAGACTCACAAACATTTACTCATTGCCTCCTGCAGCAGTCACTGTGCTGGGTGCTGGAGATCTCAGAGTGAGCAAGGCTCGCAGGGCTGGGGAACTCTTGTGTGGTAGTTCTCCCACGTAAGTCTATGTGTGGATTATGTTAGCGGCCAGGTCCCCCTTTCTATCCCCATCCAAAAAGACTCAACTCCAGAATGGTTCAGCAGGTCTGGGGACCGCAGCTCCGTCCTTGGGGGTGGCTCCCACTGTGAACATGCTTCGGGTACCATGGGAGGGTCCCCTTGGGAATCTCTGTCTCCCAACTGCAAGGAAGCCTGTGAGTGGGTCGCAGGGCCACGTGGACTGGAGAGGCCAGACTCACTCAGGTAACGGAAAGACCCGGAGAGCAGAAGTAAATGGTAATTCAAGCTCGGCAGCTTGGAAACACCTCCGTAGATTGATTCTCAGCTCCTTCCTGCAACAGTCGGGTTTTCTGATCCACGCCGGATCCTGAGCAGGGACCCCGAAGGGATCCCAGGCACCCGGGCTTAGGGCTTAGCAAACGGCCACCAAGACTCAGACTTCCGAGGGAGTTCTCACCCATCTACGCCTCTTCTTTCTTTTCTCCATCCATCCGCTACCGCTGCCTCCGCTTTGTCCAAAGAGGGGCACTAAGGTCTAGGACAAAAGACATGGGCGAGATCCCCTGTAATTGAGGAGCTGGGGTTAAGTGGAGACATCCGAAGGGACTCTGTAGAGTCTTCATTTCTAAAGATGTTCGTTTTTACGCACCCCCCCCCCCCAACCCGCCCCTTGTCTTTCAATAGTAAGCAGGAGTGGCACCCTTTCCTGACCAGGATTGGAATGAATGACCCCAGCGCCTGCATTCACTCTGCACCTTCTCACGCGTCTGCAAGGTTCTGTCTCGGAGACCCCAAATTCTGCCTGGGGCAAACTTTCTCCCGTTAATTGTCTTGAGATAACACGTCGCTAATTACCCTAATTACTCTCCGGCCCTGCAACACCGTCCCCCGCGGGCCAGGGAGGGTGGCGTGGCGCCTGGGCGCGGGGAGGGACCAGTAATCCTGGCCGCACGCGGAGGCTGGTCCAGAGCTCCGCTGGAAGGAGAACCCAGGCCGGCCTGCGGCCCCTCTTGGGTCCTCCTGCCGCAACTACTGTGTCCATTGAATAGAACCCGAGCAGCTTGGAGTCGTCCCCCCTCCCCGTCCCTTGAGCAAGAGTAAGGATAACTGACGCATATGGAATACTGGGGAAGAGAAAGGCCTATTTCTCCACTCCCTGCCCACCCTACTGAAAGCAGCCCCCCCCCTCCCCCATTCTACTACCCTGTTTCATGTTTTCACAAAGAATCACTACTGGAGAGTACCGTGTTTATTTATTTTAACCTGTCTCATCCCTCCCCTTCCCCTACCCCACGCACGTTCTTGAGAGCAGAGATCTTGCCTGTCTTAATTCGGTATCATACCCCAGACTTACACGTGGCGGGGAGTCAGCAGAGCCTCTAACAGCCTTGTGTTAAATAAGTCTGTGGACCGAGCAGCGGCTCCTCAGCTCCAGGATGAAGACTGGGCTGGGAGGAGCCTACACTTGGAGGTGAGACGGACCCACACTTCCAGACTTCCAGCACACTTCCAGAGTTCAAAAGAACTGCTGATTGGCTGCTTTGGTGGAGGATGTTCCTTTTCTGATCGGAGTATGGGAAACAGGGTTGAAACTAAGGCACTCTTACTAAGGCCGCTTCCCAATGCCCACTCATAAGACGGTGCTCTCTCTTTATCACCAAACGGGGGTCACGTGCTTTGTTGGGGGATGTCGGTACAATCTGGCGGCACGATACCCCCAGCCGCGTGGGCCAGGACTAGGTGTCCCGCGGCCAGCCCCCAGCAGCGGCTGCCCTAGCCCTGTGCGACCACCCGCTGCTGGATCCACTCGCTGCAGCCCAGCCCGCGCCCCCCCGTGCTCCCTTCTCATTGGCTGAAGGCATCCCCCCTGAATTCTCATAGGCTGTCGCACTTTTCCTCCGCCCCCCGCACGGACCGCGCGCCGCGCCAGCCAGGGAAGCTGCTCTAAGTCCGGGCCTTGGAGCAGAGGCTCGGCTCGGCCCTGCGAGAGGCGCGGAGCGCGGGGGCCGGGGGCCGGTGTTCCCACCCGGGGACGCTCTTGTGGAGCCGAGCCCGGCAAATGGGCGCAGGAGGAAGAGAGCAGGGAAATGGACTGCTATTTGCGCCGCCTCAAGCAGGAGCTGGTAAGAGCGCAGCAGGCGCCGGGGGCCGGGGGGACTGCTCCGCCCCGACGGCACCTGGCCCCCGCCCCGGGCCGGCCGGGGAGCTGGGAGTATTCGGGCGGGGGAAAGCCAGAGAGGAGGGGACGGACAGGCAGAGGGCAGGGCCTGTCCCGAGGGAAAGGGCCGCGAGGAAACTTGGAGCGAAGATTTGTGAGTGAGGCAGACGCGAGCAAGTGACGGAGACCTAGCGACCCCAAACCCAGACTGAAATGCGCCCAGGAAAGTCGCTGGAGAAACGGGGGCACACTCCCAGACGGACAGACGCGCGGGAGCGGGACGCCCGGGCCGGCTTCTGGGGCCGCTCGGGGCGCCGCGGAGCGCGCGGGGCAGGCGGGGAGCAGGGGCCGGGCGCGCGGGCCGGAGGGCAGCCGGGGACCGCTGGCTCGCGGGGAGCTGGCACCGCCTGGGGCCCCCAGCCCCGCCGGGCTTGGCAGAGCTGGCGCGGCTGCGGGGGCAGGCTGGGCCGGCTGTCTGCCCGGGCTTGTCTGCCAGCAGGGAGGGGGCTGGCAGCTGGAAGGGCGGGGGAGGGCCCCGCGCCGGAGGAGGGGCGCCGCCTGGCAGATAGCGAGCGGAGCTGCGGGGGCCCGGCCAGATGTCGGGGCTGGGCGTGGGGTGTGCGGAGGGAGCGTGCGGAGGCCAGGGGTGCAGAGGTCGGGAGACGGATCTCAGTCTGGGACCCGGGCATCACCCAAATCGGGGGCGGGGTGCTTCCAAAGCTCTGTGAGGCTGATTCTCGCCGATTTCATATACCACCAACCCCCCCCTCCCCGCCACACACACACACCTGCCACCTTTCCTGTTCCTGCAACCACCCGAATTCACACAGATATGCACACCCCCCACCCCGGCCCCTGGGCCCACCTCTCTGTCCACCCAGCTCCTTCCTGTGTCTTTGCCCCTGCCTCTTTTTGTCCCCTTTAGTGTCTCTTGGAGTGGACCTCTCCACTCCTCACTTTTCTCCCGTCCTCTTTCTTCCCACTTTCCAAAGCCAGGGACGCCCAGGCTCTCAACAGCAGACCTGGACCCATGACTCTCCAGATTCCTTGACAGACTCTCCCACTAAGGCCTGTAAACTCTACACTCCCTTCCAGCAGCTACCCCCCCCCCCCCTACCCTGCCCCGGAAACTTGGCAGCTGTATCTGGGGCCAGTTTTTTTGGGGGGGGCGGGGGAGAGGGCAGCTTGCAGAGCAGGTGTTCTCACTGATGCTTCCTGGTCAAGGCTCCCAGGCACTCTTCCTGTCTGTCCCACTCCAGGGTCTGCCTTCTCAGGTCAATGGTCACTTCTCTGGGACTTCCTCCTCAAGCCCTTTTTGTGGTGACACACAGATGGTAAAGTTACCCAGAGAAATGCTGCTTCTGGAAGGGACAGAAGAGTCTCCACCATGTTCCTTCCCACCCTCATTTTCACATGCTTCCCATGTCAGTTTCGGATGGTCAGCCCCAGTCCACACATACACAATTCTGACTCTTCCCATTCATTTGTCCAATACCAGAAAGAAAGGTCAAGGTCATCACAGATAATGTCTGAAGTCCAAGGCCCATGCTGAAAAAAAGAGAATCGAATAGAGTCCTCTTTTTATGCTTGGAATCTGGGACCACACCACCCACCTCAGGATATGCCTTAATAGAGGGTTTGTGGGTGTTCCTGGCATAGGCTTGAATTTTAAAATCCTACTGATTTGCATTTTTTATAGCACCCTAGGTGGGAGGGGGGGTGAGGGGAGGAAGACAGTCTGTGGATGCCAGGAGAATAAAAAAGGCAAATAGGAATCTGCACTGAACTGAGCTCCAGGTCTTGATTTGCACCCTCTCCTGCCAAGGACTTGAGCCCCCAGTCCCTGGGAGGAGGAAGGGGAGAGGCTGAAGTCACTGAGCTCCCCATTAGCTTTCATTTGGCCCTTTGTCTGAGCAGCTTCAGCCTTTGACTCCCTTGGCGAGGAAGCCAAATGCCTGGCCTGGGGCCCAGAATGACACTCAGATGGGAGAGTTCTGCACCCTCCCCCCCCCCCTTGGTGCCCCGCCTCCTCCCCGGTGCCAGTCTGCCCAGAAATGAGACAGAGCAGAGTGACAGGCAGAGGTATTAGAGTCTCACTCACTCCCTGACACCTCAGCCCAGTGCTTAGGTAGCTGAACCACATCTCAGTGCCTCAGGTTTGCCAATGGGAGTAAAGAAGAAAGTAGAGCTGAGTTAGCCCATCTGGGTCCTTTGGCTCCTCTAAGGACTGTGGGGATTGAATTCAGTGCACCTTGGTTGTGACTGGGATGGAAGGTTCTTGCTTTTTATACCCCAGGTCTGTAACAGGCATACAGTCGTTTTATGTCATGAGCTGGTGAGGGTGGGGGCAGGCAGTAGGGCTTGTGTGTTTATTCTAGGCAGAATCTTCCCCACCGCTGCAGAGGAGGACTGTGTGTTGCCTGGCTTTGTCCTTAGGTTAGTAGATGCCCAGGAAGGGCACTCATGTAATACTTGTCGAGTTCTACATTCATTTGTGCCACTAAATCCCTTCAAGAAGCCTGCGTCCTACAGACACTGGGTTAACCTGCTGGAAAAGGAAACATTAACAGGTTGTAAAATAATTTTTGTTAAGGGTGTTCTGTGGCCCTGTCCTTGGCTCAGAAAATCTAGATGAGAAAAGTGTGTTCCTGAAGACCAAAGTAAACAGAATTCCTTAATTTCGTGGAGCAGAAAATTCACACTGTAGGGGCGTCTGACTTGGGCTCAGGTCATGATCTCACAGTGTCGGGCTCTGTGCTGACAGCTCGAAGCCTGGAGTCTGCTTCGGATTCTGTGTCTCCCTCTCTCTACCCCTTCCCTGCTCACACTCTGTCTCTGTCTCTCTCTGTCTCTCAAAAATAAATAAAACATTTAAAAGAGTTTAAAAAAAATTGCACTCTAACAAGTGAGCACTGTGGGGGGCGGGAGGCTAAGGGTTTGGGGATCCTGGCTTGATTAGCTTGATGTCTAGAGAACTGGCCTTTTCCCCCTGCCTCGAAGAGGACAGAGATCAGGTTTCAGGGATGAAATGTGGCAGGAGAGTAGCAGCAGCTGACACACTTCTTCATTAGGATGAGGGGGTCAGGGCTGCAACAACCCAGCAGGGAACATATCTCTCTCCCCTCCAGCCACCACAGAGGGGCCCTGCACGAACACAAGGTCTTGGGACCAGCTGTTCCTACACACTCCTCCCTTGAGGGCTTCCAACAAATGGGGTAGACACAGAAACACAGAAGAAGCAGACATAAGATGCTCACGGGGTTTGCCTCATGAGTCAGTATCAGTGGAAAGCGAATAGAGTGTGTAAAGGTTGAGTGATAGGGGCTCATGAAGTCCAGCCATGCCAGGAAGTCTTCCTGGAGGAGGAGGAGGTTGATGGAGGCCACCTCCTGCAATATCCATCCTAGCTGAGGCATGATGAAGCAGCAGAGGGGCTTCTCTTGGGCTGGAGAAGGTCCTTCTAGAACAACTTGGTATTCCTAGAAGGCAGTTACCTGGCCACAAGGTCAGGAGGTTCTGACATGTGGAGGAGGACCAGGACCTAAAGGCAAGAAAAGGAGCAAAGAAAGTGATGAAGAGATATGGGAGGAATAGCTTTCAGTTCTCGGCCTCCTTTGATGTTTAGAGCTGGGGTCGGGTCCGTAAGCGAGGAGTGTGGAGCATGGGATTCGGGGGCAAGCCAACTTGAATTCACATCCTGGCTCAGGATGTGACCCAGGCAGATAACTTAACCCCTCTGTGCCTTGTTTTTCTCATCTGTAAAATGGGTTGTTTTTTTTTTTTAAATACCTACCTGCTACAGCTGCTGTGAAGATTAAATGATTGATGTCTGTCCTTAGCACATAATACCACGCACATTGTGTTGTAGGCACTCAGCAAACTCTGGATGGATTGATCGGGCTGGTGTGCATGAGTCATTCATTCACAGAACACATTAATGGAACTTGCCCTATGTTTAAAGCACTTTACCAGACACTGGTACTGTAGTTACAAGTATAAACAGACACAGATTCCGCTTTCAGGGAACTCGCAGTTCAATAGGGGAGATGATGGTGATAATAATAATAATAATAATAATAATAAGTGTTGATGTTAACATTTATTGATATGCTAGACATATAATGTATCATGTCACTTAATTGCCAAAGCAACCTGGAGACGTTGTACTTCCATTGTTCTCATTTTATAAATGAGACATGGGGAGGTCAAGTGACTTGGCCAAGGTCATCGAGCTGGTATGCATGCATGTGTCCAGCAGAGAGACAGAGGGTGCTTGCTACGTGAGAAGCACGAGTTCAGTGCTCTGAGAAGGGAGAAATGACCTCCAGCCAGGGGATCGGGAAAAGCTTTGTGGAAGAAGTAGCATTTGAGCTTGACCTTGAGGGATAAGCTGGGATGCGAAGGGGAGGAAAACCGCATTCCAGGCAGATCATGAAACAACAGGAGTGAAAGGCACCGAGATGGAAGTAGCAAGGACGTCCGGATGCCTTCCGGCGGGGATGTTCGAAGACTACTTCCGTCTGGTAGAACATAGGGTATGGGCAGAGAAAGAGTGAGCAACGGGGCTGAAAGAGTTGCTGAGAGCAGTCTATGGAGCACCTTGAATGCCATGCTAAAAAGTCCGCTCTTCTCTCTATGCACTGCAAGAAGCAGGCCGAGAACAGTGCCCTGGGATCCAGGAGGTGGGTGGTCTGGGGCGGAGGGTGGTGGGTGGGGGAGGAAATGGAGGCAGAGGCTGAGTTAGGTGGTTATCACAAGAGCCCATGAAGGAGAGTATGAAGGCCTGAACAAGAACGAAGAAGAAGGTTACTTCTGGAGGCCCCCTGGATGCCCAAGGAACTGGGACTGACTGCTTTGGAGAGGAGCTAAAGCTGTCAAGGGCGAAGGGCGTGGTGAGGCTGAGAGGCAAGCTCCCCGCAGGGCGAGATTGGGCCCCTCTCTCCACGTGTCTGCCTCTTGCCCAAGCACACGGGTCCCTGTAGATGGTTCCGTCGAGAGCGGGCTCACCATTTCACACTTCCTTCTTTCTTTACCCTCCTCCCTCCTCCAGCTCTTTGGCACAGTTTCTATTTTACCTTCCTGTCGTGCGTTCCCGCCAAGAGCAAGGGACTGTGAAGGTCCCTATTCACTGGACTGCAGAATGGGCCACTTGGCAAAAGCGGGGCCTTTTCCCGTTTCCGGCCCTGAACCTCCTTGTAGCTTCCAGAGGGGCTGAAAGGAACTGTGTGGGGATCTTGTGAGTAATGGGGGTGGGGGCAGCGAGGCAGGGCCCACTGCCAGGTCCGCGGGCAAAGCTGGAGCCCGCGTCAAAGGATTCTGGCTGAGCGGGGAGAGGGCGTGAGATGGACGGATGGAGGGCGCAGCTGTGGGATCAGTCAGGGGCCTAGGAGAGGGCTTGGGAAGGTTGCCGAGGATGCTGGTGTCACTTTCCCATCCCCATGCCTCCCATACCACAAAGGCCCAGCGAGTGCCAAGGGGGATGGTGCTGTCCATGGGCAGCTGACCCCACACTACCCCTACCCCTCGAAGGCTCAGTGCTGCAGGGCCAGGATGGCGGGGTCTGCTTCCTGGCGGCATCTTCCCCCTCAGCTCCAGACAGACAGTGCTTTTTCCTTCTTCAGATGATTCAATGAAGAGGCGCTGTCAGTGGAAAGGAACTGAATTAGGTCTTGGAGTCCCTCCAAGACTTCGTGCTCTTCCTCCCCATATGATGGTAATTGCACTTTGCATGTCAGATTGGCTATCCTGGTTTCTTCTCGCAACAACCCCACGAGGCTGAGAAGTCAGATCGTGATGACTCGGAAAGCCCACTGGGCTGAAGCAAGAGGGCCAGGCTTGGGGTCCCAGTCCTCCCAGGAATCCTTCCCAGTTTTGGAACCCCAGGCAATAGATCCACATTTCCACCAGGGGCGCTCAGGATGACATTAAGATCTGATACTCAGATGAAAACCTTTTCGTTTTAGATCCTTACTCTCTGTTTATGGCAAGTGCTATGCGTTTCCTATAAGTTCCTACAGAAATGCATTTATGTATACAAACAGATTTATGTAAAGCATTAAATGGGAGACTAGGTGATGAGGAGATATGGTGAAAACCACGCAGGAAGTCCAGGGAAGAATGTCGAGGAAGAAAACAAGCATCTCGGATCCCGTTTCTTCATCCATAAAGCAGGGTCACCAGCTTGCCAGAGTCACCGTGGGGTCCGGCAAAGCACGAAGGAAGGATGCACACCGCATACACACAGGGGATCAGCATTTCACAGCCACAGTCCTCTGCCCGAGGTCATGCGGCCCAGTTAGGCAGCTGGGACTCCCCTGGGGCTCCTCACAAACGCCAGGAAGGTGCCCAGTGCCCATCCAGCTGGATTCAACTGCAGCAGGAGAGACTAAAGTTTGACGTGAAGACCATATTTAGAATGAAACATTTCGAGGCCCAGGAGGTGCTGGGGGGCTAGGAGGTGGGTGGTGGCGGTTGTGCTTGTGAGGAGGCCTGCGAGGAGGAAAGAACTTCCATGGTCTTTCTCAGCAAGGAGCCCCACACCCGTCTCTGGGATATGCTGTCAGGGGCAGTATGTTCGATGGTGGAACAGGCCAGCTCCTGCGCGTGCGCGGCAGTGAATGTGATTGGGGGTGGGCACGGGGGGTGGCTGCTAGACCCACTGCCACTCGGACTAATCAAACCAATTAGATCCTCTTAGGACCTGTCCAACCGACCCCTGAGGGCAAGCTGGGTATGACTGGGTCCCTGTCCTGAGGGAGCACCGGAAGCCCTGGCACTGGGAGGCCAGAGAGGAACTCAGTCCCCTACAGCCTAGAGATTGGGATTAGTGATGACCATTTCTAGTTGGGATTTTCTCTGGCTCCTCTCCTCTGCTCCCACCCCACGCTGCTCCATCTTGGGTTCCCGAGGCAGGAGAAACCCTGGGATCTGAGAAGGTCCCACGCCCCGAAGACAGCAGCTTGCCCTCTGGCTCTTTCTCCCTGGGTGACATCATTCCCCCTTGGGGCCAGGAAAGGCAGCTCCTCTCAGTCAAGACCCAGCTGATGCTCCTGCCTCCCCACTTCCCCCGGCCCTCCCCGCTTCCCACACTTCCTCCTTCTCTCGTCCTCCTTCTCACAGCTGCCTTATGCCCTCAGTGTCAGCACCCTCGCTGGTGGGCAAGAGGATGCGGAGCTTTCCTTTCCTTCCTTGCTCTTCCTTTGGAGGGGGCCGGGGGGAGGACAGAAGGGACAGGACAAGAGCTGTGTTTCTCCTTGATCCCACCAGGTAGATGAATGGAGTCCTGTCACGACTGTGTGTTAAGGTCCACTGAGGAAGACGTGTTCTGGAAGTTCTCAGGAAGTCTTAAGATAACCACCAAAACTCACCTCCAAGCCACGTATAAACACTCATTACGTCACCTAATCTGTCCAGAGCTGCGTGAGGCAGACACTCGTATTCCCGTTTTGAAGAATGGAGAAGTTGAAAAACGATTTAAATAACTGTCCTGGCCACACAGCTGCTGCTATGTGGCAGAGCTGGGATTTGAACCCTGTTCCATATGTCTCTAGAAACCAAGACCTTAACCAATACAGAATACCATTTTCCATAGGGGTCTAATTTCACCTCCTGTTGACTTGACTGGGGCCTCTGTGTTATGAGCAGTCCCAAATTCATACATACCCACACATTCATTCTCACTGGAAAATGGTACAAAATGTCAGCATTATGTCTTCAGGATTTTTCCATACTGGAAGAGACTGAATGGGGTCATTTCATTCCTCTCACTGCCTCTGACCTGGACTGTGTTCAGCCTTCTGGAAGGATGCCTGCAAGTTCAGGCTTCTTGCCTGTTGGTGAAATGAAGCCTTGAGCGGTGTCCCTGACTCTTCCTCTCTGAGGAGTGCATTACTGCCTGAGGGCAGCAGGTCTGGAGACACAGGACTTGGGGTATTCAGTGGTACTCAATAGATGTTTTATGGGTGTTTCACAGGGGCAAGGTGCTAGCTGGGTTCTGGGGAGGCATAACAACGTGAAGATCTCAGACCCTGCCCTTGATGGTAAATGCTCAGTGAATGTTTCATGAGCAACTGAGCATTGAAACGTGGAGGGGGGGGGAGGCTCTGGGCCACGTACAGAAGTAGCACGATAGACAAAGGCACTTGGGGTGTCACTAATGACGTTCTGACAGCAGCAGGGGGTATGCATATGGGAACAGTGACATGCTTCTGAGTGGCAAGTGACAGGATCACAGGAGTGTGGGAAGACTGAGCTGGTGGCCGGAAGGCCTTCGAGGAGGGTTCTGCATTCCAGGAGATGGAAAAGCAGATGTGAGACCTCTGGGGACAGGAAGAGGGGCAGAAGGTGGAAACAAAAGCCAAACGGGACTCTGAGGTCCAGGTTGGGGTGATGAGGAAAGGGGTACGAGAGAAGGGGCAGAAAAAGGGAAGTCAGAGAAGCAGTTTGCAGGAAGGGACCTCAAGGAGGTTGGTTTGAGGCTTAGGGTCTCCTCTGACTCTGCCCTGGGTCTTCCCAGCCGCGCTGAAATGCCTCCAAAAGGAAGGTCTCAGGAGGCCGGAAGCCAAAGAGGTCAGAGCAAGGGGCCATTGGCAAGCGCAGGCACCTCACAGGCTGTCATAGCTGCCACTCCAACGGAGCCCGCTTCCCGGTGGGGGGGGGGGGGGGCGGGAAGGGTCTGGCAAATCCCAGGGTCTCCAGGGCTCCCACCCACCACACTCAGCTGAGGCCTCCCTGCCTTCAGGGACACTCAGTCCTCCAGCTGCTTAGTGCTGCTGGCTCAGGAGAGCCTGGCCTGGTCCCCTGCCCTGCCCCTGCCAGGGTCGGGGTTGCCAGGTGAGGGTTTGACTGCAAAGCCTGAGAGTGTCAGCTGCCAGTGCAGTGCCTCTGTGCCCGCCCTCCCAATCCCTCCACCCCTGCACCTTAGTTCTGTGCATTACGACCAGGCTGGGCGGTAAGATGATCCCCACGGGTCTCTGGGGGGCTTAAGAAACAGATGGTCCCCTCACGCGAGGGCTTTTGCTGTTGGTAACACGAGCAGATCCAGGGAGGGAGCCGGCGGGACGAGGGCAGCTTGGGCAGCTTGGGCCGTGAATGTTATCAGACCACGCATCCCCTGCCCGCCTCCAAACTCGGCCCTCACCCTAGTCAGCCTCTTGGCCCCTTCCAGCTGGCACCTGGGACTCGTGCCTTTGACACCCGCAAAGGGGCTGGAGGGCTGGCCCCCAGGGTCCCCACTCTTGGCCAGAGCGGGGGAGCCACTTGGGCTGAGAAGACAGGAAGAGCACCGGAGCCAAGTGTAAGTGCAGCTGAGAGGAGGAAGGCAGAGAAGGGCCGGGAAGGGCTTCTGCACACAAGAGCATCCTGGCCTCCTTGTCTCTCTCCTGTGCGGCCAGATGTGCACAGCAGTGAAAGGAAGCCCCCGGCCTAGCCTTTTCCTTCGGGAATCTGAGCTCCTTGCCTTGCCCTCATGTCCTCCAGCCTCCTCCAGCGCCCTGGGGAGGGCAGAGTAGCCTTAAGGCCCAGCTCTTCTGTCCAGCCATCTTGAGGCAGGCAGTGCTTAGTATATAGCATTTGGAGCAAGGTGTCCTGTGTCCAAGGCCCAGCGATTTGACCTAGATGACCTTAGGCAAGTTACTTCACCTCCGCCATGGTTAACTCACTAAAATGAGAGCACTAATGGCAACCTCACAGGGTTTATATAAAGATCTTAAGAAGTGATGTGCCTAGAGCAGGTAGCTCAGTTCCTATTACATAGCGAACATGCACAGACTGCTCTTAGCGTGGCCATCATCATCGTCATCGTCATTGTTGTCTCAGGGAGGCTCGCAAAGAGGGCGCGGCACCTCGTAGAAAGACAAAGACGGCCACCACCATTTCGCACACCCTCTTGTATCTGCATCGTCTCGAGCAAGCTACTCACACGCCTCCGTTCCTTCATCTAGTACTAGTCACTACCTCATAGACTAGTTGGGGAGATTAACCACAGATCCATTTATATATGTGTCTGTATTTACATATATGTCGCTGAGGACAGCACCTGCCTTAGCACGTTAGCTGCCATTAATATGATTTCCTTTAACTAGCCATATGGACGTTAAGATTCCTCCTCTCCCAGCTCCCATCTGCACTGCACTGGGCCCCGTGGAGGTGGGGTCAGTGGAGGGCTGGAATGACCCCAGAGGTGTATGTTTGGGCGGGCGTCTAGGTTCAGGGCCAGTAAGGGGCAGCGCTTCCCCAGCCCCCCATGGCTCATGGGCCTGTGCATTTCTGTCCCCTGCAGATGTCTATGAAGGAAGTGGGTGATGGCTTGCAGGATCAGATGAACTGCATGATGGGTGCGCTGCAAGAACTAAAGCTTCTTCAGGTGCAGGCAGCACTGGAACAGCTGGAGATCTCTGGAGGGAGTCCTGCCCCAGGCTGCCCTGAAAGCCCCCGGACACAGCCCCAGGCCCCTGCCAGGCCCACGGCCTGCTCCTCCTCCAACCAACCTTTTGGCACGAAGTTTCCATCCTGTAGGAGTGTCTGTGGGAGGGATCTGGTCCCCCTGACCAGAGCACAGCTCCCAGAGCACCAAAGCTGTGCCCAGCAGGGGCCAGAGCTGGCAGAACCGGAAGACTGGACCTCCACATTGATGTCCCGGGGCCGGAATCGACAGCCTCTGGTCCTAGGTGACAATGTTTTTGCGGACCTGGTGGGCAACTGGCTGGATTTGCCGGAACTGGAGAAGGGTGGGGAGAAGGGGGAGGCGGGGGAGCCCAAGGGGGAGAAGGGCCAGCCCCGGGAGCTCGGCCGCAGGTTTGCCCTCACAGCAAACATCTTTAGGAAGTTCCTGCGCAGCGTGCGGCCTGACCGAGACAGGCTGCTGAAGGAGAAACCGGGCTGGGTGACACCCACGGCCTCGGAGCCCAGAGCCGCCCGCTCACACAAGGTCAAGAAGCGGAGCCATTCCAAGGGCTCTGGACACTTCCCCTTCCCAAGCACTGCCGAGCCCAGAAGGGGGGAAAGTCCTTCCGCAAGCTGCCCCAAGGCCCTGGAACCCTCGCCCTCTGGCTTTGATATTAACACAGCTGTTTGGGTCTGAATCCTAGAGACAGAACGTTGACTGAACCCAAAAGGTCCAGGTCCCCAGTGCTGGGCCCTGGGAAGGATGGGGGGAGGGGGGCGGGTGCTATGGCTTTCAAAAGCCTAACTCTGGGTTCCTTTTTCCCAGGAAGGAGGGAAAAGAAGCGGGAGTGTCTGGAGTAGGACTAACAGGCATGTGGTTGGTAGAGGCTGTGGTGGGGGCTGGCTGGTGGGGAGGTGAGGGTTCCCGGACTGAAAGAGAGATTGAGAGAGTGGTGCTCACCTTGGGGCTGCAGGTGATGAGGGGCATGGGGCAGGAGACCAGGAAATTCTTACATTCCTTCACTGCCCCAACTAAACATTCTGTATGGATTAGGGCACTGGAGCCTCATGTTCCCCTAGAAAGGCCCCCAGTAAAGACCTTGGCTCCTGTGTCCCCAACCTTATAACCGCTGGCATCCTTGGCAAAGCACTGCTCCAGGCACAGGCATGAACCCCAGCCCTCCTGGGATAGGGATCAGCAGAGAGGAAACTTCCCACTCCCACCTCTCCCTGTTGGCCTTCAAGATTTCAGCCCATACCTGGATCGTGGGAAATGGGCCTAATAAGGAGTGTATGTATAAGGAGTACTCCAGGGAGCCCTATATCTTTTCAAAAGCACAGGAAAGATATCTGTATAGCACTTTAAAGTTTGAAAGCCTTTTCATATCCCATATCCGTTATCTCCTTTTGAGTAAGCAAGTAAGTCAGTTTAGCCCCCTTTTCCCGATGAGGAAGCAAGCTTAGATATGCCACCTGCGGGCAGGTGGCAGATCAGCGCAGGGCTGACCCAAGGGCTGCAGCAGGGCCCTGGAGGCACAGGAGCTCCTTCCCCAACACCCCGCCTCCAGCACTGAAAGCCCCCCTCACCACCTCCCTCCTCCGCCCAACCCCGGACGCAAGCACAGGGCGTTCACCAGCGAGGCTAAGGTGGGCCGTAAGAAATACGCCCCGTGTTTTAGATTCCCAGCTCCACCCCACGATCGGGCGGCTGGGGGAAGGGCGGCAACTCCGCTCCCTACTCGAGGCGCCTAAAGCTTTCCTGGAGCGGCGCACGTGGCTGTCCGCGCCCCCCCCCCCCCCCCCCCCCCGGGAGCTGCCGGCCCGCCCACGCCCACGGGAACCGCCCGCTGCCTGGGAAAAGACAATGTGGGTCCCTGTTTGGGCCGGCCCGCCCTGGAGGCACTCCCCCTCTCCCCGCCTCGCTCCTCCAGACTGAGCTCCTCTCCGCTTGATGGAGGGGAGGGGGGGGGGGTGACAGCTGCAATTAGAGGCAAGACGCCTTCCCGCCCTCGGCGCATTAACAAATTGGAGAAGAAAAATAACAAGAAAGGCTCTTCCTGCATCCTGGACCCCCGGAGACCAAGCTGGAGGAGGAGGCTTAGCGCAGCAGCAGCACAGCGGGAATTGGGGGGCGGTGAGGATCGCGCTCAGATCCCCACGCAATCAAATCGTAGTTTTTGTTGGCGGAAGCTACTAGGGGAAGGTGCTAATTTTATTCATTTCCTTGAGCGCTCGCTATCTGCCAGGCAGTGTGCACAACTTGTCTTTCAGACTTCAGAATGACCCTAGAAATGATTGTCTTCCCAGTAAGTGGGTGGAAGCTCCTGGGGGGTCACACAGGCTGCCCAGATTAGGCTTCTGGCTCATGGAAGAATCAGGATTGGCCGCAAAACGGCCTTTCCTACTCTCCCTGAAGTTTGCCAGTTGAGGCAGCGCTTTCTGGAGGAGCAAGGCCCTACCCATCCTTTCTGTCTCCCCACAGAACTCTGATATTTCAGTCCTGGGGGAAGGCCTGTTGGCTGTGGCTGCCTTGGTGATGGTGGTGCTGTGCGCATATGTTCAGTGTGTGTGTGTGTGGGTGGGTGGGTGGGTGTGGGTGTGGGCGAAGGCTCCTCCCACTGGGTGGTGGTGAAGTCACCAGGTCCCAGTCCCAATGATTCCGCAGGAAACCAAGTCCCCTCTTGGGCATTCATCTGTGACTCATCTGTTTTGTGGACCAGTCATAACAATCCAGACCCAACTGAACAAAACTTTATGAACATCTCCTAAAGGCCGGGCATTGGGACAGGATCAAAACACAGCAAGGAAGACGACCCGGTTACTGGCTCAAGGGGTTCAGTAAGAAGAAACAACTCTTTACCCATCAGTTAGCCAGAAGGGATCCAAGGGAATGAACTCATTTTAACTGGGCCAGAACAAAACCATTAGGAGTGACATTTGCTGGCAACAGAATCCCCAGGCCTGGGGCAATGCTATCGCCATCTTTGCGTTCGTTCGTTCACGTTTCCTTCTCGCCTCACTCTGGAAGTGGCTGCTGTTGCTCTTATTCTGCATGGAGAGGCCCTGGGAAGTCAAGCAATTTGCCCAAGGTCACAGCCACAGAGCTGGGATTGAAACGGTCCCGACAGACCTCCCGCCTTGTGCTGTTCACACTACCCCACAAAGTGTCCATATCTGCTCCAAAGCCAAGTCAAGAGCAACAACAGAACCTGTCCTCCCCATATTATCCATGCATGGATAATAAATGGAATGCTTATTGTCCACTGGGGGAATTTTGCTCTGGTCTTGACAAGGGCTGGTAGAATGCCCTCATCACTAGGTCATGCTTTGCTAATGAAACACAATTCATTTACACCCCCTGCCCCGCACCACTAATTTTTCCTTTTCCCTCCTTTTCTGGGCTTTGGTCGTGACAGGATGGAGACTGTATTCCACTGAAGCTGAGGGGAGAGGTGAATGGGAATGTCTGGGGCCTACGGGATGTAGGAAAAGTGTAGGGGTGGGGAGCAGCAGGAGGAGGGGGAGGTAGGGAAGGTAAGCAGAGGGAAATTGACAGCTTAACTCTGCCCCTGGGGCTCATTTTATGGTTAATTAGGATATGCAAATAAGCTGGAAGCTCATCTAATACCCTCCCTGGCAAGGGGCCCCACGTCACACCTGGCCCACTTCCCTGGCAGGTACGGGGGACCCCCTGATTGACCCAGGCATCTGCTCAGGCCCCCACCTGCTTCTCTGTGGCTCTGTGGTCACTGTGTCTCTAGATGTTCCCTGACCATAAACAGGAGCTAGAAGAGTCCCTACCGGGCCTGCATGATCTCCTGGCTTCCTTTCTCTTTCCAACCCTTCAGATCCGGGACCCCTCTTTCCCAGAGCCCCCCACCCCGGCCCACCAAGAACTTCCCCTGCACCCAGGTTAAGATCGGAACCCCAACTTGCCCAGAGGAACAGAGACCTGGTTTGGCTGTGTCCCCACTACATCCCCCTTCCTCTCTGTGGGGCAGGGGGCATCCCTGTCTTTCCCAAGTCACACCATTTCCCACAGGGCCTCCCTAAAAGTAAAAGCACAGCTTGCATCTTGGGGAAGCAGGGGCATGTCTCCAGCTTTCAGTGTACCTCAGGTCACTCCCCGACCCAGAGTAGTTAAGGCACTTCTGCCAATACCATGGAATGAGCACTGCATTTGGGAGTCAGACAGGATTTCTGTCCCTGTCAGCTTGAGCATGTTGCTTGACCTGAGCCTCATTTTTCTTGTCTATGACCTGGGGGTAATGCAAGGCTGCTGGAGATTTAAAGGACATCATGCATGTCCTCCATGCAGGAACACGGCAGAAGCTCTGGGCTGGACCACCTGACCTTCAGTTCAGGCACGAACCATGTGTCCCAGAGCAAAACCGCTAAAACAAAACAACAACAACAACAACAACAAAACTTTCATGGAGGCTTGGTTTCCTCTTCTGTTTCAAAAAACGTATACAGGCCCTATTACCTCACAGGATCGTGGCAAGGATCAGAGAAGACAATAGGTTTCTCTATTGGAGAGAAGACAACATACGACACTTTTGTACGTTGTACAAATATTACCCCGGTGGGCTGTTATTTGCCAAATGGCAAACAACTGACACTTTCCCATGGAGGATGGCGTGTGTGGGGAGGGGTGTGGAGAGGGCCACAGGGGCTGCTTGAGGACCCCACTGCCCGAGAATGGGCTCTAGGGAACACCGCCACCCCCTCCTGTACCCAGCTGTCCCTCGCAGTCAACCGCGGGCCCTCACATTCCTGGCAAGGACTGGAGAGCTGAACGAGCCAAGTTCTGATGGCTTTCAGAAGAGTCCAGCCCTGATCTGCTCTCTGCTCCCTAAGGCCTCGGTCGCTAGAGTCTCTGCCAAGCCCCACACTTCACCCCTGCCCCTCCCCTCAGTCACCCTGGGGACTAGTGGCCTAAAGGTGCTATAGTGGCACTCCTGCTAGGATCCACCCCCCCCCTCCACCCCCCTGGATGGGGTGGGAGGCGCCCTGAAGCCCTCGCAAGAGGTGTCAGGGGCTCAGGATGACAGGCCTGGAGGAAAGGCCTAGCCAGCCCGGGGGGGATAAGGGCAGGATCAGGACCCCAGACTGCAGTCACCCCCTTGGTACTATTTTCCTTTTACTTTTATTATTTTTTTTAAACTAAGTTTCACACCCTCGTTCTCTCTCCCCTTCTAGTGTCCCTGCCCCCCAGGTGTCTCTGGAGGCATCCTGGTGTCCTGGTCAGAGAGAGGCCTCTGAGGAACACTGAGGGAGGGGGCCCTTGGGCGGGGGGCACCTACCTCTCAACACAGTGCTTGGGGCGATACTAATCTGACAAGGGACTGTGACACTTCCCCTTTATGCTGCCTCTTGCCAGGTCCCTGGGTGCCTCAAACTCTGTATACTAAGGCCTCAGGCCACAGCTGGTGCCCTGGCTTCCACTCCACAGAATCCATTCTCTCTAGATATGCCCCTCTGGGCATGGCGCTCAAGAGGACCGCCCCATTCCAGGGCCTAGGAATCACGGCCAAAAACTGGAGGCCTGCTCCACACCTCCACCCTCTCCTGCCTGTGACCGGCTCTGGGCTGTCTTCCCCTGCCCCTCTTGTTCTCTCCAGTCCGGGGAAGCCCCCTAGCTGCCTCCAAATGGTCAGGGTGGGGTGGTTCAGCTCTCAGGGGGCACTGCCATAGGGGGGACGTGTCCTCCCTCCAGGGGCAGAGGTGCGTTCTGCTTTCCTGTTTCTGGCTCTGCTCACCCCCACCCCCACCCGGCCCCGGCTGCTTTCCCTTTCCTGCTGCCTTTCCCTCAGCCCCCTTCCCTTCCTCATCGCCTCTCAGGAGGCCGCAGCTGCAAGGAAATGCTCCCCGCCTTCCTTCGCCTTTGGGGTAGAATAGGGGAGGTGAGGGCAAGGTCTTCAAGGTACTGTGACTTCATCCTTAGCCGGCCTGATTTGCCTGGTGTCTGGAGGCCCAGCCCTCCCCCCCCCCCGGCAGACCCCAGCGGACTTGCTCCGCCTCCTCTGGGGGCACTGCTCCCCTCCCCCCCATCCCTGCTCTATCTTCCAGGGCCCTGTGCTACTGAGTGGCTCTCTGCACTGGCTGGTCTCCGAGACCCAGGTTCCCCATGGCCTCAGACTGGCTTTTTACTCAGCTTCCACTGCAGTTCAAAGAGCACCTCCTCTGTGAAGCCCTCCCCGGGGCCCTTACCTGCGCCTGTATACCCAGCCACAGGAACCTCTTTTAAAATCGCCCTTTTGCATGTTCGTCTTCCCCTCTAGACTGTGAGCACCTCCAGGGTACCAAGTCCTCATTACTCATTTCTGTATCTCCCGCACCGAACACAGTCCTCAGGGCGAGCCCTCGGCTGAGCCCGGCTCTTGCCTCGGTGAGGCCTGCCGCGGTCAAGGCCCCCTCAGCCACTCCCAAGGCCCGTTGCTAGCCCCGTCCCCAAGCTGTTGTGCATGCCCTCTGTGACCCCCTGTGGCTTTGGCTTCTCCACGCCAGCTGCCCAGGCCAATCTGGTTCTCATGCAGGCTGTCCAGGGGCCTCAGTGTCACTGGGCTGCCCAGAGCTCGGGCCCTTCGGATGGCCACCACGGCCACTTCTCTCCCAAGCCTGCTCAGTCCCACATGGGCCCCAGTTCCCATTTCAGAAGATACTGCTTTTACCCCGGCCTCCAAACGGTCTCCCTTTCTGCCCACTCCCTCTCCCCCATTGCCATTGTCCATTTGGCAACGACATCTGGCCCCAGGCGTACTCTACCCAAGAAGTTTTTCCTAACCTGCACTGCCAGGGATCCCCACCCCTCCCGGGGACATTGAGTCTGCCGGATTCTCCTTCCTCCATTGTACTTATGGAGGCTCAGTCAGGGCGGGGCAGTGGGGAAGGAAGTTGAGAGTTGGGTGTTCAGGCTTCCCTACCTCCAGCCCCCACTACTGGCCACAGTCCAGGCATTGTCTCCCAGGGACTGAGCTGCCCACAAGGCAACATTCGTAGTTATTTGCGTAGAAGTGGTGGGAAAGGGGAGGGTCTCAGACATAAATTTGCTTTAAAAAGGCAAACACACACACACACACACACACAAACCCAAAAAACCAGATTCTTCCAAATGGGCTAAGTGTAGCTCCCGAAATCCCTACACGGACTCAGGCTTGGGACTGGAAGGCCTGCAGGCTCTCACTCCAAGCCTGCGATGTGCACTGGCCACAGCAACAGCTCCAGCTCTGCAGGACCAGCCTAGGGAGCCTGCTCCTTATCACAGGGAGCACTGGGCCAGACTGACTGAGGCAGGTGCTAGAATCCCTGGTCGGAGGTCCCAAGCATCTGTTAAGATAAGACCATTTATATCCCAGAAAACAAGGGGTTAGGCTCTCCAGCAGAGATTTCAAGGGCCCAAAGAATGCCAAATCCGCTGGCCTTGGCTTCAGGACCCCGCTGGGAGTCTGGGGATCAAATATCTTCTTTAAACTCCTCCATTACATGCATCCCCTCCCAGGAAAGCAGGCAGAGCCCAGTGCCTGGCCCATAATTCCACGTCCCGTTTTCCCACCTGCGAGGGCTGCAGGCTTTTCCCTTCATCCCGGCGGCTCCTTCAAACTCCCCAACCCGCTCAACCGGGGACCCTGGGGATGGGAGGGGCAAGGTGATCGCGGCGGGGGTGGTGGTGGTGGGTGGGTGGGTACAGTGTAGCCTGTGCCTTTCCTCTCACCCACAAGGGAGGGCCTGGACGATGGGATCTTGGTGGGAAAGCTGGCAGCTCCCCAACAGCAGCGAATTGAGGAAAAACACTCCCTTACTCGACTTGTCAATCACGCTGGCAGATGCCAAGGGGAGGGCTGGGAGGGCCAGAGGCTGCCGTCTCATGCGGGGGGGGGGGGGGGGGGGTAGTAAGAGCAAGAGCAGGGGGAGGGTGTGAGGGTGGAACTGAGGGTGGCTGTATGCCCCTGAGGAGCCAAAAGGTCTGAGGGGGGTACAATCAGGTCAGAGGAACAGAGGAACAGAGTTAACAAAGGAGATTTTTCTCTTCAACCCTCTCCACTACCTTTGTGTGGCCAAGTATTAATGCTGGTTCTCTAAGCTTTCAGGGCACCTGGGAGGTTCAGTCGGTTAAGCGTCTGACTTCAGCATAGGTCACGATCTCAGTTTGTGGGTTTGAGTCCCACATCAGACTCTCTGTCTTCCTATCTCTCGGCCCCTTCCCTATGTGCACCCTCTCAAAAATAAATACACATTAAAAAAAAAAAGTAGGGGCGCCTGGGTGGTTCAGTTAAGTGTCCAACTGTAGCTCAGGTCATGATTTCAGTCTGTGAGTTGGAGACTTGTGTCAGGCTCTGTGCTGACAGCTCAGAGCCTGGGACCTGCTTCGGATTATGGGTCTCCCCCCCCCCCACCCCTCCCCTGCTTGCGCTCTGTCTCAAAAATAAATAAAAACATTAAAAGAATTAAAAAAAAAACTGAGCTCTTGTTTGCGAATGATCACAACCACATGACTCAGATCATTAGAGAAAGGGTTTTGGAAAACGAAGTGAGAAATGAAGATTGAAAAGACCATTAGTCCAGGGGGAGTTACTCTTGCAAATCCAGATCTCTTCTGAAATTTCCCCGTGCCCACCTTCTCGGTGGCACCTGAATGAACAGCAGGCCCTACTTTTCTAGCTCTCCCTACTGGACGGTCACCTTCTCCTTTCAAGGCTCGCCACAACATGGTCCCGATCTACTTCTTAGCCCATTATTTCCACATTAATGTCAGCCGAAACTAGGTAATTTCTTGCTCCCGTATTCTGCAAACCTGCCTGTGACATTTCCCCACACTAACCTGTTGAAATTCTACCCTTAAAGGCCCACTTCAAACTCCCCTTCCTGAAGCATAGCAGCTGGCCCAGAACAGAAAGCATCAGTCCTTTCTGTCTCCTACTACTTTGTAGGACACTTCCTCATGGTACTTTTTATCAGTTCTTTGTGACCTACCAGCTTCTCTGACCCCGTACTGTCTTTCCTCCCACCGCCATGCCTGCCCCACACTCCCATCTGGCTCAGCCCCTGTACTTGTATGCTAGATCCCGTCCATGTAGCCTGCTCAGTTTTCCTCCTCAGTGGACCACTCCCATTAGCTCACCAACATGCGCAGTCTAAACCACAGTCCACACCTGAAGTCTCCAATGACCTTCTTCCTGTCTTCTCCTATGCTACTCCAGTCCTGCCCCCTACTGCTCCACTGACAGCCCATCAAGGTCACCAGTGACCTTCATGTTCTCCTTTGCTAACTCCTCTTCATCTCCGAACCTCAATGATGGAGTCCCTGGACTTCTCTACCTACAATGAACACCATGATCCTGTTCAGCTCCGTGTTCTTGAACGTTCACTGTGAATCTCCTGTCCAGATCTCTTTCCCTCAATTCCAGACTCCTATCCAACTGCCTACCGTGCAACTCTATAGGATGTGACCTGCTCCTAACACTTAGTACATCCAAAATGGAACTCCCAAGCCCGCTCCGGCCACAATCTTCACTATCTTGATTATTGGCAAAAAAATGTTGGCATTATCCTGGACTCCTCGCTCACACTCCACTTTCTCCTAACTGGTGTCTCTGCTCCCACCCTTGTCCCTTCACAGGTTAGTCTCAGCTCAGCAGCCAGAGTGTCCTGATGATAGGTTGAGTCAGATCATGTTCCCTATGCCCTTTGCTGAAATCCCTTCCATGGGCCCCGCTCAGCCCATGCTGAAGGGAATTCCTCCCCACCCACAACCCCGACCCAATCCTACTACCACTCCCCCCTTGCACACTCCGCTCCAGCCATATTGCTGGTGCTCCAACATGCAGGCATACGTCCACCTCATGGCATTTGCAGACACTTCCCAATGCATGGAAGGCAGTTCTTTCCCCCAGGCAGTTGTGTGGGCGGCACATTTCAAATATTTACGCAAATAGCAACTTCAGCAAGGGAATAAACCTTTGACCCACCACCACATTCTCTCTACCCAGCACTCCTATCCTTTTAACTCCTCTCTGGAGCACTCAGCATTTTACACACACCACACACACACACACACACACACACACACACACACACACACACAGTCTTTTGTGTCCTGCCAAAGACTCCCGGAGGGAAGAGACTTTTGTATCATTCACGGCTGTATCCCCAACATGCAGGTCAGCACCTTGTATGGAGTCAAAGCACTATCAGTATTTGCTGACAGGTGCATAAGGATCATCTCTGTTTTATACGCCCTACAAGAATTTTTACATGGTTAGAAGCAAACACAAGAACTTGCACAGGGTTAAGCTTTAACAACAACAACAAAATATATTGAAAACAACAGCTCAAAATAAGAGTCACATCACTGGTAAAATGGGAAGGTTTATTAAGGTTTTTCCTCAAGAGGAACAGCCAAGCCCATGCTTCTTAAGAGAAGCAATTAGCAGGAAATGTATGTCACACCTTGGGCTCCGAACCACAGGAGGCTTCTTCTTAAAAAGCCAAAGAGTTGTATCCCCCAATACCCTTTTAAAGCTCTTCTTAATGTCTGCAAAACAGAATCCATGTTGCCTTTCCAGAAAGCAGAACCAAGCATCCAGTTCAAAGTCTCCAGCTGTTCTCGACAAGAATATTTAAGCAAGACATGGCATTAAATAAATGGACTGCGCATTCAGCAAACCCAAGATAAAACTGCAGTAAAAAAAATATTCATATTCAATGTAATGTCTGTACTACATTTTCAGGAATAACTTGCATTTTTTACATTTTTGGGGAATAGAAACACTAAAAGCTTGGTGGCTGGACTACCTCAAAGCTTGCATTCATTTCCTTCCCTGCACAAGATGGGCTTTTTCCAGATGCTGGCCGAGCACCCAAACCACTCTGCCCTTTTAAGTTTGGAGCTGAGTCAAGAGGGGCTATTTTAATACACATTTATGTAGCACCTTAAATAAGTACAAGACCCAAATAAAACAAAAGGTTATTTTACAAGCTATTTTCCTCCTCCAAATACCTGACAATGTCTTCACACTTTGGTTTCACAACACACATATAATTTATAAGAGCATATTTTCTGTCTTCTAACATTCTACTGCGATTGCTTATCAATGAAAATACGGAGGTAACCTTTCTTTCTGTCCCTCAGTCCTAAAAAGGAAAATGAGATACGTGAACTGACAAATATAGGTGTCCCTGATGAGGAAAATGAGGCAAAATACTGAAATGGGGCAGGTCCAGTGATGATGTTCATATATGGAGAAAAATAGCTCCCGACCAAGTAACCTGTCTTAAATGATGCTGGTAATAAAATAAAGATCAGCACCTTCCCAAGGATTAACTTTTCCCAAGTACATTCTAATTTCAAAGAAACAGACCCTTTCACTAAGGAGTAAAAGGTGGCCAGTCATGACGGCAGATCAAGAGGCCAAAGAGAAACTATTTCAAAGCGGTAGGGGAGAGAGGATAACATGCCAACACCCATATTTCTCCTAACATTCCTAAGAGAACTAACTCTGTGACCACGGTTTAATAAATGACAGTATTTTCACATCTTTGATGAATTTCTTACTTCTCTCCCCTGCCCGGTAGATTTCAAATTCTTGAGGAAAGGCCTTTACACCTCTTTGTGAGGCAAGCAGTGTTTATTTATAAGAACAGATGGATTGAATTCATACTATTCATTCAAGGCTTGTAAAAGTATTAACTGATACTGAAGCTCCCCCTGGTGGAGGGTAAAATTATAGATGATGTATTTACTGTTTTGTTTCTAAAACTAGATGGGGGGGGCGGGGGGAGCACTAGAAAGCCATTAAAGTCGTTCGTGCTTTAGTGGGGAAAAACCATCAACTGGGACGTCAAGCCTCCTTTAAATGATATGTTACTCATATGACTAAAGCCATCATGCTTTAAAGAGTCACAAATACGAACATACCAGTTCTTGGATATTTGGCGTATGAGAGTCACAGAGAATATCCTTGAGGACTTTTGGATTTTTCAGCTATGTAAGATACACCAAGTACATCTTAGTTTCAGGCACCCTCCTCTCTGGAACCAAGACTGCAGAGTCCACAGAGGGACCACATAAAAGCGCACCCAGCTCCCTTCCTGACAGGATGCCTTTCCACCTGGCTCAGCAGAGGCAGGTTTTGCTGAGATAGTACTGTGCCTCTGATTTCAGCAGGCCCTGTTCTGCGTGCTGCTGTGTGCCACCGGAGCGTTTTTCTTCGCGCTTCTGACTTCATCCCAAGTGGACTGGAGAAGAGGGTCACCAAGGAGCAGACTGGAGCTTGGGAGTTATTCTTAATGATCCCTATTGATCTGGCAAATAACCACACAATTTATGTAACAGGTAATGTTTGGCAATTTTTACTTATGTGTGAGATGTTTGTCTATGATTTTAAGTCGAAAGGAGTGTTTGAGAGGTGAGTTTTTAAGCAGAGTGACTCTAGAGGACCTTAATATATGCCACCTTGACCTGGACACACTGGCCCTAACACTTCACTTACTTATTTTCGATTTATTGCATTCATTAGATTTTTGGCCCCTCAATCCCAGACGTACATGTAACTGGATCAGTAGAAAGTATCAGTTAACTAAATGTATTAGAAACTCAAACTCAAAAGAATACAGTTTCCAATTTTCTTTCTTTTCTTTTTTCTTCCTTTTTTTTTTTTTTCCATAATATCTTAACATTTTCTCAGGTTGGTCAGAGCTTACATTTGAAATCTTATTCTTAAATCTCAACTTAGCAGCTTATGGACTGACCACATTCCTGGAAAGTCTCAGCGAGGCATGAACACTACTTCATACCTAGTTGCAACGAGACAGTATCTAGATCCCTGAGCAGTGATGCAGACTTTCTAGGACTCATCTCCTCCTCAGTATTCAGGGACAAGGCACAGGGTTTCCTAAGCTGGTTTCTCTCCTTTGCCAGCACCTGACCGGCCCGAACAGGCTATTGTGCTCCTCTGTGGAGAGCACATCAGTCATACATGGTCACCCTAGATTCATGTCCTCATTAAGCGCCATCTTTGTAAAAACAGAGAAAATTGGGAAGGAAAAGAAAAGCACCACTATACAGCCAGCTAAACTTTTAACTTAGCAATCGTTTCCACACTATGACTACTATACTATTTCACATGTAGTCGAAGCAAAAGCAAACTGACAACATTCTTTACATGCTTTTTCACTTTTTCCTACTTCTTTCAAATTCTTCAATCTATCATAAAGCAAATTTGAAAATTCTTTCATAACATTTCATTGGTGGGCTTCTACCCAACAAATTAACAATGACAGAAGGATTCCCCTGATGAAATGACAAGCTGTGGAAGATCTGAAATAGTAAAGTTAACCCCTGATACAGTATTAAACTTATTTTTACATATAAAAATAATACACAGTGGGATATTTTATTTAATAAGATACAATCTTTAAGATCAAGAGAGAATATACAAAACTATTCTATGTAGTCTGATGTGATTTGCTGTATAGTAGGAATAAATACATCTGGAACAGAAAGTGTGATGTCTGTTCTTAGAGAAACCAGCAATTACTGAGGGGTTTAAAGCCAAGTGTTGTGCAGGTACCAGGCATAAAAGCACATTGAAACAATGTGACCATTATAAAATAAAAGTCTTAAATCTATAAACAATAACAAAAACACACAAACCAAATGAAAATGTACTAAAATTTAATCATCCATAAAAGCTGTAATTTAATCTGACAGTAAAACACAAGAAGCAATATTAGAGTTGGTTTAGTATATTATATATTTTAGCTTTGAAAGCCATAGAAATCAGTTATCCCAGTTTTTTTTTCCTATAAAAGACCCATTTTTCCAAAGCATTATGCACAAACAATTTTAATTAGAATATAATGACAGAATGATATTTCGTAATTTTTTAAATATAAAATGAAGTCAATGACTCAAAAAGTTATCTGCTGCAATGAGTTTCAGGGGAAATTTCATAATCTATATCATTACAGATATAAAGTATAATGGTTCAACTTTTTAGTGCTTGACAGGGAGGAATCATGATAAAAAGGTCAATATGAAATCATCTGATTATAGTAGCAATATCTAACATTTGAAATGCATCCATGCTCTTTTGTATAATCATATTAGAGTCAAGTATATTTATTTTCACATCTGTTATAACTGCTATTGCAAAGGAGAAATACTATTGTCTTATTTTCCAAGAGATATACACAGAGCAATTTTTTTTCTCCAGGGAGTTTGTGCAAACCAATACAAGATTTAAATTCTTCACATAATATATAAAACAGGAGAAGCCTCTTCATCAGATTTAATTTTTGAAGGTCTGGAATGCTGGCACTTCCCGATTAGGCAACAGTTCTTCATTCCTGTAATCTAGAACATCGAATAGATAGAGATATACATATATATACACACATATATATGTATACATATACAGATACATACATACACATATGTATATACATATGTATATATATGTATACATACATACATATACGAACATATATATACGTATACATACCTACATATATATACGTATATATGTGTATATATGTATATATGTGTATATGAATCTCTTGAGGTCAGAAAATGGTAGTGAACGAGCAGATATTTAATAATATACAAAGAAACAGACTTTGGCTGATTGTTACTTGACAAATTATACTAAACAGCTACAGTAACAGGGCTATTTTAAACTCCTTTTAAAAATGTTTAAAAAATAGTTTGATTGCTTTCACAATCTGACAGTCCTGTCTGTAAAGCAGAAAACAGTGATTACTTTATTTCTATCCCATTATCATCTTATTTTTAAAAGTTCCTTTTCCAAAAAGGAAATGACACCTGTGCATAAAATTTTTTTAACCATTTCAGTACTATAGAATATTAGGATTACCACTTTTTTTTTTTTTTTAAGTTTATTTATTCTGAGAGAGAGAGAGAGAGAGAGAGAGAGAGAGAGAGAGAGAGATAATGAATAGGGGAGGGACAGAGAGGAAGAGACAGAATCCCAAGCAGTCCCCACACTGACAGCACAGAGCCCGACACGGGGCTTGAACTCATGAACCGTGAGATCATGACCTGAGCCGAGGTCAAGAGTCAGACGCTTAACCGACTGAGCCACCCAGGCGCCCAGGACTACCACCTCTAATACTGGACAGAAGAGAGGACACAGAAAGAGCTGATCCCCATGTGCAAAGGTGGAAGACTCAACGTTAGTGGTACTGCTGAGTAGAAAAAAATTAGGTTAAAGAAAGAATTTCCTGAAAATGAATTTCTTCTCTCCTAGTCTTTAAAAATGGGACATACTGAAAAGAGATTAACATGCTTCAATACAATCTTGCTTAAAGGGTAAAGCCAGATAAACTGCCCTCAACATTCACGTACTCTTTTTATATAAATTATTTTTTTTTTTCAACGTTTTTTTTTTTTTTTTTATTTATTTTTGGGACAGAGAGAGACAGAGCATGAACGGGGGAGGGGCAGAGAGAGAGGGAGACACAGAATCGGAAGCAGGCTCCAGGCTCTGAGCCATCAGCCCAGAGCCTGACGCGGGGCTCGAACTCACGGACTGCGAGATCGTGACCTGGCTGAAGTCGGACGCTTAACCGACTGCGCCACCCAGGCGCCCCTGTACTCTTACTAAACATATACAGAACTACTTAAACGTACCCCCAACCTTTGTACTTTTTAAATGAGATCAACATGGCACTTCCAGTCTATAACCACTCTGTGATTTCTTTGCTCTGCAAAGTATTCCGATCACTAAAGAAATGACTTGTTATTTGTTATTATCCAACATCCACAGAGATCTCAGGTGACTTATTGAATATATTGTTAAGCTGAATTATATATCAAAGCCTAAGAATTTATGCAACAGGATGAAAGTCTTGTTTCCAGATCTAGGCCAAGATCTCTCTCGTCTAAGGTAAAACACAACATATGAAGGAAACTTCACAACAGGCCAGGAGACGGCACCTCTTCCCTTAAACGTAAGCTAAAAGAGATTTTCTGAGAACTGGAAATTAAACTAGGGTCAGCTAAGGTAATGGCATCAACAAGACAGCCAACTACAAGAGAGTTAAAGAATATAGATCAGAACAGGAACTGGAGTCCTCTTTTTCGTACCTGTGTACCCTTACCCAAACACACACACCAGCAAATTTTAAAATAATCACCTTCAGGGAGCTAATGATTTACAGTTATTGAATCAAGATTTCACTAAGAGCCTAAAGCAAACATTCGACCAGAAGCTATCTTTCCCAAATCCAAGTACCGAAGGCAAACCCCTGCTGTTTCCTCCTTTCTGCCCATTTTCCTCTACCTTCATTTAAGAAGGGGATACAATTACTCAGTTGTTTCCCTGAAGAGAATGATTCAACCAAGTCTCTGAGGAAGCACGTGTTAGTTAATCTGGTGCTCTGAAAGAGGTAATCTGCTCAATGGACCCAAGAGACTTACAAAACAGTGTAACCAACTCTCAAGTGGGAACAGCAGACTTTCCTCTAACCTGACAAAATTAGTAATAGGCACATAACCAGCATTAAATTACATCATAAATCCACTTCATGAAAATATTCTTTTATGGTATGGTTTAAAGAGTTCATGAAGACAAAGCAGAAACTGTTCAGGGGATTTAATATAAATAGAGAAAAAAAACCCAAATGGTCCCGCAGGGCCTGGTTTCTCAATTGGTAGGCAGCTTCAATGCTGCCACTAATTTCTCTCCAATGGTTTCACTTAATGGAAACTTAAGTGGTACTTACTACTTAGAAGCCTATAGACAAAACATTTCAAAGAAGTCAACCTATACCTATAAAGAAATGACTACCAAAACATACTACCACATATCTAGTGGAACGGCTTGAGTTAAAAGACTGACAATATCAAATCTGGGGAGGATATGGAACTCAAAAACTGCTACTAGACGTGTAAACTGGTACAACTACTTTGAAAACCTTTTTAGAGGTATCTGCTAAAACTATCAGTTATATGGTATTAGACTGGTCATTTCATTCATACACACACACACACACACACACACACACACACACACACAAACACACCAAACAGAAATGATGCACATGTGAATAAAGACTCATGCAAAAATGCACAGAATTAGCCATATTGGTTCTTGAAAAGAACCCAAATGTCCATTAGTAGCAGAATATATAAATATATTGCTAGTACAGTTACATGATAAAAATGAACTACTGCCATATGCAACAAGGATAATTCTCGAAAACATATTTTTAGTAAAAGTAGACATAACACTGGCTTTTCTAAATGTTAAGTTCAAAGAGAGGCAAAACTAACTATGATGTTAGGAATCAGGGTAGGGGTTACATTGGATAGGAATGACTTTTTTTTTTTTTTTAACATTTACTTATTTTTGAGAGACAGAGAGAGAGCACATGAGCAGAGGAGGGGCAGAGAGAGAGAAGGAGACACAGAATCTGAAGCAGGCTCCAGGCTCTGAGCAAGCTGTCAGCACAGAGACTGATGCGGGGCTCGAACCCACAAACCATGAGATCATGACTTGAGCCGAAGTCGGACGCTCAACCAACAGAGCCACCCAAGCACCCCATGGTAGGAATGACCATTATTGATACACACAGGGGTGTTCACTTTGAAATAATTAATCAAATGTGCACTTCAGCAATTTGTTTCAGAATGAACCACGTTCCACTTTAATGTGGCATGAATTTAGGAGTCACCCTGGATGGCATTCTATTCATTCAAACACTATTTTTTGAATTCCCATTCTGTACCTGGCACTGGGGACACAGTGGTGAACAAAACATACATGGTCCTTGCCCTCCGACAGCTTCTTCTCACAGGGAGAGAGACAAATTATCAACAGATGAAGAGATCTATGAGCTATAGGTCCCATTTACAAGTTACAGAAACTGGAAATACCCTAACAGGTGGAACAGGAAGTGGTTTGGGTTGGGGAAAGCCCAAAATAAGAGCATGAGAAAGGCATCTGTTCTGCTTTTGGTACCTTACCTGGCTCAGAGCTGCTGCTTACTGTGGGTCTAAAGCAGCAGACATGATTTCTTTTTAGGCTTCTTCTTTTCCACTGGTGTTTTTCTATTTATCTGTCTGACCAGGTCATAAAATATCTAAATAGAAACAAGAAAAAAAAGTCTTATTCAACAAACATTTGAGATCTTGCTCACAAAACAATCCTGGTTCTGGTAGATGTTATTTTGCTCTTGGATCTCTGTTTGCTGCTTTGTTTTTAATGGCAGGTTTCTTAGAGGACCCAGGTGACCTCAGGGTAAAGCAGGACTCACCAATTTACCATAAGGGAAATACATGTACTCTAAGACATTCAATATCAACCTAAGGAAAAAAAAAATTAGTTGTGAAAAATATGGTAGTGAAGTTAAATTCTTCATGGAATCTTCTATGCTTCAAAACATAATTATTAAGGGAATAATGCTCAACTTGAATCTTCACATTTACTTTATGTTTAGAATACTTCAAATTCACACTAAGTTGCAAGAATAATACCAAGGACTGGTGTATATTCTTTACTCGGATGCACCAATGACATTTTGTCATGTGTACTTTATCATTTCTCTCTAGACATATTCTCTCTTATTTTCTACACCATTTGAGAGCACTCTGCATACAATGGGTCCTTAAATGGGTGAGTATGTACCTCCTAAAAACAAGGATATTCTTAGATAGCCATGTTAGTTACCATGCTTACTACATTTAAGCACGGATATGTTACTCTGTATCATCTACACTGCAGATCCCAATCTTATCAGTTATCCCAATAATGTCTTTTAGAGTAATTCCTTCTCCTCACCACCGCAAATGGATCCATCATCGGATCACACACTGCATGTCATTTTAATCTTTTAAAATCAGTTCTTCAGCCTTCGTCTCTCATGACATTGTTATTTCTGAAAACTGATGGCTAGTAACTTTATAGAATTTCAGTTTGGGTTTGTCTGATGTTTCCTCATGATTAGATTCACGTTATAGATTTTGGGCTGTAATAGGACAAAAGAGATAATGTGTTCCTCTCAGGATATCATACGTAAAAAAGCACATGGTTTTCGTTTCCCGCTTTTTGGTGATGTTAATTTTGGCTAAAGTGAAAAATAAAAAAAGTGTGTGACCACAATTTGAAGTGACAAATACATCTTCATTAAAACATTTCTATTAATACATCTTTTGGGTTCATTCTGGATGAAAAATGCAAGGCATCAAAGACAAAAATACAACAGTACTTATTTCACAGAAGCAGACTATTTTAATTCTGATGTATTTCTATGTTTCATAGTGCTAAGTATGCCAAAGTGTTGGAACAATTAAACAAATCAGCTGAATTTGGTTCTTTGCTATGAAATGCAAATACTCACTAATGACCTGGAATAGAAGCAAATACCGCAGAATCTCCTTACTATTACTGATTTGTGATAAATCGTGCTTTGTAGAAGTGTATCAAAAGGTCCTACCTTTTAGGGGCATTATAGGGACAAATGACACAATCTGAATATGCACTGAACATGGGCTGTATGAATAACAATTTTCTTGATTTTAATAACTGTGTTGTGGTTGTGTAAGAAAATGTCTTTGATCTAAGAGTACAGACACTAACATATTTAGGAGTAAAGAAGTGTGATATATAAACACTGACAAAATGTTAACTGGTGAATCTGGAGGAAGAATAAACAGAAATTCTTATTGTTCTTACATATTTTCAATAAATTTTAAAATATTTTTTAAATCATTGGTTTCCATTTCTTTAAGATGGTGCTCAGATAAAACAATTTCTATTTACTTTTTAAAATGGTCCTCAGATTAGAAGACTAAATCGTTAAAAAGAAGAAAAAAAAAAAAAAACACTACTCCGTGATTTATCCCAAAGCTGTAAGTGATTCGTTTATATTTTCTTTCTGCTTTATCCTCCCCACTCCCATCTTCTTCAAACCACTTAACTTCTCTATTATCTTATTTCTAAGAAAGTTAAAAACACAGGATATATGGACAACATGGCAGTTTGTTTCACAACTCTGAAACCCTTTAAAAACCTAATGTGGAAAAGCCACAAACAGGTTCTCCTTTGTTCCCTAGCCTCAATGAAGAAGCTGTAAAATAAAAAAATAAGTAAATGGATAAACTAAAATAGTCGGAAGAATCAAAACCACACGTTTGTTCATGCCAGCAGTTCTGGGTGTCTGGGACTACACTGACTGATTTTGTAATAATATCCTCAACAACTTTGGCAAACACTGCCCACCTCACAGCCACGGCTGGTTATATGATGAAGGCAAGTGCGAACTATAGTTAAGTATTTGGTTAGATATGCTCAGGGTCCTCAGCCTAGGTTCTTCCCCATTTCTCTGAACTACAGAAAAATCTAAAGGGAACACAGAGGAGTTCCTCAAACCCTCTGCCATTCTCAGTTGGGATGTCTTGATGTATTTCAAGATTATTATTCCAGCCTCAGCAAAGAACAATTAGTTCTTGATTAAGACTGATGTGATTCTGGTATTGCTATGTCCTAGTTCCAGAACATACCAAAAATGGTGTGGATAAGAGTTAAAACATATATACATTCTGATGTAGGTATCAGAGAATTAGAGGGCTACTTAGCCAAGCAGTATGTCCCCGTGTGATTTCAAATTTTTAAGTCCAACAGAAATCACTCATATATTTACAAAGCATTAGCTGTCGGAGGATAGCTGTTTCTATCAAAGGAACTCTGTAGCTGGATTATCAGGCTATAAAGAGAGAGACATTAAAAGAAACTCAAACATTATACTCTAGCATGAAATTTGTATGTCCCTCAAAAGAGTTAAGATCCTTAAACTAGCTAATCTATTCCATTCTGTTTTACTGCTTCCATTTTTGTCTAATAAAGCCTCACGTCGAGGGCTGACTGGAACAAGACTGTCCTGAAAAAGGACCTCTGCTGCACTGGAAACTGCACCCAGAGAGAGGTGCAGCAAGCGGCACGGGGGTTCCCACAAACATGGGATGCTTAAAAGGTAAGGAACACCTCCTGTCTGCTGTGCTCACTGGACCCTGGCCCAACCCAGCCCCAGCTGAGCCCTATGAACTTGGTGGGTAGGTACCAGTGAGAGCGAGAACAGGGACAGCAAGGAGCCAGATCCCTAAGACCAATCATCCTGCAGATGGTGACCCTGCTCTACTGTTTCCCTATCCAAGCTCATGCATCAATCCTAATGCTTTTTATCTCAAAGTGCTTTTTTTGAGAAAAGACTGCACTAAAACTTAAAATTTTATGAGCCACATTTTTCAAAATAACATCTGTGAAGCTGTAATTCCACAACAGAGAAAGCTGAAGCTAAAAGCATATCATACTTCCTTTTTGTTTACTTGGCAGTGAAAAAGAAATGACAGGTGAAGATCTCACTAGGACTTGTTCTCCACTAGGAGGTAAATTTTAGGGCAGGAACAGTGTCTGGATGACTACTACCCCAATGCCTAACACACTGCCAGACACAGAGGCACACAAAAAATGAAATTTATCAATTCTTATGTGCTTATAAAAATTGGTTTTACCTGTAAGAGCAAGCTTTGACATTCTTGGTTATTTGAAAACAGGATTTGCAGCAAGCTTAATTTTTTTGCCTGTCAGATGTTGAAAGTAACTCAGTCATTTTAAAACTCAGACAACAGTGGGGCTCCTGGGTGGCTCAATCAATTGAGTGTCTTACTTCAGCTCGGGTCATGATCTCCCGGTACGTGAGTTTGGGCCCCGCATAGAGCTCTCTGCTGTCAGCACAGAGCCCGTTTCAGATCCTCTGTCAATGTCCCCCCCGCCCCTCCCCCTGCTTGCACTCTCCCTCTCAAAATAAGTAAATATTAAAAAAAAAACTCAGACAGTAGTCCACAACTATAATAATATTAAGTCAACGAAAAGTGACCTACAGAAGCAAAGGCCAGAGAGGAATAGCAAACGCACAGGATGCAGATAACCTAATGCACTCTCAACCCATGTTGTAAGTGAACTGAATTCTGCCTGATTGCCTGTGATGCCACAAATGACCAGCAAACTGGCAAGTGAAGACTTCTGCGCTACTGTGGAAGAAAGAAGCCTACTCTGGTTTTTGTTTTTGTTTTTTTAAAAAAACTTATGTTAAAACTAACAGATGCAAAGACAATCTCTTAAATTTTGGTTGGTTGGTGGGGGCAGGTGGACCTGGGCTGATCTTTTAGGGATCCAGTAGGGTACTGGATTTACACCCAGGCAGGCGGGTGTACTTGTTAAGCATTCCTGTCACAGCTATGTTCTCAAGATAGTGGAAAGCTTGAGTCATGGACAAAAAAAGCCTTGTGCACCTGCTGTATCAGGCCTCAATGACTGGGTGAACTACAGTTCCATATCCATGCTCCCAAAACCTCCTTTTGAGTCAGAAACCAAAGGGAAGCAGGACTCAAAACACCCAACTCTGTGATATCCATGAGGTAATAACTGTATAACATAAGTTGATAAGCTCAATAACTACTTTGATTTTTGTATTTTCCTACTTGACTTTACAACCTCTTCACACATATGTGCATAGGTAACTGTTACAATACAAGGGTAATATGACACTTCTCACCTACCACCTTCTGGCATATCATTCAGAAGCTTAGTGGGACTTTAAACACATTGTTTAACTTAAACTTTCTCTATGCCGATAAGGTAAACGTAAGTGTCCTCATTAGTCATCAAAGTGATGTTATGCAAGTGAAGGAATATGGTTTCTAGCAATTACCTAGAGTTCTGTATAGACTGACAGAATCAAGACTGCTTAGAACAAAATTTTTTCTTCAAAAAACCTGGTTTTGGCTGTTAACTTAAAAGAAAGGTAACTAAAAAGGCACTTGTTTGTGCTGCCTAGCAGATGTAGGTTACCTCATTAACGTTGATCTTTGACTTTGCAGAAGATTCTAAAAAGGCACAGTTACACCACTGTCTTGCTAAATTCTGACCCTGTTCTTTGCCAACTACTCGCTCATCTTCCAGGTCACATTTATTGCCAACCAAAATCATTGGAACCTGTGGGAAGGACAAAACATAATATGAGCACTAGCATACTTGTTACTCTTCTAAGTAAGCAACTACCTGTCACCAATTGAAATGGATTAATTAGGATCGTAAGCTTCACCAAGTACTTAAAGAAATAATATGTACTGTATGCGTATTGAGGGAAAGAAGGTAGATGGAGGGAGAAGAGACAGGAAAAATATGGAAGAGACCCTACTATGCTCACTTGCTAAATTATTTTAAGGCTATAATCGCAACAGTGTCACGTGGACTACTACTAATAGCTGAATTCCAAGCACAAAAATCTGAAGGGAAAGGCAGCTCCTGCAATACAGAGAAGAATGTCTCCACTGGTCCTAAGCGTGGTTTAAGTGCTTCACCTCACAGGTCCAACGAACACCAGAAGTAGTGGCAAGACCAACCCAAGCGACAGGTTCTACTTCTGTATCTGACGTCCAGATCTGAAGACCAGTTTAGGTGAGATGCTAAAAAAGGACAAACAATAAAAATACAGCCGCGAAGCAGCTATGCCTTTCCTTTCTCCCCATGCCAGAAATGCTGTCCCAACTGCCAATTAAACAAGTCGCTAACAAAACTGTGTAACGTCCTTAGATAAAAGGTGTCCACAGAACAAAGTCATCTGTGAGGTGATGGACACTACACCCAAGAAAGGACTGAAGGCACATGTGGATCTTGTGTCCCAAACAATCATCACAAGTCAGGCGAAACATACTAGACCTACAGCTCCATCTTTTTCAGTTATTACACGGAATAGAGAGGTTCACATTACCAGAGTTCAGTGATTTGCATGTAATTGCCTACGAAAACAGAAGTCTCTTCGATAAATTAGTCATGGCAAAGAAGAGAACTATTCATTAGGTTACGGTTGGTAATGAGTCATATGGTAGAAATCCCTTCCGCCTACAGTATTACCCAAAGTTGAGGTCCTGAGCAGGTGCATATGTTCCCATTAATAATGAGAGAGAACACAGGAAAACAGAAAGAAAGGTACACATGAAATTTTATATCCCAATTTAGACAACCGAAAAGGAACTCTCTGTAGTTCAAAACTGAGGTAAACATGTAAAGTATGTATTTCATCTTTGCAAAAAGGTACAACAGCAATGATGCCATTCATCAAATAAGAATTCTATAACAAAAATAAAATGTACAAAATATAAAAATGCAGCTAATGAAAATCCTCAACATAATTCAAAGGAAAACACTGTAAGTAAACACTACCAACAGAATTTTAGAAATGGAACATACCACTATGGTTCTTACTAATGTTCTCTGAACACTGTTTCTGACATAACTACCACCTTTCAAAGCTCAACTCGAGTCCCCCACTTCTTCTACCAAGTATTCTGACTCCTCTTCCTTGCCTACTGCATTTATTAACACACAGCACAATGAGCACTTTACCATACATGCCCTCCTTTTCTAACTATCTTAGCATATAATTTGCAAGTAAATTTATAAAGTTGTAAAAATTTTCTGATCACAGGGACTCTTTTAGGTATGTGGTAGATACCCTCCAAATCCTCTTAACAGAAAAACAGACACTTTTTATTTGGCCACAGAGAAAGAGCAGTATGTCTTATAGAGAGAAATATACTTACATCTTCTGTGTCCTTAACCCGTAAAATCTGTTCCCTCAGGTCCTGTAAGTCATTAAACGTGGACTGAGCTGTGATAGAATATACTAGTGCAAACCCTTGGCCATTCTTCATATACAAATCCCTCATTGCTGTAAATTGCTCCTATAATAAAAAAAAAGTGCAATTATAAATATGATTTCTTGAGTGAATACTAGAACAATTTATATCAGAATAATCACAAAAGTGAGCTACTGAATTTTTCCTACACGTTATCATGATAGGAAACCTAAGACCTATTTTACAATTTCTAGAAACTGAGGTGAATGTTCTTGTTCCCTACTTACATGACTAGAAACCAGAAGGGCGATCTTAAACCACTTTAGCACGGTTTTTCTGTCATTCAGAAAACTGTATGTAGGTCCCTTTTACATATAGATCCTAATTAAATTATTTTGATGCTACTAAAGATGACCTCCAAGAAGTATTGCTAGAAAAGAGAAGTCCCAAGTACTGAATCTTTAGGGCCTCCAATACTAAGGGGTTGGGAGATGAAGACGAATCAGGAAAGGAGACTCAGGACTAACCAACGAGAGAGGGAGAAAGCCAACCAAGTGTTGCTTCCTGGAAGCCGAACGAATACAATTTGCACAGAGGATAGTGATCAACTGAGTCAGAGGTTGCTGAAAAGTCCAAGGGAGCTGAGGATACATGCAGAGGGCAGATCATGAATAATGACAGTCCACCACAGACTTGAATTGATGTGAAAAGGGGGTCAGGATATGAGGATGATCAAAGATGATGGGATAAACGTACTGCAGGTTCCAGGGAAGTTGAAGGTATAAAAGGAAGTGAGAAGGAAAAACAAGAGGTGGTGAGTGGAGAGAGGGATGCTTGAAAATAAGATGAAGGCTGTGTCACAGTTACTGGTAATCACATAGTTTAGGGAAGACCATGGGCGTAAATGGCTGAAGCAGCACGGAGATCAAGACACTGATAGACCGGTGCACCTGGGTGGCTCCGTCGGTTGAAAAAAAGGAAAGAAAAGACACTGATAGGCCAAGGGAAATGGATCATCTATAATGCCATATAGATTCTATTTGGATACTAAAATCACCAAGAATTCTAACTGAAGCAGCGATGGAGAAAGTGAGCCAAAATCTTCAAGGAGTAAGGAGTAATCTGGGACACGATTAATGAACATCAACTACTTTCCAAGCTTCATGCAAGGCACTGGGGACACAGACAACTAAGATACTGGAGAAAGATATCTCCGGTAAAGAACTTCTTAATTTGGACAAGAGGAAGAAAAAAGAATCCTCGCACACTTGTGGAGGTGATGAATGGGGTAAGTATTCTTTAACTTTTGGGGTGTCTGGGAACACAGGGGAATGACTGCTGATTCAGAAGCTAAGGAAACTGGGGAGATGGAATTACAAAAGGGGGAGACAGTGAGTCAGCAGATCTAAGAAAGATGTAGTTCTAACGATCCCAAGCTTTCTCCTGGAATCAAGACCCATTTTCCCACAAAAGAATGGAAACATACAGTTTAATTAGTATTACAACTGCTCCAGCCTACTTACATGCTTTTCCTAATGACATGAAACTTTATCATCTACGAAATTGTTTGGAAAATTTGTGCTAAATTTTAAACAACTTATAACATTTAAGAATAGCATCCATTTTAAAGCTTAGAACTGCCTAACAGGGAAAGTCTATATATATGTATATGGAGAAAAAAAAAAATCGCTTAATGTGTGCATTCTTTTGTGGCAGTATAACAGGAAATCATTAGTAATTACTAACAAAATTATACAGGAGATGACAAAGGAAGGCAATGAAAATAAAAGCAAATACTTGGAGCTCATACTACATAACAGGCATTGTGCCAAGTGATTTATAATCATTATCTCATTTGATCATTATAAGCATGCTATGATATACTAATGTCATTATACAATACTCATTTAAAGAGGAGAAAAATGAGGCTCAAAATAATCCTGAAGATTTTTGTCAGATTTTCTGTCACCAGCCCCTTGGAATGTTAAAATGCTAATAAAAAAGCAAAAACAATTCTGATAAAAAATAGTGACTATGGTGCCAAGAGACAGATTCCTACCTTAGGTAGGAATGAACCCAGAGAAATACCTACCTTAATTACAATTCTGGATTTAAAATATCTTTTGTTAAAAGCAGTAATAGGGTAATCTTTACCTCCATATAGGGAGAAGATACCCAACACACACATTTGGGAGGTAAACCTGACATACAATTTGAGAGTGATACGTGGGTATTAAGTACATGTTGGAAGCAGCTGTAAGAAAATCTAAGAAGCCCTACCTTTAGGTAATTTCTTCTTAATCAGAGTAATTACTTTTACTTTACTCAGAGGAACTATTCAGATGACAAAATCTGTTCACTAACTAAAATTTATCAAAAAAAGAGAAAACATCCTTACTGTTCCTGCTGTGTCCAGGATCTCAAGCATACACTGTTGGCAATCTACTTCAACTTGCTGTTGGAGAAGGGAGGAAAAATGAAAAGTATTATCAAATCAAAATGTCAGTCTGTTTTCCTGCCACCTCTTCACTCCAAGTACCTATTAACAACTACAAAGCCTTTCTCCAGGAGTTTGCTATACTCGTTGAGACTTGACTTAGTGGAATAAAGAGCAGGAGGTCTCAAGCATGTTCTATTAATACTACAGAAGCAGGACCGCTAATGCTGAGTTTAGATAGTTTCTGACCACTGTAAACTGAGTAATGATTTTTGTTACTATTAGAAGGCAATGGTTATATTCTCTGTTTAAGAAAAATTACAATAGGTACAGTTCTGACAGAAATAAAAATGTATAAAAATACGTATATTTATATGATCTTTGAAGAAAAAGTATTAAATAGCTCAAAATACAGATAAGATTTTAGAGTAAAGAAAATTCAGCCAACTTACCACGTTCAAGTTGCTAAAGTTTTACTAAAATATACCCTAAATTTAATACATTGGAAAATTTTAATTTAAGAGATAAGGGGAGGGGCACCTAAGTGGTCAGTTAAGACTCTTGATTTTGGCTTAGGTTATGATCTCACAGTTCGTGACACAGAGCCCCACGTCGGGCCTGCTTGGGATTCTCTCTCCCTCTCTCTGCCCCTCCCCCACTCATGCTCTCTCAAACTAAATAAACTTAAAAAAAAAAAAAAAAGAGGTAAGGGGAACACAGAGGTGCTAAAAAGAGTAACACTGAACTCATATAGTCCTCAAGACTTTAAGAAAAAGGTACTTCTTTGGAAAAGCTGTGTGCATTAGGTGAAATTTTATATACTGAGTTGTAGTTCCCCAGTGTTTTATAACCTAAAAGAAGGTTGGACTAAAGACAGCAGGAACTATCAACTGTGCAGAAAATTTTTAATCAAGAAGGGATTTAAAAAAGTGTTAAATCTTCAGAACTCTAGGTACAGATCTGTTTGTAGTTACAACGTTAGGCGGCAACGTGTTTGGGGGAAATTTTAGTATTGCAACACTATCTTCTAAACATGAACGTATTAACCTAAGGCCTATTTTATTTTATTTTATTTTATTTTTTTTTTCAATGTTTTTTATTTATTTTTGGGACAGAGAGACACAGAGCATGAACAGGGGAGGGGCAGAGAGAGAGGGAGACACAGAATTGGAAACAGGCTCCAGGCTCCGAGCCGTCAGCACAGAGCCCGACGCGGGGCTCGAACTCACAGACGCGAGATCGTGACCTGGCTGAAGTCGGCCACTCAACCGACTGTGCCACCCAGGCGCCCCCTTAAGGCCTATTTTAAATGCTTCTGTGTCAGATCAGGGGTTGATGAGAAGCACCGCTTGGTGCTACAAACTCACTGTCCTACCACTAAACGGGACTAATGTGGCATAATCGGCATCATCAGTAAATGGGCATGCTCAATGAATAATGAATGAGGTCTGCAGTTTCTCAAGGTATCTAGAACACAAGTTTATTTCCAACTTGCAGATAATGAAACTGCTCTGGCCAGTATGGCTGGATGAGCTTACTTAATTTAACAAAACTTATAACACTATTAAAGGTAAATTCTATAACATCTAACAACTCAATCCTTTCCACTTTGTTGAAAGGTACGTTTAATTTCCTGCCTCCCTCCTTAACATACTTGGGAAATAAAGTTATGAAAATTCCCCACAATTCTAGTCTTAGAATGAAATAAAATAGTATTTTTTGTCAAGACTATTTTTTCTTCCTTTTAAATAATCTTTATGTTTTAGAACTTGGGCTTTAGGTGCAAAACAAAACTGAGCAGAAAGTACAGTGTTTCCATATACCCTTCTTCTTGCTCCTCACTAGCCTCTCCTACCATCAGCCTCCCACACCAGAGTGGTACATTTGTTAAAATCAATGGACCTACATACAGACATCATTATCATGCAAAGTCCACAGTTTATGTTATGGTTTTACTCTTGGTGTTGTACATTCTATGGGTTGGGAAAATGTGCAATGACGTGTACCCACCATTACAGTATCATACAGAATCCTGTATCTAATTTTTGCTAAAGATGAAATTTCTTTGAAAGTTACTATAAAACTAAACAAAAATAAAAACATTCAGTCACTGGATAATTTCAAGCACAAAAGTGATCTTAATTTTAGTTCACAAAAAAGAGTTGTCAAAAATATACCTATATTCCTATGCAATTTTGCTACGTTAAAAAAAACCCCGGGGCTCCTGGGTGGGTTCGTTGGTTGAACATCTGTCTCCTGATTTTGGCTCAGGTCATGATTTCACAGATCATGGGATTAAACCCAGCACTGGGCTCTGTGCTGACATCACAGAGCCTGCTTGGAATTCTCTCTCTCTCTCTCTCTGCCCCTCCCCTGCCTGCATGCATGCATTCTCTCTCTCTCAAAAAAACATTTAAACAAAATAATTAAAGGGGCGCCTGGGGTGGCTCAGTTGGTTAAGCGTCCGACTTCAGCTCAGGTCACGATCTCGAGGTCCATGAGTTCGAGCCCCGCACTGGGCTCTGGGCTGATGGCTCAGAGCCTGGAGCCTGCTTCCAATTCTGTGTCTCCCTCTCTCTCTGCCCCTCCCCCATTCATGCTGTCTCTCTCTGTCTCAAAAATAAATAAACGGTAAAATAAATAAATAAATAATAATTAAAAAAAAAAACAAAAAAACAGGAAAATGTGCACACTAAAGAACACCTTACTCACCAGTAACCAAACACGGAGCTTTCTGTAGCTAAGTAGTATTCTATGAGAAATAGTCTGTCTTGGAGAAACTTTTATTTATTTTTAATTTTTTTTAACGTTTATTCATTTTTGAGGGAGGGAGAAAGAGACAGAGAGTGAGCAGGGAAGGGGCAGAGAGAGAGGGGACACAGAATCCAAA